>NC_140176.1:57707869-57837869 GCF_963971535.1 Notolepis coatsorum
CGTGAGAATCACAAACACCCTAACAGTATCCTGAGTCATTGTATGCACCATATTGCATTGTAGTCATTGGAGAACACCATGGTTTACAATGTTGGACAATCAAAATAGAATGTGTTGATAGTCGAGGCCTGTGTGTGCGTGTGCGTGCATGCCTGCCTATGTTCTCAGCTCTGCGTTGGCCAAAACCATTATTTTAGTAATTTTGTTCTTCACAGATAATTTGACATGCGTCTTAACTATCACAACCCAGCCTGCACTAGCAGCCATGGGGGAGAGCATTGAGAATGGGGGGAAAAGAAACATTGGACATTGATCTTGGGGTTGGAGTTTGACCTATCTCAAACCTGCCCTGTTTTCTTAATCCTCCAATCACAACTGTCGGTTTCCTCAGACAAGCTAGTTTTCTCTCTCAGTGAGACTTTGAAAAAGGTATGCCTTTTTATTACAAGTAGATTAAAGACTATTGTAATGCCCCATTTGGCTGAGCTTCCAAATAAGTCTGTGGGGTGACTGTTGTGATGATTCAGAATGCTGCAACTACAATTCTGAACTCTGAACACATCACACTGTTCTCATTAAGCACTTTAAGTTTCCTTGTGTATGAAATGTGCTATGATTTATTTGTTGCATTCAATGACCAAAAAATTTACAAATGTGAAACATCTGGCATTTATGGCAGAAATTGTCAATCCTCTCGTTGCACAAAGCTTGGCTTTCTTAGCACGGGATTTGCCAAGGCCTGATGGTGAATGTAGTTAAATAGAAGCAATTTGTGGTTTGAACGGATCTTGGCTTGCATACAGGGTGAGTCTACCTGCTCTTGGATGGATAGTCTGCTGGTGGGCTTTACATGTAGGGATGCACCGATCCGACTTTTTCAGTCCCTATACCGATACCGATCCGATACCCATTGTCCAATAATTTTTTCCAAAAAAGTAATAAAAAAAAATAAAAAGATTTATCCAAGTTTTTTTATTTTATTTAAAATATATTTTGTTTTTAAGAATTGTAAAAGATCACAAGTGTGTTTTTGATTTGTTGTAAACAAAGACAGAAAATAAACTTCATTCATTCAATTAATAAACTGTATGCCTCACTGTCACTGTGTGGAAGAGACTGGGATCATTCTTTTGTGCAAGGCTTTTGTGCAAGGCAACATTTCCTAACTTAGTGAAACTAAATGTAACAAATTAACACACAGATATAAATGTACTGAATGGTTATCTTATTTTATATATATATATATATATATATATATATATATATATAAAAATCTTTTTTACCGATACCCGATCCAGCTATTTTACTGATATCGGCGGCCGATACCAATATCGGAGCATCCCTATCCCTGTCTAGCCTGACACTTCAGACCCATGGGTTGGACACACGTCAGGCTACCCTCTGCCATGCGCGTAGCCAGTGGTGGAAAGTATTTTTACTCGAGTACTGTACTTAAAGGAAAACTCCAACATTTTGGGAAATTAGCTTATTTGGCATCTACCCTGGAGTTAGACAAGAAGATACATACCTTTTTTCTTCTCTGTGCATGCAGTAGGAGTAGGAAGACACGTACCGTTAGCCTAGCTTATCGTCAGTCACTGGAAGTAGGTTCCTCCATTAGCCTAGTTCCAAACGTCTTCCTACTCCTACTGCATGCACAGAGAAGAAAAAGGTATGCATCTTCTTGTCTAACTCCAGGGTTCCCAAAATGTTGGAGTGTTAAGATACATACTTTTTTCTTCTCTGTGCATGCAGTAGGAGTAGGAAGACACGCACTGTTAGCCTAGCTTAGCGTCAGTCACTGGAAGTAGGTTCCTCCATTAGCCTAGTTCCCAACGTCTTCCTACTCCTACTGCATGCACAGAGAAGAAAAAGGTATGCATCTTCTTGTCTAACTCCAGGGTAGATGGCAAATAAGCTAATTTTCCAAATTGTTGGAGTTTTCCTTTAAGTATAATTATTAGGTACTTTGTTTTCATTTTAGGAAACTTTGTTCAGTTACTAGTTACTTTGAAGAAAAAGATCTTGCTTAGAATACATGGCAACAATGTATGAAGTGATCATGTTTTTTCAGATCTGAAGCCTGCCAACTTCAACAATGTACTCCCACCACACACCACTTTGACATAACCTTTAGAGGTCAATGGTTTGAGTGTTGAATGCTCCCAAGCACTGGAATACACAAACATCAGAATACTTTTACTTTAGATATTTAAGTACATTCAATATTGAATAGGCTACAATTCTCTACTTTTACTTTTGAATAGAGGACTTTTACTTTCACCAGAGTACCATTTTATCTGGGTATTTCTACTCTTACTCGAGTAAAGAGGAGGGGAGGATTCTCTGATCCCCTGTTTTGGCCTGATTGTTGGATGTCAGTATGGGTATAAATGCTGCAGTTAGATGCGTCTCTCTAAGACTCATCTCACCCCGGTTTTACTGACTGCTGGTGTTTTTTTTTCTCTGCCCCTCAGCTTCCAGAAAGAGTTCTCATTCGAGGAGAAAGACGACCCAGCCAAAAGCACCAAGGATATAAATGTCAGTCTCTTGGCCAACCTCCCCAAAGGTGAGTTAGGGCTTTTCGTTTCTGCTTGCTTTGCACTTGACCCTAGCAATGTCCACTTCCCCAGGGTTTTCGGAGGTGTGGGTAGGCTCTCTCCGTTTTGCTATTGTGCAACAGTAGTCTCTTTGTCAGGCCCGGGGTGAGGGTCTACCTTCATCTCTGATTCAGTATGAATGTGGTTAAATCTTAGCTGTGTTTCCCAGAGTTTTTTTTTCTGTTGTTGGTGGTTGCTACACAATGCTACAGGGTTGGGGGTTAGGGTTACACAGACTGTTTGTGGTTCGCTACAGGCCGGGGGCAGGCAAAATACACAAGTGTTCGCGTGCGAGACGAGAAACATTGTTAACGTGTTTATTGTATTGGTTTGGGAGAATCTCATTGCGTGTTCAGCCCCGTCTTGATATTGTGGTTCGAGTGCCACAAATAAATAAGCATGGGAAAACGTCACTGGGCGGCCCGTGGGAACTTGATAGTATAATATCGAGACTTGTTGCTCTCCGGTCCAGAAAGCATGTTGTGCAAAGAGCTGCGATTCTTGTGTTGAGTTGGCTGACGCAAGTACAATAGCTTAAAGAGCTATTTAGCCCTGAAGGCCTCTTGTTTAGTAGATATTGACATGTCACATTTATTGGCTCCCTAACTAGCTTAGAGCACGAACGACCTTGGTTGTGCTCTAGCATTCTTTGCGTGTTATGTGACATTGTTTTGGATCAAATGGAAAAGGCGATTGAGCGTAGAGGAGGAGCATACTTTTACAAGGCTATAAACCCCCCTGTTAAAAGTTTAAATGTAACTTGGCTCCATTCCAAGTTCCCCTTGGAAGGGATTCAGCCTTGCGTGGTGTATAACCTCTAATGGATAGGATTCTGCCATTGTCCAGGAGTTATCCAGTCTGTTCAATGCATTACAGCAGGCTACATGACTGCACTCTAGTCAGAATAGAAACGTGCTCCATGCCAGCATTCATACATACAGTACCGGTATTATTGGATATTCCCAATAATACGAATTGAATGATTTTGTCCAACATTATGTTAATACCGTTATTTTCACTTTTAAAATTACATTATTTTATGTCTAATCTATGCTCGGTAATTGGTGGACTGAGTTAAATGTTGTACTGTAGTAAATATTGGTCAGTTTAAATCATTAATAGCAAACCACTTCACCACAGTCTGCAGTTTTATTTTTTATTGATCTTTTTCCTCCGATTTTCTCCCATCCCAATGTTAGTCATTATGCCAATTCCCAATCCCCCTCCTGGTCGCTGCGCACTTACCCCCCACAGTCGGTCTGGGAGAGTGGAGGCTATCACGTGCTTCCTCCGACACACGTCTAGCCAATCAACCGCTTCTTTTCACCTGGCAGCGCGGACTCTCACTGAGAGAGTGTAACGTGTGGAAGGATCACACTACCCCCCTTAGATCCTATCCACGCTGAGCAGGCGCCCCGACCGAACTGTAGGAATCGCTGTTTACAACGACCCGGACCCACCCCGCCAGCTTTCCCACCCTCTAATACTGCCAATTGTATTAGTGTGAACGGCCAGCCAAGCTGGTGACAACGCCGGGAGCTGGATTCGAACAGGCGAATCCAGCGTCTCCGGCGTTGGTGACGAACGCAATCTCCGCTACGCCACCTGACCGCGTTCACAGTCTGCAGTTTTAATTATTTTAAATGTTTTAATTGATTGATGTTTCTGTTTCTATGTTTTCTTTTTAGTTTTTAATTTGTGTTTTATTTCTCGACGTCAATGAGAGCTTGCTCTCAATGATCCTTCAAGATTAAATAAAGATTGAATGAAAATACAAATTTTTGGAAATTATGGAAGAGGATTTGATCTTTAGTTATCTCGAACAACCATAAACACACAAACTTGAAATAACAAAATAACAAAAAAAAATCAAATACAAATAAAATATATCTTCCTAGACATGGAAGCAATTGTCAACATAGCTCAAGACAAATGGTTTTGTTTGAGAAGGGACAGAAAAAAGCAAAGCTTATCTGGTCCTGCCCCTTCCTTACAATATCATGTATCAATATCAAAAATAATATACCTATCCACTACAGCAAAAGATAAATAATTACAAAAATACTAGTTCACGTTATTTTCAAGCTCCTCTAACTTATACTTGAACAATAATTCCTGTTTATCTGCATTTAAACATTTCAATAGTACTTGTTTTTATTGCTACATCAAGGCCATTCCAAATGGATACCCCACAAACTGAGATGCACTTGCTTTTGAGAGTAGTACGGACAATAGGTTGTTTTAAATTCAATTCCCCTCTTGGATTATAACCCCCATCTCTGCCCATGACATTTTTTTGTATGTTGCCCGGGACTATATTTTGTGTTACTTTAAACACAAAATGTTGTGTTACTTGAGGTTGAAGCAGAAGAAAAGTCATTACTCGCATCAGCAAGGAAGCGGAGCCCAGTGTTTGCCTCCATGCTTCATTATGTTGCGGGTGTAGAGTTATTGCTTCCCTGGTACAGAGGAGTGTTGGAATTGGAATATTTTCAAAGCAATAACACTGGGACAGATTATCATTTTCTATTTGTCATGCTGTAACTGTTTTGTCTTTCACCCACTTCTAGTATCTGAACTGAGGAAGCGATTTGAGGGAGTTACTACAAGCTCAAGTGATTCGGAAATGAACAGGTAAGATGATAATGGCAACAGGCCATAATGTGTAAAATGTTGAAAGTCGATGTTCAACAAGCCCATCAATTTACAAACTCTCACACAATTCGTGCAGTATAATCCAAGTCTCATTTATCCGGTCGTATGCTCAGTATTTCCCAAACCCCATGCATTTTGGCTAAAACCTTGCTAACAATTTTTTTTACGGATAAACGCTGCCTTTAACACTGAGTGCCACGCCCCTTCCGGGAAGTGACCACTTCCGTGCCGTCCATTAATTAACCCCATGTAAACGTAGTTGTACTTTGTAGACCTAAACCTATATTTTATAGTATAGCTATGGGTCTAATAACGCAGCAGAGTCTCATTGAGCTGCTTCTGGTCAACGTGCAAAAAACTGATTATTTTTTAATCCGTACATTTCCGTTTTATACCGTTTTGAATATGAACATAGTCCGGCCACTTCTGAGCAATTCCAGGGAAAAGATACGAAAACAGCGTTTTTGTGTAATTCAATAAACATGTTGTCATTTTTCGCCTGATTATCGGATCTTCCTGAAATCAACGCTAGATCATCACTATTATCCTTTGTCGTGCACGCATGCAATGTGATTTAGACCGGCGCGTGCCTAGGCAAGTGTCTGTCTCTCCTCCGTTTGCCTAATTTTAACGACTTTGCATTAACGGGGATCGCACTGCTCCGAGGCACAGCCTACCTGGATTGGTTGTAACTTTTTGAGCTTTTAAATGTTTCCCACGTTGCTCATAAGATCGCGTTTGACATTTTGGCTTTATCATCTCATAAGAAACCACATTGATTACTGGATGACAATCCCCTCGTATAACGGGCAAGAGTAAACATGCGCACAGACATCATTTATACACGCACAAACACAGCTGATTCAGTGCTTCTCCGCTCCCCGTCACCCTTTCGACTGTGTGTGTGCATAGCATAACCTCCCCTCTCACTGACTAAACGGGGCATGCAGACGGGTGCCAAACTTGCATCACAGATTTCCCTTAATGGTTTTCATTTGTTTAATAACATAAGGAATTTGATTTGGCTTAATATAGCTGATACCGATCAGTTAGAAAAATGCCGCAATTGGCCCGATACCGATCTTTGAGATCGGATCGGGACATCCCTACTACCAACTGGTACCAAGTGGAAATGAGTTTGAAGAATTTGATTTGATAGTGTATAAAGCTATCTCAGAGTGAGCTACTGTACGTCTCTCTCCTCGTCTCTCTGTGTGTGTAGGAAGGAGCGCATAGCTCGGAGGCTGGAGGGGATAGAGGGAGAGGTTCATCCCTCCCTGCTGCCTTCCCTGGTGGCCAACCGTCTTCTGGAGGAGGACACGCCGCGATACACGCGCGCGGCCGACGCATGTGACGGTGAGACTTTTTTACAGCATTTGGCCTCGCTCTGCATTAAACCCAGCTGATAGGCCCTTACACGTCAACGTGTGTGTATATATATATATATATATATATATATATATATATATATATATATAAAACTAAATAAGACTCGTGCACATCTGGTTGGACCCCGACTGGAGGTGCAGGTCAGCGCAAGAGAGATAAATAAACTAAAAGGAGAAAACCTTCAAGGGAAAGAAGGGACCGCACACTCCACAGGACTGGTTTTTGCTTATTTATTGTTGCACAACGCGTTTCGCTATCGCTTCCTCAGGTGCTATATGAGCGATAGCGAAACGCGTTGTGCAACAATAAATAAGCAAAAACCAGTCCTGTGGAGTGTGCGGTCCCTTCTTTCCCTTGAAGGTTTTCTCCTTTTAGTTTATATATATATACACACAGTGAGTAGATGATTTATTTTGTGACTGTTTCTTGCTGTGTCAGTATGTGGGAATAATTTGGCCCGTGAGCCGACGATCCATATACTGTCTGTTTTAATATATACATATTTTTTGTATTATTATTTACCTTTTTCTATTTTATAGTTTGTATGTTTTATTGGTGGAAAAAAAGCATAAGCAAGCCGGGTTTACAGGTCACAATTTTTAGCTGTGACCAGCAGCTCTATCACTCTTGTCGGTTGGTTGGTTGGTCAGTTGGTCAGTTGGTCCACAAAAATGTCCCCACTCTCCAGCGGCCACAGGTTTCAGCCTAGGAGGTGTGTGTGTGTGTGTGGGTGGGTGTGTGTGTGTGTGTGTGTGTGTGTTCATATTGGCTAAAAGGGGGTGTGGTAATGGGAGTGGTCTATCACAAAAAGGTTGCAGCTGTTTCAAATTCTCACTTGTTCATATTTTCTTTTCCACACCCACCCTTCCACCCCTCCCAACCCCTGCACATCATCAGAACACATTACAGATGAAAAAAATATATAATATTTATATAATAAATTAAAAAAGAAGGAGAAGACTGTGATAACAATGAGTGTCAAAACAATAATACTAACAATGGAGTGAGTGAATATATGGCCAGGAAAAAGAAAACAACAACCTCTGTTTCAACGTGTTTTATAAATGGCTATAAGGTTAAGGAGTGCATTGATAAGGGGCTACAGGCTGATAGTATTGTGTAGCAACATAATCAGTCCAGGGGAAGAACAGATTGGCCTTAAAATAATAGACAAAGGGTTGACACACAGTGCTCACTAAAACTTATCTTTTGCTAGATGCAAAAACGAAATCACATCTTCCAGCCAGGCAGAGAACGGGGCTGGTAGGTGATTATTCTTCGCTTGGCTAGAAGTGTTGCGAAAGCAATCATGTCAACCTCGTTGGAACCGCAAGGGAGGGGCTCCGCTGTCGCCTTGAAGACGGCCAGTAACGGGCAAGGCTGTAACTGTTATTCAACAACATCAGAAACCGGGAGACCAATATGTTCCAAGCTTTGGGGTGAAACCAGAACGTAATGTGAGAGGTCTGCCTGTAGACTGCCGCACCGCTCACATTAGGGATCGGAATCGGGGTACATTTCATGCAGTGTAGATTTACTAAAGTTCTGTGCACCACCTTTAGCTGGATCAAATTGAACAGAATTCACCATACAGTATTAATGCCACTTCCCATCAGTCCTCTGCTGGTTCCATTCCCTCCATTCTGGACTTTGACTTGGATACTGTGTCCGTGTTCAAAGAAGTGATGTGTTGATACATTTCAGATATAAGTAAGAGAATGGCGGCTGGGTGGCGTAGCGGAGATTGCGCTCGTCACCAATGCAAGAGACTCCGGTCTCGAATCCCGGTGTCAGCATTGCCTGCGGCTTGGTCCAGTCGTCATACTATCTCAATTGACCGAGGTAGTGGGTGGAAGTCGATGGGTGGGGATTGGACGTTGTGGACAGCGACTCCTACAGGTCGGTTGGGTGACGCCTGCACAGCAGAGACAGGAAGTATCGGGGGCAGCGTGAGTAGTGTTGAAGCTAGAAAAGGTATCACCATCTTAAGGGTCTTTGAAACGAATGATACCCAATCTGCTCCAGAGCGTAAAAGGTCACGTCCAAAATGGAGGGGGTAAATGGGTGGTTACTATTGCTAATATGCACCAGAATCTTGATGATGATGGCGGAACTGTATCCATATATTTTAAAATGGACAGCGCCAATGTGTTTGAGGAGTAGGGAGATGGAGGGAGAGAGGAACAAACCAGTGCAGACGGGGAGGATGAATGGCATGATTGCGCCTCCAGGCTACACCAGTTAGACTCTGTAATACGTTTTTGTATGTTTACAGCCCAATAATTGTGCATACAATTAGGGAGCACGAGTAGTGATTGCCTGATCCAGTGTGCGAAAATAAGACTTGGGTAGAAATATAGGAAGTAGGGATGTTCGATATTGGCTTTTTTACCAATATACCGATATTGTCCAACTCTTTCCGATACCGATATCAACCGATACCGATATATGCAGGGTTTCCCCCCCAAAAAACGGAATAATTTCAGGTAATTAACATTACATATCTCTTGTCGTGGAATTAACACAACATTATGCATACTTTTGACAATAAATAAAATAAGATTGTTCTTACGTGCTTGCCTGGATAAATAAAGGTTAACACATTCTGCGCCAAGAACGAGTTAACTCGTTATTGCCCGGCAATCGAATAACGGCAACAACGAGTAAACTCGTTATTGTGATCGTTATTTCTTTTATTCGCTATTTCCATTCATAATTCATCCACCAAGGCTCTGGGAAGCTCTGACACTCTGTCTGCTGGATTTCTGGCGATGTTGCATTTACTTTCTGCAGGAAGTATGACTCTGTGCATCGGTGAATGTCGTCCCGGCGCAGTTTTCTTGTAACGTGAATCCAGATGAACAGTCGAGTGCATTGAATCGCCTTTGAGACGCAAGAATCATTATGCTTTTGGAGTTTATGGTGTCGGGCAAATGGACATACGATCTAGCAGATGGCAATCAAATAATTGGAATATTTTTCCTCCAGTATCATCGGCCACAGGCAAGAGGAATCTAACATTAATTCCAGCTCGATTGTCCATTTCTTTCATTGCAATCCATCTGATCAACGTATGATGTTGTACTAAAGAAAGCCAGAAAGCCGTTATTGACAATCAATTAATCAGAAACGACCCCCCCCCCCCATTTCCTTCATGCATGATCGAGCATAATATATACCGATCATATGCATTTGAAGATTTTATTGTAGCGTGTATAGGGACGAAATGCCAATCGATTAAGTATAATATACATCAGGGCCTATAACTCGCGTTCTAGGAATTACCGCAGACCACTCTAAAAACTCTTATATTCACGACGGTATTAAACAACAATGTATGAATGGAAAAATATAACGTTCCCACACCCTGAACGATAGATACCCGATGTCGAATGGGCCGTAGTAATGCAGATATAGCTATACTATTTAAATAGTTATAGCCCTGCAAAGAAGGTGAGCGACTCCATAGGCTTACAGCGGTGGCGTCAGAGCTATAAGATGCTCATATTGCGTGGCCGCTATTCTGTTAAATAAATGTAAAATAAAAAATAAAATGTTGCTTTATTATTAATCTTAATGCATTGCACTTTTCTTGAGAGTGAAAGAGGTAGACTGCTCCAACGCTGAAAGTCTGACTTCATGTTGGCTACTAGTGTTGGCCTCAAAAAGGGAGATCTTGACGCCCAGATAATTCAAATCTGGCTTAGACGAATGAAAATTAATTGAGGATTGTTTGATTTCTTTGAGCCAAAGTATTCAGTGGGAAACATTAACTTTTCTGAAAATGTAGTTTGTAAGATGAAAATTATCCAAAATACCATAGGATAGATTACATTGGGGGGATGCAAGACACCAGGATTGTTATGGAGCTAAATATAATCTACATAAAGGGATACCCTATTCCCAACACCATAGCGCTTGATTGATACGCTTGAGAACTTTCAAATTACTTTGGGTATGCAATCGACAAGCGTTTTATGCAAAACGTGCCCGATGCTTAACACTTTGGCTGCCATGGGTTAAATTCATTATCAACCGTAGGTTGCCGGCTCTATTTGTCTATAGAGAAAGTCCCCTTCTTTGCAGGGCTATAACTTTTTAAATTCTATTGCTACATTGCCATTATTAGGGCCCATTCAAAGTCCTATATGTATTGTTCATTGTGTAGCAACGTTAAACTTTTTCATTCACATATTCATAGTAAAGTATGGTCTAATGTATAAGTATGTTTTCATCTCTTTCTGCAGCTTTCTCCAGAACGTGATCTATAGCCCCAAATACATTATATTGATGATGCAATACAGTTTTATGGCAATCAGCGCGATATAAAAAATTCCAACTAGACGGACTTCTAGAAGTTACTACATGTCATCTGATGTTGACCGGATGGGCTAGGGGGCGTTTATAATTCCGTGGGCAGCGTTATACCAATCATCTAATGTGGGTCAAATGTTGATAATAGCAGTTAGTATCGAAGACGGTAACTTTACACGCTAAAAATCACCCCAGTCTCCGCGCGCCGTTGGGCGATCATCGTAGAGTAGAAATGTTATCATTATGGGATGTAGATTTACCCGGTCCATCTCCAGCTTGTATAATGGTATATACGTCCAAATCATGTTGTTTATCGAGTTATTGGCAATCGATCGCTATGTAGTGTGTCGAGATCGAGTCCCGGGACCTATTAGCGAGTGCCCGGAAGTAATACGGCCGTCCAGCACAACCTCTACGGCACTTCCTGTTAAGCGATTGCGCCGATCGGCCACCAGATGGCGCTCCTGAACCGCCAGAGAGCTCAGTGGGTCCTCCTGGTGGATCTCAGGCCAGCGGAGGGGACATATGAATCCGATCCCAGATTTTTGAAATATTGATATTAAAGATGCTGTAAGGCGTCTTCGGCAACTTGAGCATGGCCGGGAATGACGTGTTTAGGCGTTTCCCGGCACCCAAAGTGTTAAGAGGTTAATTCTTATGGCAAAGAGTAGCAGGGATATCGGGCATCCATGGCATGTTTCCCTAGACGGTGGAAAGTATGGGGAGTGTATAGAGTTGGTAGTGACACGGGCCAAGGCGGAGGAGTAGAGCAGCCTAATCCATGCAATAAGTGTGTCACCAAATCCAAATTTCTGTAAAACTGTAATTAAATACTCCCACTCATGGTCGAAGGCTTTCTCTGCATCTAAGGAGACAATGACCTCAGGAAGGAAAGCAGAGCTAGAAGTATGGATGACATCTAAGAGTCTTTGATTGTTCGGTAATGAATGCCGAGTTGCCGACCCTTGATGTACGAGGAAGAATGTCTTCAAGGCATCTGGCTATCACTTTAGCAATAACTTTACTTTCCGCATTAAGCAATGAAATTGGGACGATATGATCCGCATTCTGTGGGATCCTTGTCCTCTTTTAATAAGAGTGAGATGGTTGTTTGAGTGAGTATATGAGGCAGAGATCCATTCTCCAATGACTCGTTAAACATACCCAGTAGAATTGGTGCGAGCTTGTCACAAAAAGCCTTATAAAACTGCCCCGTAGCCATCTCTGCCTGGCGCCTTGCCACTGCATAGATTGAATAGCCTCTATAATCTCGTTTATTTGCAACAGCCTGTCCAAACTCTGTCCAAATCAATAGTAGGGAACTCTAAATGATTGATAAAATTGTCCATACCGCTTCTGTCAGAGGGAGGTTCAAATTTATAGAGAGGGGTCTAACAGGTTTGTTTACATCTTGGAGATTGGAAACGAGATAGTTTGATCCATTCCTAAATCCTAATCTTAGGTACCGAGAAGCTGTGAGCTGATGTGCCGGTAGTGGACTATTCTTGTCTCCATAATGCGTATGACAGACCGCAGGAGCGCAAAAGCAGGCGCTCCGCCTTTCTGGCGGATAACAAATTAAATTCAGAGTTCTGTACTGAGCGT
The DNA here is from genome assembly GCF_963971535.1 of Notolepis coatsorum. NCBI lineage: Eukaryota > Metazoa > Chordata > Actinopteri > Aulopiformes > Paralepididae > Notolepis > Notolepis coatsorum. The sequence continues at coordinate 57,720,433 of NC_140176.1, forward strand.
AGGTAGTTTTACATTCCTTGGCACAACCATATGTGAACATTTAAAGTGGGAAGTTATCACCAGCCACATAATCAGCGAGGCCCACCAGAGGCTCCCCTCCCTGCGACAACTTATAAAGTTTGGTGTGTCCAGGGAGGCGATGCTCAACTTCTACAGAGCCACTGTGGAGAGCGTCCTCACCTTCTCAGTGACTGTGTGGTACGGTAACACAACCGTCCATGATAGGGGAGAGCTAGAAAGAACTGTACACACGGCGTCAAAAATCATTGGCTGTGATCTTCCTTCTGTGGCCTCCTATATATGCCACACACATCAGGCGGAAAGGGGAGAAGGTGATGATCGGTGACCCCTCTCACCCTGCTTACTCTTTAACCCCCTTCCCTCTGGTAGAAGACTCTAAAGTCTCAGGTGTAGGACATCTCGTTTTAAGAATAGCACATATCCTGAGGTTGTCCGTCACCTGAACTCAAGCCCTAATGCACAGGCACTTTGTACTATAAGGGCTAGCACCAGCCGACAGGCACTTTAAGGCAATAAAGTATCTATCTATTATCTAATCTCTTTTTCTACAGCTGGAGAAGGGTCTGTAGCATATTGTGTATCAAGCTTGAGGATAGTCATTGTTTTTAGTCCGATGTATTAGTAGGTATGAAGGTATCAATCGATTTGACCGATTTGATCACAGAGGTCCCTTCTGAGATTCTATAAAGGAAACATCCAACTTTAAGAGAGCATGATCCGAGATCACTGACTATACAGTGCCTATGACAGCTCTATTAATAAAGAAATGATGGAGCTAGATCGGACCAGAATAGGGTTCTGTTTGTGTAGTCTAATCTGATCCACTGTTTTTTAAAATGGGTTTCCTGTAGGAACATAACTTAAGTACGTACATTTAACAGTCTTAACTGAAGGCTCCCTCACACTACCAGAGTTAATGGGATATGGAAGTCATGACTTATATTGGAGTTGAAACTTTCAACTCTAATATAAGTCATGACTTCCACATCCCATTTCCCATTTCAACTTGAAAGGGCCGGACTCCCTGCATAGATCAGTGTTAATGTAGAGATAGTACCCAAGCCAACTCCCTGCATAGATCAGTGTTAATGTAGAGATAGTACCCAAGCCAACTCTCTGCATAGATCGGTGTTAATGTAGAGATAGTACCCAAGCCAACTCCCTGCATAGATCAGTGTTAATGTAGAGATAGTACCCAAGCCAACTCCCTGCATAGATCAGTGTTAATGTAGAGATAGTACCCAAGCCAACTCCCTGCATACAGTAGATCAGTGTTAATGTAGAGATAGTACCCAAGCCAACTCCCTGCATAGATCAGTGTTAATGTAGAGATAGATAAAGACAAACGGAAGGGGGGAAGAACATATGAACAACACTTATTTACAAGGAAAACAAATTCTCTATTGGCCATATTTATTGTAATGTATAATATAACTGATGGGACATACAGACCCTCATTTGCACCTTTAATTACACTGTACTTTTCTCATATTCTTATATTCGGAGATAATTATATTGTTTACACTGTTTTTTTTTATATTCAGATAACAATAACCTGTTCATACATACCTGTACCCCCCCTCCCCATGCTGCTATGATGCCTGAATTTCCCCAAGGGGATTGATTGATTGATTGAAAACTTTATTAACAGATTGCAGAATGGGTACAATACAGTACAGCTCAATACACACAATTGTTAAGGGGATGCAGACCAGAGAAAGACTTTCGTCTTGTTTACATCAGGGTCCCCCATTTTCAATTCATCAGGACATATATGACATACATGACATACAGATAGTCAGTACTGCTACATCTATACATTTATGACATACCAGATTTGCAAATAAAGTACTGTTTGTGATACAGAAGGAGTCAAGAAAAGGGAGTATATACATTTGACGTAGAAACTGTACATTGGAGGAGGTTGGGTGGGGGGGGTTGGGTACATTGGGATATTGACAACCATACTGGGTAATTTACATTGGAGGTGGTTGGGGGGGGGGGGGGGGCACACTGTATAAACAAGTAGAATTGTACATTGAGGGGGGGGGGGGGGAGGAGACACTGTACAAACAAACAAAATTGTACATTGGACTATTGACAAAACCATACTAGGTAAATGACTGTACATTGGAGGGGGTTGGGTTAGGATATTTACAGGGGCCAGTGTTGAATTGCAGTCTCCCGTAGGTGTCCCTTGAGAGAGGTTTTGAAAGTGGGTAGTGATCCACATTCCTTTACAGCTTTGGGTAGGGCGTTCCACATTGATGTGGCATAATTGCGAAACGTGTTTAGTCCCTTATTTGAGCCGAATCTGGGTTTAACATGATTTGTGGAGCTCCCTCTGGTGTTGTGATCGTGGTATTCACTGACCTTTGGGAAGTATTTTGACATGTACATGGGTACCTTGGTCGTGTAGTGTATCTTGTAGACCAGGCCCATTGCAAGTTGCTGTACTCTGTCGTCTACTCTAAGCCATCCTAGGTTGTCAAAGTGGGCAGGGGTGAGGTGGGTTCTAGGAGTAAGGTCAAGCAGTAGTCTGACCAGTTTGTTTTGAGATGTTTGTAATTTTGTTTTTAGCGCCTTTGAGGTGCTTTGGTACCATGAGGTGCAAGCATAGTCGTAGTACCCCTGAATGAGTGCTCCTGCCAGAGTCTTCAGGGTATTCTTGTTTACCAGAGAGGAGATCCGGTACAAGAATCGAGTTCGTTGGTTGACTTTTTTTATTACATTGGATGCCATTTTGTCACAGGAGAGATTAGCCTCTAGGATGGAACCCAGGTAGGTAATTTCATCTTTCCTTGTGACAATATTGTCACCCACTGTAACTGAGAAGCCGTCGGTCTTGCTGAGTTTGTTATTTGAACCGAAGAGAATGGACTCTGTTTTGCCCATGTGTAATGATAGTTTGTTATCAGCGAGCCATATGCAGATTCTGCCTAGTTCCGAGCTGAGGGTTTTTTCAACCTGTAACTTGTTCTTGTCAGAGACCAGCAGGGCTGAGTCGTCCGCAAACAGGAACAAGTTGCAGTCACAAGCTGACGACATGTCATTTGCATAAATTAGGAACAGTAGCGGTCCTAGTATGCTTCCTTGTGGAACACCACAGCTCACTGTGAGGGGGGGGGATAGGGTACCGTTTACCTCCACCATCTGTTCCCTCCCCTCAAGGTAGGATTGCATCCAGCTCACTGATAGACTATCAAAACCAATTGCTTTTAGCTTGTCAATCAGAATGGAGTGATTGACCGTGTCAAAGGCCTTTTGTAGGTCCAGCATGACCATGCCGCAGTATTTGCCTGCGTCCACCTCTTGTTTGATGTGGTCATTCAAATAGAGAAGGCATGTGTCAGTGGAGTGGGATGTTCTGAAGCCAGATTGGAATTCGTAGATTAGATTTTTTTCCGCTAGGTACTTTTCGACCTGTTCGTAGACTATTTTTTCCATGACTTTCGAGATGGAGGTGAGAATAGAAACAGGGCGGTAGTTGCCTGGGTCTAATTTGCTGCCCTTTTTGTGCAGAGGGGTCACCCTCGCAATTTTGAAGTCCTTGGGGACGTGTCCCTGTTTTATGGAGAGGTTTATTATGTGTGTGATGATTGGGGTGATGGCGGCTGCTGAGTCTCTGAGGAATTTGGAGGGGATGTTGTCATGGCCAGTGGCCTTGTTAGGTTGGAGGGCGCTCAGTTTATTGAGTACCTCATCTGTTGTTACCATTTCCAGCTTGAAGTCGTCCTTGCGGACCCCTAGGTTTTTGTAGTAAGCTACTATGTGTTCTACCCCATAAAGCCCTGAGTGGGAGGGTAGTTTGTTTACCAGTGTTGTGGCTATGTTTGTGAAGAAAATGTTTAAGTAATTGGCTACATCCAGCTTGTCTGTGATGAGCGTGTTGTCCGTTTTTATGTTTATGTTTGAGAATCTGGTTTTAAGTTTTTTACTGCATCCTAGTTGATTATTGAGTAATTTCCAAAGTTCACGTGGTTTGTTTTTGTTTTCCTCAGTTTTGTCATTGATGAAATTCTTTTTTGCAGTTTTGATCATGGAGTTTACGTCGTTTCTTAGTCTGTTTCTTTCTAGTTTGATCAATATCTTATCTTATATTATCTTATCTTAAAGGGGAACTATCTTATAATTGGCCTTTTTCTAGCAATGTGGGGTTGTACCAACACTGACTAGATGTGAAATCTCTAGCTACTCCCGTTTCTTCAGTTCAGCTCAGACAAGAACCTCCCCCACTGAACCAAGCCATTCAGAATTGACTCGCTCTCCTACGTAGCAAGGCGCTGATCTGCATATCTCAGCCCCCTCTGTGGTTGCAGCCACCGCCCACAATCAACAACAATTCGCTCGACAACGGAGCGAGTGGAAATAATGCGAAAGCGTTTTCCCTGTCACTGACACTTCCTCAAACGGGTTGACGTGGCGCGGGTGCTGGTGGAGAGGGAGCGGGAGAGAGAGCGGGCGGGGGCGGCGGGGGGGGGAGAGAGTGAGAGACGGACGGATAGAGAGAGGGAGAGCGAGGCTCTCATACGGAGCATTTACACACACTCCTGACTGCGTGTGTGTGGGGAAACACACGCGCGCTCTCGGAGCATCTCTCCTCTCTCTCCGTCTGTCTCTCCCTCTCTCTCTCTCTCTCTCTCTCTCTCTCTCTCTCTCTCTCTCTCTCTCTCTCGCTCGTTCTCTGCTCTCTCTCTGTCGGCACTCGCGTCACGTCAACCTGTTGCAAAATATCATAGCGCACATGCACACTCCCACACACAACTTGAAGCCCTCGCTGTGGAATATCGATCTCTTCTTCCTCGTATTCGGGGTCACTCTCCGGATCGTAAATGTATGGTTGAGCCATATCGTTTGTGTATTAAGTTTCACTTTGACGTTAGTTTGGCCATAGAGTAGTATGGGCGGAGCTATTTTCGTGCAGGTGGGTGTCTTGTCACTCAAATCACATTGTGAGTCTGGGCAGAGCCCTGCCAAAAACAGCTTGGTTTTTGTAAGGGGAGAAAATGCTGCTCTAGAGGACTTGATTAGAAATACAAAACAATGAATTAAAAAAAACCATACAGATGTGTTCCATAGACTCACAGGAATTGTGTAAAATTGCCCAAATAGTGAAAGAAATAGTAAGATGGTTCCCCTTTAAACAACAAAAATACGAATGAACCTACAACGAAAACACAAATTAACAGGACAACGAAAACAACAAAACACAGACAATCCCATCCTAGGTTCTCTTTCCCAAATAAAGGTATATACGTTGAAAGACAACCAGTGTATCCACTCTCTACCTAATATATAACTGATTCTATGCTATTGCACCTCATGGTACCAAAGCACCTCAAAGGCACTAAAAACAAGATTACAAACATCACAAAACAAACTGGTCAGACTACTGCTTGACCTTACTCTTAAACCCACCTCACTCCTGCCCATTTTGACAAACTAGGATGGCTTAGAGTAGCCGACAGAGTACAGCAACTTGCAATGGGCCTGGTCTACAATATACACTACACCAATAAGATACCCATGTACATGTAGAAATACTTCCCAAAGGTCAGTAAATACCACAACACCAGAGGGAGTTCCACAAATCATGTTCAACCCAGATTCGGCTCAAACAAGGGACTAAACACGTTTAGCAATTATGCCTCAACAATGTGAAACACCCTACCCACAGCCGTAAAATAATGTGAATCCATACCCACCTTCAAAACCGCTCTCAAAGAGCACCTACGGGAGGCGGCAATTTGAAACTGGCCCCCGGTAAATGTCCAAACCCCCCCACACCCCCTCCAATGTACAGTTTCTTCCCCCTCGAATGTATATAGCGGCACGGTGGTGTAGTGGTTAACACTGTCGCCTCACAGCAAGAAGGTCCAGGGTTCGATTCCCGCTTGGGGACCAGGTTTCCATGATGCCAGGTACTCAGGTGGGGTATCTCCCAGGCCTTTCTGTGTGGAGTTTGCATGTTCTCCCCGTGCTCGCAAGGGTTTCCCCCCCGATAAGATAAACCCAATGGAAAAACATGCACAACAACAGATCGCTAACGCTGTGGCGTCCTTGACGAAGACGGACAGGAGCACTTGGATTGGTCCCCGGGGCGCGGCTCACGTTGACGCCCTATCTGCTCCCGGCTGCCCATGGGGGGAAGGACAACGGGATGGGAAAAGTGCAGAGAGACATTTCATCGGCGACTCAGTGCATGTGTGTGTGTGTTCCTGTGGGTCGCCCATCTCACGTGTGTGTGTTAAACTGCATGACAAATAAAGACTTCTAGTCTAACCAATATATTCTCTTTTAGAGAAACTGTCTGTATGTCGTGTATGTCATAAATGGGGGACCCTGATGTAAACAGACGAAAGTCTTTCTCTGGTCTGCATCCCCTTAACAATTGTGTGTATTGAGCCGTACTATATTGTACCCATTCTGCAATCCGTTAATACAAATTTTAATCAATTCAATCAATCAATCAGAACATGGATCCCTAAGATAGTGGGTGTAAACAAAACTGACAATTGAATTGTATTCTATTTTGCTCTTATGTCATGCTCAAGTTCGGCTTCCATTCCACCTTATTCACACCCAGGGTGGAAAGGAATCTCAACCTGAGCATGACAAAGAGCAAAATAGCCGGCGTATCATATGGTCAATAAACATGAAATGTTATATGTGACACAGCAGCAGCGGGGACACATAAATCAATCACTGCCACAGATGTGTGAGTACAGTGAATTTGAGAACTACTGTACAGAGTCAATAACAGTTTGGAATGGAAGAATGAGATCCAAACATATATAGGCATGTTGCTAGATTCATAAACACGGAACAGATAGTACTATCTACAGTATTTGCTGTAAAGTCGATTCAAGTCTAGTGTGAATGTGATGCATCACTCAAAAGTACTCAACCTCTACTGTCATAAACTGTGAATGTACAACACCACTAGCAACTTACCGACTTTAGATGATTAGGTTTGAAAACATTGTTCCCCTGAAAACCGCCAAACGGTCTTATATGGTGCTTCATCTTGAGAATTGAATTGCTTCTTCAAGTTTCAAGTTTCTTTATTAGTTGTCATACAGAAATACAGAATACTTTTGCATGAAATGCTTCTTTCTGTTTTGCTCCTGAGAGTGTGCTAGATAAAATAACAAGATAGTGTAAAATAGTATAATATAAGTATACAATAGAAAGTCAAGTACGTAAACAAGTGAGAACTAAAATGTTCAATATTTAAGCATTACATCACACGCAGGAGTGGTTTGTGACCAATAAACCATGCCTAGGGGTGGTTGTTAGGCCCGAGGCGCAGCCGAGGGTCGTTAGACCCCCCTAGGCATGGTTTATTGGTCACAAATCACGACTGCACGTGGTGTAAAGCTTTTATACAACTGCCAGATTCATCCAACCTTATTTCTATACAATAAACACACATTAATCGAAGATTTATTGAAAAAACCATCCGCCAGAAAAAGTAGTTCCCACAACTCCATGTGGAAGCAGCTTGAAGTGCATCCAACCAAACTAACACATCCAACTGTGTATTATTGGAATGATTGAGAGAAGTTGCCTCATGTGGAAGCAGCTTGAAGTGCATCCAACCAACTAACACATCCAACTGTGTATTATTGGAATGATTGATTGAAAATTTATTAAAACGTTTTCTTTGCCCTATAGGAAAAAAACGTTTTCTTCGCCCTATTTTTTTATTTATTTCTTTTAGCCTAAACTTAACCAGTTGGAAACCAGGGGTACAGTAATAAAATTAGCAATCAACCAATCAATCAATTCAATAGACCATGCTCACTTAAAACAGCGCTGCTTCTCTCTCAGTCTGACTCCCCCGCTGTTGCAGACAGGAGTGTGTGTGTGTGTGTGTGCGTGTGTGTGTGTGTGTGTGTCACAGTGTATGTGTGTGTGTGTGTGTGTGTGTGTGTGTGTGTGTGTGTGTGTGTTTGTGGGTACGCCAGCGTCGGACAGTGTGAGAGAGAACGCTGCAAGAAAGTAGGAAGGAAGAAATTTAAATCAATCAATTAATCTATCAATCAATCCGCGATTTTTCTTTTGTTCTAGATTGAGTCAAGACCCATCAATTACATCATCCAACATTGTTTAAAATACTAACACATTCCCCTTGACAGAATCGCTTCATATTTAGTCGTTATGGTGCTTTCAACATAACCATTTGATCTCCGCGATCCTGTTTTCTCCCGGAGTGAGCCGGGGAGGGTTATGTGATTTGGTTGTGGGCGGGTCCTGAGCCCAGGACCGTGGATTGTTGTCAATAAAGACGTGTGAATGGCCAATCAGAATCGAGAAATTTGCATGCCGTTGTATAAACATATATACAGTATATGTACAGTCTATAGTTCTGTACAGACTATACATTCAGCTACTATACAGAGTACAGTGTATACTGGTGAGGTATAGCTTAGCTCCCCCAGTCCATCAGAGACTCCTCTACACTCTCCACCTTCAAATCTCGCCTCAAAACCCACCTGTTCTCCCTTGCCTTCAACCCCCCCCCACCCATAACCCCCCCCCCCCCCCTCCAACCTGATTGATGTCTGTCTCCAGTCTTTTTTGTGCTATCATGCTGTCTTCCCTGTTCCCCCCATGGTCTCATGTTTGTTTTGTTTCTTTGTTGTTTCTTTGTTTTTGTTTCTTTGCTTTTGTTTCTTTGTTTGTACTCTTGCTCCCGACTATTGTCAGCGACTTAGGGTTATTGAGAAGCGCTATATAAATTAAATGAATTATTATTATTATTATTATTATTAGCTTGTGGTGCCACCGTGTGGTGGTGAGGTGCAATGATGCCAATAAATATAAAGTGTGTGTTAGTGTCTAAAGTGGGTAAAGTGGGTGCTGCAGTGTGGATGTGTGTGTTATGGGTGGATTTGATGGTCTGTTATTGTTCATTGAGCATCATTCTTCATCTGTGTTCCAGTTACAGTCCAGTCCTATGGCCGGGAAGACCTGGAAAGCCCAGACATGCAGCTCAGTGCTCCAGAGAGGCAGCCCAGAGCCCGGTGCCGACCCGAGTCCCAGTCCTCTGTCCACACCGAGCCGCTCTACACCTCAGGCTCCTCACCCGACGCCCCTGAACTGGACTCCAAGGCAGAGCGCATTGCCCGCTACAAGGCGGAGCGGCGCCGGCAGCTAGCTGAGCGCTACGGCATCGCTTTGGACCAGGAGCCGGACATAGACTCTCGCTACGTCCGCGGCCGGAAGGAGTCTGACGGCTCGGAGAGGCGCAGCAGGGGTGATTCCCTTGGGGAGGAAGGAAGGGACATCGCCCTCTCCTCCTACACCACCAACACTTCCACCGCTAGCCCGAGGGCCGGCCGGACGATGCCCCAGCACAGCCACCCTGACCCCGGATACGAGCCGGGGCGGACCAGGGTGGACTCCTTCACGGAGAGGGAGAGGCTGATGAACCTGGAGAACCAGCGCCGGGCCGAGGCACCGTCGTCTTCCTCTTACATGGACGTGACGTCATCATCTTCGCCCTCCACCAGGCCTCCCGCTAAGGACCATACAGTCACAGGGGTGCCATCCACCAGGCCTCCCGCTAAGGACCATACAGTCACAGGGGTGCCACCCAGCTCACCCAAGCTCAATAGGAACCTGTCTCTGTCCTCGCCCAAACATGGCGTGTCCCCCGGGGACCTGTTCATAGAACAGCAGGCCCACAACATCCTCAGCAGGCAAGGGTGAGTGGCCCTCTTATCTCCACCTTTCTGTCTCTGTCCCTGTCTCCCTTTTCTAAGATGTGTCTCTTTTTTTTTTTAATGATATCTAGCTATCTGTCTCCCTTTTTTTTTTTTTTTTAAAGATATCTATCACAGTTTCTTTAAGATGACACATTTTTCCAGGAAAACCATCTCTCTCTCTCTCTCTCTCTCTCTCTCTCTCTCTCTCTCTCTCTCTCTCTCTCCCTACCACTCTTATCCTCCTTGATGTCTTTACCAGCTCTAGTCTGTGTCTTCCGCCTGGTCCTCTGTGTGAGGATGGAACAGGCTTCTTCCCGAGTGACCAGAGTCCCCATGTCTGCTTTTTCATTCCCTCTGTTGGGTTTGGCCCCTAGACTAGTTATGACAACACCATCCATTAGGACCTCTCTCTCTGTCTTTCTCTCGTTCACTCGCATTCAAGGTCGTCCTCTTGGCGGCGGAGTGTCGTTTCTTACCAGGTCAGGCAACCTGAGCCTGCATGTTCTTGAATGATATTTCAGCTCCGCACCACAGTCCAACAGAGACTCAACAGCTGAATGCACTGCAGGGATTGAAACTAAATGTCTCTCTCTCTGAGCTTTTTTGTGTCTATCCTTGGCAGTATTCCAGACTGTGCTTCGGTCACATGCTATTTATACATTGTCAAATAAAATCAATCAATCTCTCTCTATTTCCGTGCCAGAGGTTTCAGGTGGCCATTCTTGGAAACAGGGAAAGTTCAAATCTGACCCTCAATGCTCTTTTCCCAAAAGCTAAGATCATCATCAAAGCTAAAGTCATTTGGAATTTGAAGAGGTTATGGTCTGTGTTTTGGGGGTTTGGGGGATGATGGAATAAACCGTCATTACATGGTGGACACTCCATGATTCAAAACCAAACTCTGCAATGTTTACTACTACCGGTACTCTCATTGGTCAAGATGTCGCTTACAGGGATTGAAGTGTGACGAGGAGAAGGGAGCGGTTTAATTTACTAAATCCTCTTCACCGCCAGAGAAAACCAGAAGTCGTCAATAGTAGCAAGGCATGTCCGCTTACCGTTTAACTGCAAAGACCATCCTTGGCTTGTCATCTTGTCACTAGTTAATTTACTTCCTTTTTATCGAACATAATGTTTGATGGAGACAAATGGTATGATCTGATATACTGTATGCGTACAGTGTATATGCACATTGTGATGCTCTCTCTTGGTAAGGTTTGATTTAATGGCTAATTTAGCCCAGGCCATTTTTTGTAGCCAGAAGAAACGAAATGCTGACCCCCCCCCCCCCCCGACTCTCTAAACAGTTGGGGGTACTCACTCTGACTCCATACCCCACCATGAAGCTAGTCTCTCTCTCTCTCTCTTTCTCTCTGCCCATCTTTCTCCTTCTCTCACCTTTTAACTCAATCAGTGCCAGACCCGAGGATAGTCGGGTTATCTCGCCGACCGTTCAGCGCCAGACCCAAGTATAGTCGGGTTATCATTATTTCTTTTATTCAATATTTTCATTCATTACAGGCACACAGACTCGGGGGTTAACATGGGGAATCATCCTGAGAATGCCAAAGTGCAATACCGGCCGCATCCTCCCAGGTGGCAGTATCGAGCACCCTTTGAAACCTTATATCTTGGCCTGTGCAACGATCAAATGTCTCCGGGCGCACTTTTCTTTGTCAGGCGAGGCAAGCGGGTATCCCGATCTCATTGAGAAGCGTCAAATGCCTCCGATGCATCTGTTGTGGTGGATTATGTTGGCGACATGATGGACACCAATACTTGGACTTGCGATCAGACAATTGGAATATTCTTTTTGGGGTACCTCCTAGTGAAGTTAAGGAATAAATTATATCAATCCTGCTTTGATCCAACCATGATTTCACCTCGATCGCAATGTGTGTGTGTGTAACGTTACTCCACAACGTATGCCGTTGGTGACGATCAAAGCATCAAAAAACAAACCCCCCCCCCTTTCATGCATTCATGATGAAACATAATACTTATTATATAAATTTTATTTGGAAATAGTAGCGTGTCCAGGCGAGAAACGGCAACGCTTTTAGTGAAATTCACGTCGTTTTCTGGGATTAGACAGGATCACTCTAAAACTATACTTATATTCACCACGGTATAACACGCGAACATATTGATGAAACAAATTATTATTTTTCATATATTGAACGATAGATGGTTGATGTCAAATGGGCCATAGTATTGTATCCATAGCTATAATATAGAATATATATATAGCCCTGCAAACACCGCCACTTATTCCTATCTTTTAGAGTGTCGGCGTGGTAGGAACAAGTGGCAGTGGCAGTGTTAATTTTTTTAATTTTCTTTCCCATCTTTCTTTCACCATCTCTTCTTCTCTTCTGTCATATTTCAAAACTCTCTTTTAATCTTTCTCCCTCCCTCCCTGGTTTCATAACTTGGCGGCTGTGTGTTTTGCCACAGGGAGGGGTGTTGTGTTACAGGGCAGCCCGGTGTGACTCTACCACGGTCAGAACTTTGACTGCATACAGAGCACAGCTGGGCCTAATCAGGACCAAGCAAGGCTAGAGGAAATGCTCCCAGAGACTGAGGACCATAGAATTGGAATTGATAGAGCAGCCATTCCCATCCAAATAGACATTCTTGAACCGTCATTTGGCCGGTATGTGTTAAAACGGCTGTCATAAAATTTTTTTAAATTGGTGCATCAGAAAGCTATTTTTGGAAGTGGGCGAGTGCACTTAATGTCTGACTATGATTTATTTATAGTGCGTGCAGGCAGTGCCTACATTTGGTTTCTCATTTTAAAATACAAAGAAGTGTGCCCCCCTCCCACACCCCTGGTGGTAACGCAAAGGGATTGAACTGAACATTCCAGTGGCGCCTCATCACTGTCTGACCACATGTGAAACTATGATGTAGAATTATATGGCATCCATCTCTGGTGAAGCAAAGGAAATTATCTTAAGACTTAGGAAAGACCCATTTCTATGATCTATTCATATTCTATTCATTACTATTCATTCACATTCAGTGGAGGAGACCTGTCCGTCTATCTATTATCCACCTTCCTATCTCCCCCCTTTCTCTCTCTCTTCTCTGCCTCTACCTCTCCCTCCCTCTCTCTCTCCTTCTTCTCTGCCTCTGTCTCTCCCTCTTTTCTGCCTCTTCATTTCCCTCCATCGCTCCTCTTTTTTTCCTCTACATATCCCTCCATCTCTCTCTCTGCCTCTCTCTCGTTCTCTTCTCTGCCTCTGTCTCTCCATCCCTCTCGCTCTCTTCTCTGCCTCTATGTCTCACTCCCTCTTTTCTGCCTCCACATCTCTCTCTCTCTCCCTCTTATCTGCCTCTCTCCCTTTTCTCTGCCTCTCCCTCTCCACCTCGGCTGTGTCTTCTTTATGTCCCTCCTTCATGCTCCATCTCACTCCGTGTCAGACTCTCCCTTTGCTTTATCTCTCCCTTCCCTCACTATATCTCACCTGTCCACCCGGGGCTCTCCTCTGTCCCCCCTGTCTTCACACCAGAGAGACGGACGACCCTGCCTTTTGTATTATAGGCTGCCTTTGTGCATCTCTGAGTGAGGCATACCCCCCCCCCCTCCAGCGCTAAGATGAGTGTTTTTTGTCAGGCGTCGGTAGGGGCCGTCCATGACTCAGGCTGCCTCTCGGCTCCGGCGGAGCCAGATGGCGCGTTGCGTTCCCTCTGGATATCTGCTGTGACAGATAAGGCCTTGCACCAGCCGTCAGACTCGACTGGGCCCCGGGATGGAACCGGGCATTTGTTTTTCATTAATGGAGTCACGCGTGGGTCAAGAACCTATCAGCTGAAACAGGTTTTCCCCATCTACCGTATGGAATGCCATATAGGATAGGGACAGTGACATGTGACTTGTTTTCCTAGCTGTTCATTTCAATGAACTTTCCATGAGAGATTTATGGTCTCGTATATCACCGCGGGTGACGTCTCTCCCAAGGACCAGAAAAACAAGTCAAGTGGTCCCACAGGAGGACGGAGCGTCCATTGAAGTTAGGAACCAGTTGTCCGCCAGACGCTTTCTCCTTCTGGTCATTTACATTTACATTTAGTCATTTAGCTGACGCTTTTTACCCAAAGCAACTTACAAGTTCTGTACGACAAGTCATCAGGAAGGGTACAACTCTTGTCAAGCCCAGTGTGAAGTCAACTGTGTGTGTGTGTGTTCCCGTGTATTCTACAAGACGATACAATTCAACGTCAAAGCGAGCCTGTGACACGCCCACTCACTCATATATATGCTGTCTCCCACCGCATTTTCATTGGCGCAGAGCGGAGGTCAAACCGACCAGCGATTGGTTCCTCCAGACTGATGCTGCGGGCGAGACCAGTTCTCTTATCAACTGGCCATCCAGGTACCCCCCCCCCCCCCCCTGCTCAGGGGCGCGTGGTTGTGTCTTAACACCCTCCATCCACCCCTCCCTACCCATAACAACACGTGGAGCCTTTTGAGCAGCGTTTCTCAAACCGAATGAATGAATGAATGAAAACTTTATTTAACAGATTGCAGAATGGGTACAATACAGTACGGCTCAATACACACAATTGTTATGGGGATGCAGACCAGAGAAAGACTTTTGTCTTGTTTACATCAGGGTCCCCCATTTTCAATTCATAGTGATGTCCAAAACCCAAGTTGGGTTGATGTCCTGTGGTTCACCTCTATGCCCAGAGCGCTAGGATCAGAATCACCAGACGCCCACGAGGCAGGGACGTGGTCTTGGTGATATCGGTGCTCAGAGGTCTATATACCAACACACATGGGAGCATGACTGTAGGAACACACAGGGACGTTGTCTTGGTGATATCGGTGCACAGAGGTCTGTATACCAACACACATGGGAGCAGGACTGTAGGAACAGGGACGTCGTCTTGGTGATATCGGTGCACAGAGGTCTGTATACCAACACACATGGGAGCAGGACTGTAGGAACACGCCGGACGTTGTCTTGGTGATATCGGTGCACAGAGGTCTATATACCAACACACATGGGAGCAGGACTGTAGGAACAGGGACGTTGTCTTGGTGATATCGGTGCACAGAGGTCTGTATACCAACACACATGGGATTGGGAGCATGACTGTAGGAACACAGGGACGTCGTCTTGGTGATATCGGTGCACAGAGGTCTGTATACCAACACGCATGGGAGCATGACTGTAGGAACACGCCGGACGGTGCCAAGTCATACAATGCGTAGTAGACGATGCATATCACTGTACATATAAACACTTACGTACTATGTATGTTAATCTTTTGGTATCTTTTAATGACCTGGGAGTCTTGGTCTCATTCTGGTGACCAAGTACATTTACTATGACGTCCCAGATTGAAAACAAAATGGAAAGAAATGTTTTAAGAAGCCCTGCTTTTGAGCAATGAGCTTCACATCATCATTCATCAAAGCCCCCATCACCCGTGTGTGGTGTCCATGCAGTAAAACTCTCCCCTTCCATGTGTCATGGATGAGATACTGTGTTTGTCTTATTAATCTCAAGGACATTTGTTTTGATTTTGGTTAAAACTAATAGAAAGTATTTGTGTGTGCCTTTTTCTGTCTTGTTGTCTTAAACTATCGTTTACTGGATTCCATGGCAAAGATACTACCTATAACATTACATATACACAACAGTTCACAGTAGGGATGTCCGATATTATCGGCCGACCGATATTATCGGCCGATATCGGCAGTAAAATGTGATATCGGAAAATATCGGTATCGGTAAAAAAATAAAATAAAATAATTTTTTTTTTTTTTTTTTTTTTTTACATTTATTTAACCTTTATTTACCCAGGCAAGCAAGTAAGAACCAATTCTTATTTTATTTATTGTCAAAAGTATGCATGTTGGTTTAATTCAACAACAAGAGATATGTAATGTTAATTTTAACTTTTTTAATTATCATATTTTGCACAGATAATGCTTACATTTAGAAAGCCTTTTGAATGCATCCAGTGAAATTATTAATTACCTGAAATTATTCAGTTTTTTTGGGGGGAAACCCCGCATATATCGGTATCGGTTGATATCGGTATCGAAATTAAGAGTTGGATAATATCGGAATATCGGTATCGGTAAAAAAGCCAATATCGAGCATCCCTAGTTCACAGCAATCGTCTTGTAATAAAGATAAGGGGTCTGGTGCTTTGTGTTCAAAATGTACATCCCCCTGCGGTGTGCACATGGGAAGTAGGAATGCAAAGGCGATGGACAGCGTTCTTGTTGCCTTGGAAACATTAGATGAAGAGCAGCACAGGTTATATTTACAGTATAATACTCAACAGCATAGACGTGGAAAGAATACACAAAGTAAACAAATAAACTAAATACTCATAGGCATACAGATGCAAAAAGTGCATTACCTGAGGAAGAGCAGCACAGGTAGACATTTGTCAGCAATGACAACAGTGTGTGTTACTGTGCATCCACCTTGCTGTATCTCTCTGTTTCTCTCTCTGTCTCTGTCTCTCTCTCTCTCTCCGTCTCTCTCTCTCTCTCTCTCTCTCTCTCTCTCTCTCTCTCTCTCTCTCTCCTCTCTCTCTCTCTGTGCTGACTCAGCCAGAGGGTGTGGAGTAGCAAGGTGCTTTTGGGAGCATTGGAGAGAATCCCTTAGTCACGTCTCCTCTCTCCCTCTCTCTTAATGCTGATGGGCCTACACACAGAGAATTGTGTACATTCCAGCGATAATTGTGTGGAATCGCTTTGTCAGCTGTTTTTTATTTACCCGGGGGCCAGCAAGCTGCTCTTCTCTCTTTCTGGGGGAAAGAACAATAACCTTGCATAATATGTACAGAAAAGAGATGAGGATATTGGATGCTAGTAGCTACGGGACTTCTGAACGATACATGGGTGTGTGTTAAGCATTTTGTTTTCTCTCCTTGAAGAATCCGAGTTAGGGAGAGGCTTGCGAGGGAGGAGGGCTACCAGAGGAGCCCAGAGCTGGGGACCGTCACTGATGCCCCGGTGTACCGCAGACACATGCAACCCCACTCCCAGACCTCCTCACGCTACCACACAGCAGACCCACCAACCCTCCAGCCAGGCTACTCGCAGCCCCAACCTCAGTCGACCCGGTCGGGGCCGACTGAAGGGCAGGAGGGGAGTAGTTACCCTAGCTACCTGTCCATGACTACTGGCCCCTGCCCCAAGACCCAGCAGCAGCAACAACCTCAACAAGAAGAAGAGGAGGAGGAGGAAGAAGAAGGGGGCCAGGGGCCGAGGACTGAGGGCCTTCTGAAGAGCAGGAAAGCGGTGCTTCCTTCAGAGATCCGCCGCAGGGAGAGGAGCACCGATGATCCACGGAGAGGCAAGGGAG
Organism: Notolepis coatsorum; assembly: GCF_963971535.1. Taxonomy (NCBI): domain Eukaryota; kingdom Metazoa; phylum Chordata; class Actinopteri; order Aulopiformes; family Paralepididae; genus Notolepis; species Notolepis coatsorum. The sequence goes on from NC_140176.1 coordinate 57,737,510, forward strand.
AAGAGGAGCAGGGAGCACCCAGGGCCCGAAGCCTCGGCCAGGGGAGGGAGGCTGAGCTGGAGGACTCCGTAAGAGGAGGCCGTGGAGGAAGAAGCAGGCACAGGTGGGAGGATGAAGCGGAACCGGTCAGACCCACGGAGCACGTTTCCCGACTGCAGGCGTCGGAGGGCAGAGCGAGGGAGAGGGAGAACGCCATCTACGTTCACCGCGGCCTCGCCGCCACCCACATCCAGCCCAGAGTGGACCACACTGCGGCCGCAGACGGCTCCGGCTACACCAAGCCCAGAAGCGGATCCTTGTCAGACACTGGGGCTCCGCAGGGGCCCAGTCAGAGGACCCTTCACCACCAGGCTCCAGGCCCCAGTGGAGCCAGGGAGGTTGGAGGCTCCCCCCCCACTGAGGAGGGCGCCGGTAATGGAGAAGGTCACAAGGACAGCCGGATATCTGTAGCCCAGCTCAGACACTCCTATCTGGAGAGCACCACCGCCCCCACCACCATCACCAACCCCCCGACCACCAGAAGGCCTGAGCTGTAGGTGGTACAGTCGTACTCTGCTTCGTTGTTGCCTCCTGACTGACTGCTGCTTGTTCGCTAACATCGCCTGACTACTAATCATCTCGATTGATTATGATGACAACATAATCCTTCACCGTCTCTCTAGAAACCCTTAATTTCTAGAAACCCATCCATTGATCGCTGAATAATAACATGGCTGACTGGCACTGTGTCTTGTTTGGAACCTAACGCAAGCTAATGCGGGTGTGTGAATGTGTGTGGAGGGGTTAATCTATCAGAATACGCTCCACTATAACCACTTACAATCAGCATGACCTGGCCTCCTCACGCACTCGATTTAAAAACCAGGGGTGTGGTTTTGTTTGTTTAAATTAGTTTGTTTGATTAGGATTCCCATTAGCTGCCAATTTAACGATCGCTAACCTTCCCGCGATCTGACCTGGGCGCTGTGGATCCGGAACATTCTAAATCAAACGCATGCGCCTCTGTTTTTAAACGATTCCATCTGTCACTACTCCCTCCCTCTCCCTCTCTCTCTCTCTATCTCTCCCTTACCATACTGTCTTCTTGTCTCTTTTCCTTTGTGTATCTGTCTGTCACCCTTGTCCCGGTGTCTCTCCTGGCTGTCCCGAACCAGGGAGAGCGAGGTGGACAGAGTGTCGATGGGTTCCGAGGCCCCTTGGAGAGGGGAGAGGGAGAGGGGGCGGAGGCCCCGGCAGTATATCTGTCCCGGGGAGAGTAGAAAGACGTCGGAGAGGTTTAGGACCCAGCCTGTCACGTCTGCGGAGCGACAAGAGACGGATAGGTACTGCGCTGGGACCGGAGGCCGCATGGCTGCCGTCACACGGGGGAACGGATGGACGCTGGGACTTATGGATGTTTTTTTTATTAACGCATGTCAATCAGAGAATCATACCAGAAATGGTAACTAATCACCAATCATCATCGTCAAGTTTTGACGATAGAAATTGTTGGTAAATTGTGGTATGAGGGTTTTTGTCGCCATGACCGATCAGTAACATTAATACCTAGTAAATTGTTGTAAATCGGACGGATCGGAATCTGAGCCATAATTTGTATTGATCGATATTGATAGAAAATGTTTCTTTTCTTTAAGCAGAACTATTCAATTACCAAGCATATCTTACCTACATTGAAGTGGTTTTTACTAACTTTAATATATTTGAAGTGTGCACTTTCCTATTTTATCTATGAAAATACAAATATCGGATCAGGATTCAGTATCGGCAGAGACTCTATATTAAATGATGGGGATCGGGGGCAGAGAAACTTGATCGGGACATCCCTGATATTATGCAATTAGTATTCTATGATAAGGGGTAGATGCTGCATTAGTGTCTAATTAGGCCACGTGTTGTCTCAACACTTAACAGCTTGCCACTGGGTGTGACATACACACACACACATACACATACACATTTACTCTCACCGCCGCGCATGCACACACACACACACACACACACACACACACACACACACACACACACACGCACATTTACTCTCACAGTTTCTCACACACACACACACACAGGCCTCCACGTTGGTTTTGTCCCGTGTGTCCTGGCTAACGGAAAGGCCTGCTTTCAAGCCCAAAGGTCTCCCTGATTGGGTCTTGGCAGAGGTGCTCGCATGTGATCGCGCCTGTACTGAATGAATCGAGCGATTGTTGGTGTTTACACTCCGAGGCCGGCGATCCTGCAGAACTCTCTAATGACGTCTAAAACCTCCGGATTAGTCCGCCAGTCTACTAGATTTCCCCCTTTTTAAACTTCTTCCTCCTCCTAACACACGCCATCACATTACCAACATACTGCTCCACTCCGCTGTTGTGGAAATGGCTGCTTTTTCCTCACCTCATCCACTCTGTGCATAGCCATCTGAATAGCTGTGCTTCCGTACTGATTTATGTTGTATTGTAGTATGCAGGTGGTTAACTCGTGTCGCTTGTGTTATTTTCTTCCCTCTGCTTTCCTTTTTTCAATTTTTAAAGGTCCTGCATGAGTCAGGAGTTCACTAGCACTGAAGGTAAGCGGTAACTTTTGAATGTGGTTTGAGAAAGATGCTTTTTCTTAAAGGGGAACTACGTCCAATTTTAAGAATGCATACATGTTATTCCTGTGGTCTAAGACGGTCCAAAAATATTAGTTAAAACAAACGACTCAAAAAACTAGAAGTCCCTAGTAAAATTTGTGATGTCATCAAATATAAAGTCTGAAGCTGCTCCATAAACAATTAATTGGTAAAGATGTTATAAGATGACACTGAGACTGAGAGCACTCAGGGGAATGTTCTGAGTTCATAGGTACAGTACATTTTCTGGTTCAGATCTGAGACCACTACTATAAAATAAAGCTCATTTGGTTATAAAATCTCACAAACGTTCTTTGGGTCCACAAAGTCACACTCTCATTATATTGTCTATGGAGCAGCTCCAGACTTTTGAGTCATAACTTCTCTGGTTTCTGGCTTTGGGAGAGAGTAGCTCATGTTCACAAATATTGATTGAAATTGCCATGGCTACAGAAATATCATATTGGAATTCATCATGTGTGTTGTTCCCACGTTAACAATAATAGCACATTGAAAATCGTATTTGTTGTGGATACATTAAACATTGTATTGTACTATATTATTTTGTAAATGGTTAGATGATGCGATTACAATGGTTTATACAATCTGATGTGCATAACTCTACACTTGGAAGATATTATGACTTCAAGTGTCAGGACTGCTCATACTGGAAACATTTTCACTTTTTGATCAAATACTACTGGTTAGTATTGTAGATGCTCTATTATCTGTAATGTTAAACATGGTTAAACCCACAGAGCATGTATCTTTCCTGGCAAGCATCAAGACATAATAACATACTTAGCTGCTCTAAAGGGTTCCCAGTTTTGCCCCAAAATAGATGGGTGGACACTGGACAGAAAGAACACTCTACAATATGTCAGCTGTGAACAATGTAGCCTACATATTTTGGTCTGTATTACTATTTTAAGGTAGTGTTCTAAGTGAAATTTCCTGTGTCATGTGCTTTCATATCACTTGACATAAGACAATACTGTATATGTGTTACAAGTGTAATGCATCTTTAAATATATATATATTTTTACAGACATGTTTATAAAGTATTAAGTATTTATGAAGGCATTGTGCAATATAGATCACGTGTCATTTAAATATTTTAACGGATGATGTAGAGGTGAACACTCGCCTGACTAAAAGTCTCTTGTGACCTCGCAATGCTGTTGTTCTGTTGTTCAGCATGTTTTACTGCCCCTATGTCTAGAATATCATAATGCTTTTATGTTTTATTTTCATATGGCATACACACAAAGGAGTTTAAACCATAAATAATTTTAATTGGAACTTCAATATATCTCTTAAAGTGTCCTGTGCTGGGCACAACATACATTATACTGTACTTTATTAAGTCAATAATTGTGTGGTGGATGGGCAGAGTCTATGGGGATGAAGTGATGTAAGGTTCACCTATAGCAGCTTCCCGTCAAGGAGAGTATCGTCAACGGATGACTTTTAATCCCCTTCAGTTCGAAAGGCTCTAATTGCATTCGGTTTATAAATCCATACACACCCGTAAGAGAATAATGTTCTAATGAAATTTTCCGGTGGAGAGAGAAAAAAGAAAAGATCCTGATCTTATCTCAAGATTCTGGGAAGCTGCAATACAGCTGAGAATCAAAATTGACTTTCCAGCGGTTTTGAATAAAAGCCAGAGAGTAAACGGCTAGCATGAGGTTAGCATGAGGGCACAGCGGGCAAAGCGCCTTCCGACGTCTTCATTTCAAGGTCTTGTATTTCTTTTCATGGGAAAATCTAACATTTTGAAGTGGGAGTTTATGGAGTCATTACTGGTGCTCACAGTAGCATAACAGAGCAAGCTGCTCAGCTGTGCACGGAATGACTGCATCTGCTTCTGATAAGCAAGACAGGCGCTTTTTTCTTTTTATACCGGTCTGGAATTAGAGGGAGAAGGGCTCGGCAGCTCGGCTGCGTCAGTCAAAGAGAATAGTAGTCCGGTGATGTCATGTCATGTGTGTGTGTAAATGAACATGTATGCATCCATGCACACACACACACACACACACACAGACACAGACACAGACACACACACACACACACAGCCAGCCATACCCCCTCACATCTGTCTAGCGTGATCCCTTCAATGATGTCACAAGTGCTGATATATGGTTTTATCTTTGCTCCCAGGTATAATACCAGATGGTGTTGGTGCATGATGATAGTGATTTTAAGGGCATAAAAAAAGAGTTTAAATGTGTCCTCTACTCAAAAACATGTTTAACTCCTCTTGGAGGCATGACCTTGACTATACAGATTTGTGCAGAACTCGTCACCAGAGCGCCCTCTTCACATTCTTCCACTGGATGGGGGGGGGGGGGGGGGGACACACTTATCTGTACTTCCTCAAAATCTGATTCAGCTATAACGTTGAAACCTGCATTATAAGTTGATGCATCTAGTGATCCATCCACAAAAACAATATATATATATACATTTTTTTCTTCTATCTCTTGGTTAAGAAGTGTTGTGTTTGGGTGAAACAAGTTTTTGCAAACCATTTAGGTGGAAAAAGACAAGCTAACCGGCTTGGGGGAAGGGGAGGACGTGTTCACAGATGCTTGCATTCTCAATGAGGGCAAAGGTGTAGGGATGCTTTTTCAGTAGTTTATTGAACTTGAATTATTATTCAATATACAACATTTTTAAAGTGTTAAAAATCGGTGTGGAGGGGATCTTTAAGACAATTAGTGTAAGGATGTATTGTAATCCCAATCGCTGAATGGAACAATGGTTTTAATGGAACAAGTTTGTTCCATTGTTGCATTACATCAGATATTATAATCTCTAAACCGTTTCTTCTGAGCCACAGAGTTTTTTCAGAGCTTCATAGTTTTAAGTCCTTTGGTGTGGAGAGGAAATTATCCAGTGGTTTGACCTTTTTTGCACCCCCCTCCCTCCCTCCACACACGTTGGCGTTCTCTCTCTCTCTCTCTCTCTCCATCCCTCACTCCATAGCTGATGAGGAGAAGGTAGACGAGCGGGCCAAGCTGAGTGTGGCAGCCAAGCGTTCTCTCTTCAGGGTAAGGTTCAAGATCAGCCTGCACACACGCACACGCACACACACAGATTCACTCTCACAGTGAGAGAGACAGTCTTCCTCTTCTCTATATATCATCTTGTATGCTGACTTCCTGCTGTTGTAGGATGCAGTGAAATGTGCTTCCAATCAACTCTATTTTTCCATTCCGATGTCTCCGTCCGTCCTCTTTCCATTCCGATGTCTCTGTCCGTCCTCTTTCCATTCCGATGTCTCTGTCCATCCTCTCTTTTTCCATTCCAATGTCTCCGTCCGTTCTCTCCTCACTGCGAGACATGGATTATTCTTGCGATCCCCATGTGGTTTGGTTTTTTTCCCCCCATCTCAGACTGGAGACAAAATTCCATGGAAATTATGGTTTTAATTGAGTATGAGACTTAATCCCATATCTGTGAAATTGACCCTATTCATGCATTGTAATATCAGCTGCTTGTGTTTTAAGCCATTGAATAGAGTAGCTGCTATATAGAAAAGTGTTACCCATTGTCAAACAGAGGATACATACAGTGTACAGTATGATCATATTTATGCTCATTCATTTAGCCATACATTGTCGTGATCAACTCTGGTAGCCTCTTCAGTCATCAAGACTTCCCTTGCATGTTTTATTTTGTATCTTGTAAAACTATCTGCAGCAGTCTCTTCTTTGGGCTATGACTAACCACCTTGGCTATTTCAGCTGTTGGACGAGCCATCTGGCTTCCTGAAAAGAAAACATAAATGTTCATCCATGATGATTATCCATGTCTATTACCCCTGTCCAGGAGTTGGAGAAGAGCATTGATGGCGGAACCCCTAAACTTCGGTCCAGGAATGCAGCCGTGGATAGGAGACTGAGGCGGACCCTGGACCGCTCCAGAACCCAGCCCGTCACCACAGAGGAGGTGGTCATCGCCGCCACGTAAGTCTCTACAACACCCCTCTGCAACCCCACACACCTGGCCAGAAGTAGACAACACCCCTCTGCAACCCCACACACCTGGTCAGAAGTAGACAACACCCTTCTGCAACCCCACACACCTGGTCAGAAGTAGACAACACCCCTCTGCAACCCCACACACCTGGTCAGAAGTAGACAACACCCCTCTGCAACCCAACACACCTGGCCAGAAGTAGACAACACCCCTCTGCAACCCCACACACCTGGTCAGAAGTAGACAACACCCCTCTGCAACCCCACACACCTGGCCAGAAGTGGACAACACCCCTCTGCAACCCCACACACCTGGTCAGAAGTAGACAACACCCCTCTGCAACCCCACACACCTGGTCAGAAGTAGACATTTAAGCCCATCAATTAAAACTGAACTTTTGTATCTTATTTTATGAGGTATGTTTTTTGCAAGTGACTCCTCTTTAGGGCTCTTCGAGCTTCTGTTAATGACATATTTGAACATTTAAACTTTTTAACATGCATATCTGTTCAGGAGAGGAGTTCATGAACAATCATATTGATCATCAATCATCACCAGTATTGGCCATCCTGGGGACCCATAGTCACTTACTATTGTTTTGAAAACCGTGACTTAAATTATTGTTAAATATCTTTTAATGTATGTATACAAACCTGCCAAAATACCTATATTGTCAACCGCAGGAAGTGTATCCCTTGCTGTCTTTGTCACTTTGGATAAAGGCATCAGTTAAATGACAAAATGTAGACCTGGGTATTATTATTTAATTTTGTATCCAGTATCATGCTTTTGAACCATTTGACCATTTGCATTATTGAGGGTCAAAAGACCCTGACGGTTACCGTGGCTCCTCGGGGCAAATAAATTGTTGTGTATTGATTCCTAATGAGGTATAAAGTCCTACCAATGTGAAAAATCTCATAGAAACCCATCGCACCTCAAGTACTTTAATGATCTGAAGCCAGACGCCCTGCGCTGCTCCATCGACGCTCCCACACTTTCACAGATGAGATGCCTGATTCTCATCAGTTCTCTCTCGGGTCTGAAAGTGAACTCAAATTACATTTCTGTTGAATAGACTTTTCTTTTCGGGGAGGGGATCTAAACACCGCCCTCTTGTTGAAACATTTTGGTTTTCAAACGACTCAAAGGTCCACTGTTGGTGTGTGATACTTGAATCATTCCATCAGTGTGCCTCAACCTGTTAATCCTCAACATAACCATCTTTCCACTACAGTACGTCTTTTTATTTGAATAAATCGACTGGAAGTGATCTGGTATTTTCCTTTTCTGTCGTCTGTGTGTCTCGTCACCTCTATGTGTGACTGTCCCTGTCCCCCTGACCACGCTCTATGTAAAGTGACCCCGCTCCCGCGTCGCAAGCGGTGACCGTGCACACCGCCCTAGCGCACATCCCTAGCTCCACCTTAGTCAGCAGTACTCTGACACCCTACAGGTACATAGCGTGTGTGTGTGTGTGTGTGTGCATGCATGGGTACGACAAGTCTCACTCAGTCCAGTGACTAATGTAATGGCAGGCACACTGATTGCATGTGTGGGAGAGGGCCAGCCATCTCCAAGGCATGTTGTTGTGTCATTGACATTTGGTCTCACAACTAAGCAACTTCAAACGTAGTCTGTGGTACAACCCCATGTGGAAGTAAAGGTTTATATGCCCCTGGCATACATTATGCACATGGCAACGCAGAAGGTTTGTGGGTGTTTGGTGCCCTCCTGTGTTTATTCCAGGAAATTACATGACAAAAGTTTTTTTGTTGAATGAATCTTAACAGCATTGGTTCACTTTGTCATGTTCTGCTGTAGCGTCACATGTGTATTTGTATTGGGCATGGCTCACCTTGCACGTCTAACGTTTTGACATAATTTGATACTATACAGTATAGTACGTACATGATTTATGATATTTCTTCAGCTAGCATGTCATTATGACAGTTTCCCCACACATTGCTGTCCTGCTGTAGCATGCCACGGGCTAGCCTGCATGTGCCGCCTTCATGTTGACCAGAGGTCTCGTCTTGTCTCCTCCCGTCCCCGTCTGTTCCCCGGGTGTCCTTCCTCCTCCAGCCTGCAGAAGTCCTCTCACCAGAGTGCCGCAGCCAGGGAACAGGCGCGGGAGGCCCGGCAGACCCGGGATGTCCAAGAGGCCCAGCGCTCCAAGCAGGTGTCCTCCCTGCTGCTGGAGGAGGATGAGAGGGGCAGCCAGGAGCAGAGCCAGGGGCCGGAGGAGCCCGACCTCTGCACCCTCAGCCTGGCGGAGAAGATGGCACTGTTCAATCGCCTGGCACAGCCTCCCAGCAGGGTCACCCGCGCCAGGGGGGACACACGCCTGCGGAGGGCCAACGCCCGCTACCAGACCCAGCCTATCACCCTGGGCGATATGGAGCAGGTGGGAGGAGCTAGATGATTTGTCACCAATAGGGAAAATGTCATTCCCGATCCTGTTGAATTGTTGTAGAACTCTAAGCTGTTGAGCGTTCCACCACTACCTCAGTCGACCTCACGGCGATGCCACCACATCCCTAAGTGTTTCTTACAGTCGTTAGTTGTTCGAACAACATGTCTCCTTTTGAAACATCTCCTTAGCACATAGTTCATCAACAATTTAAGCTTGTTTGATTTAATTTATTTATGAAGGAGACACGAATGGGAATGCACATTGTGTTATACCACTGGTTAAATCAGTATCTATAAACAACTGGCCCCCTAAGCTGGTTATTAGAGCATCAAGACTTTTTTTTCTTTTTATGTCATCAAGAGACACCTTTTGGAGTTGGTCTATTGACGCTGCATTAATCACGGCTCAACACATTGTTGCTTGAGCTATTGCATCTAAATGGGTTTTTATTTACATACACTTACATCTCTGAAACAGAAAATGTACCCATAAAACCACCATGAGTACCGTCATATCGTCATATTGTCGTTGTGCCACTATTCACTGTCTATGGAGCAGCTCCAAGTTTATTCTCTAGATTACATCATCACCGGAGTCTGGTGTTCATCTTAAAGCTGCAGAAGGTAACTTGGTAATGAAAAAAACTACTTTGTTAATATTTTGACAAAAAATATCATAAAAAGGTTCACCAATGAATAGGGAAATGTGAAAGTTGGTCCGAGGGGAAACAACGGTTGTGATTTGGGGATCAAGAAAAGAGGGTGGGGTTTGGGAGGGAGGAAGTAGGATGCGGAGGAAAAGAACAAACGGGTATGTTTAAAGTCAATATTATGCACTTGGCCAATCTGACATAATGTAAATGTAATGTAAAATAGGGCTCCATAAAGATGCTTATTTACACAGGAACGTGTCTTTCCTTGACATTAGACTGAACAATGTACCACAAGATGGGGAAAGTTTCATTGTTAAAAATGCATTTGACCGCTTTTGCGAACCACCCCCCCTCTTGCAAATTGCCCACAGCAGCTTTAAGGAAGGACTTTCATATTCACAAATATAATGTCAAGTTAGACCGCGCTCTCAAGATACGACACTGGGTGCTGAAATCCCATTAAGTATTATATAAAAGAAGCCGTGAAGCCAGACCAGCACTCTCAGGTTCAAAATGTAATGGCAGCCTGAAACAAACATGTTTCGGAATTATGTATTCCTTCTTCAGTGTTATAGCTTGCCATTACATTTTGAACCTGAGAGTGCTGGTCTGGCTTCACGGCTTCTTTTATATATTCACAAATATAAAAATGAGCTGTACAATATTATAGAAATAACATGTGTATATTCTACTTATGTTGTATTATCCCTTTAAAGGACAGACTGCTAATAACATTTACAATTATAGATTCCATTCTGGATCTCCCCACAAGGAAAAGAAAAAACTAAAAACCAAGTTTTTGAGTGTGTGTATTTCTGCCCCAGGAGACCTCAGATATAGACCTCAGTGATGAACAGGAGCTCTCTGACAGCCCAGTAGAACCCACGCAAGTAAGGTTCCCCCCATGGTGGCCATTGTGGCTCAACGGTTACCTTGCGGCTTGCCTGCCGGACAACGCAAGTCTGACGCAACTGAGGCTCCTCTGAGCGTTGATCATGCTTCATCTGGCTGTCAAAACATGACTCATCGTGTTTGAGGGGGGGGACACGAAAAACATCTCCACGCTGTGTGATTTAATTGTGACTGGACAGTGTATCAGTGCATGGGGCAATCACCATAAGTCATGATTCACTGGAGCCTTGCGGTTGACCATGCTGCACGTCAGTCCCTGTTGTGTCTGTAAGGGGGCCGTGTGACATGTGGGCGGACGGTTGGCGCCGCTGTTCGTGTTTCAGCTGGGCATGGGCATGAAAGAGCCCTCTGTGGTCGGAGGAGAGGGGAACAAAAAGGAGCTGGTCCCCCAAATGCACTGAAAGCAGCTATTTGTCAAAAGCCTGTTTGAACCACAGCCACTGGTTTGAGGAGGATGAGGAGGAAAAGACCCAATAGGCTTCTTTTAAAGTCAAAGGCCCAGAGAATGTGTGCTTTGCCAATCTTATAGGATCCGTGTAGAATAGTGCTCTGTACAGGTGCATGGTTACACACTACACACGGTGTATACAGCCTGTTCGGTTAAACACACAAGTACCTGCGGGTATTAAAAAGTCTTCATACTTCTCAATTTAAGGCCTTAATTTAAGTCTTACATTTAATTTGCACAGGTATTACATTATTATATGGAATGTTTTTGTATTTAAGTCGGTTTTTTTCAGGGCTACTGGGAGCTTGGTGTATCTGGCGAGAGCTTCTATGGAACGTGCAATAATTCAAATTGGTGTGTGGCCAGTGCAGTGTCACTATGTGTGTTGTTGTTTTTTGCTAGTATGGTCTTGAAATTGGTATTACATTAAGCTCTAAGTGGTATTAACAAGTTTAACTTGTTGAAACCTGCAGATACCCTGTATAAAGAAACCATATTTCCTGTGTGTTACCAACTTCCCATACTATAAGGAAACCACTTTTCCTGTGTTTACTTACTTCCCATCATTATATACATCTCGACAAGTCTTGATCTGGTATAATGATTAGGAACTTGAAGACTCCTATCTTTTCCAAGTCATTTGACTGCAGATGGATGCATTGTGCCCAGTGGTTATGTGTATGTGCTACGTCGGTTAAGGGGTGTGTGTTGGGGAGCATTACTGATGGCATGGCTTTGTTACGTGGGCTGCGATTGGCCAAGTGGACAGGCAGCCCTTTGATGCACAGGAAGTGCAGTGAGTCAGTTAGGCAGTGATTAGTCAGCGTGATTCTCTCTACCATTGTGTTTGCCTTGCCTGGCCTGTGTCCCTGTGGAGGCTGCTTCCCCTGCATTCAACTGACCCACTTCCCTCTCTTATCTCTCTCTGTGTCTCTTTATCTCCGTCTCTCTCTCTCTCCATCTCTCTTTATCTCCATCTCTCTCTCTTTGTCTTATCTCTCTCTCTGTGTCTCTATATCTCTGTCTCATCTCTCTATCTGTGTCTCTCCATATCTCTGTCTCTCCATCTCTGTCTCTCTCCATCTCTCTTTGTCTATCTCTCCATCTGTGTCTCTCTCTGTGTGTCTCTCTTTGTCTATCTCTCTCTTTTTTGTCTATCTATCTCTCTCTCCATCTCCATCTCCTCTCTATCTCTCTGTCTCTTTCCATATCTCTGTCTCTATCTCTACCTATTTATCTCTTATATCTCTCTCCATCTCTATCTGTCTCTTTCTCTGTCTCTCCATATCTCTATCTGTGTCTCTGTCTCTCCATATCTCTATCTCTATCTGTGTCTCTTTCTCTCTGTCTTTCTCTCCATATCTATTTGTCTATCTCTTTGTCTCTATACTGTCCATATCTCTCTGTCTATCTCTACCTATTTTATTTATCTATTCTCTCTCTTTCTGTGGCTCATTCTCTACCCATCTATCCCTCTCTGTCTGTGTGTCTCTGTCTCTCTCTCTCCACCCATTTTTCTCTCTCTCTCTGTCTCTATTTCTGTTTTTCTCTCTCTCCCTCTCTCTCTGCCACACAGCTTCAGAATGGAGCAGGGTCCAGGACCACCTCCTACTCCTCCTCCTCCTCTCCTCTGAGACCAGGAGGCACAGTCTCCACCGACCACGCGGGAGACATCCACCTAGCCCGGGTAGGAGCCCCTGCCGCCCCTGCCCCGCTGGCCTCTGACTACTACGAGAGGTCCCTCCCTCCTCCACGTCAACCCATCCAACCCGCCCAACCCATCCAACCCGCCCAACCCGCGGACAGCATGAGCTGCAGGTCCCAGGCGTCTGTAGACCGGCACGACCATCCCTACCAGGCTCACGCCGGCCGCGGCGTGCCCCAGGGAGAGGAAACCGATCTGGGGACGCCGAAGAGGAAGCTTCCCTCTCCTGAGGGATCGGTGAGGCAGGCCCCCCCGCCTCAGCCTCACACCGGCAGAGAGAGGGAGGAGGAGGAGGAGCAGCAGCAGCAGCAGCGGCCGGCCAGGGGGAGGGGAGATGGAGCGGTGCAGAGCTCAGAGAGCAGGACGCTCCTAGAGAGGCAGGAGCACAGGGGCTTACTGAGGGAGAGCCAGTCGGCACAGGAAGTTCAGGAACTACACTACCCAGAGAGCCGCAGGACCCGGGCCATCAGTGAAGGTAAGGAAGAACACGAATGGGGAGATTTGAGAGTTGGAGGCTTTTATTACATATTTTGGGAAGCTTCTTTGTTTTTATCACGGAGCTACTCCTTCCTGTTGCTCACACTCTTCATGAGAAGTCGCTCCTCATTGTTGTAACCCTACTATGTGTAAGATAAGATAAGATATTCCTTTATTGACCCCCTTGGGGAAATTCGGAAATGTCTCCTTCTTTAATTATCAGACAAATGGCATTCCAGCTATTGTGTTGCCTTTGGTGAACTTTACAAAACCATTCATAACTTTCAAAATCGGGTATCGGTTGATACCACTATACCAATTTAGCATTTCCTGCATTGTGTCTTTGTCAACATGTTTCACGCTCGGGGGTTTGTGGTTTTCCGACTTTCCTCTCATTGACCGAGCCGGCGTGACTCTGGCCCTGTTCTAGGTTTTGTCCATCAGTTTGTTTTCAACGCTCCACAGCTCCAGGCAACGCTGGAGTGCCAGTCAGATAGAATTATGTCACAAGCTGCTAGACAGGAGAGGAGAGGGCTAATTCTATCCAGTCTCTGAGGACAGTGGAGGACAGACGCAGACAGACGTGTGCTTCTATTAGGCAGCGTCAACTGTTTGGGTTACGGTTACTTCTCATCATGGGAAGGACCTGGGAGGTGGATAGTGTCCGAGGGTCCTTCTCATCAGCTGTTCTCTGTTGGCACGGAGGCCCTTTGCTCATGTGGCTTTGTGTGCTGCTGAGTTTGCATTGTTTTTGCGTGTGTGTGAGCGTGAGAACTCTGATTGTGTGTCTGTTGGTACGCCGCTGGCTGCCTAGTCAGTAGTTATTGATTGCACTGGGGCTCTCCTAACAATTTCCTGTGTTTGTGTGTGTGTGTGCTCACAGAGCTGCCAGAGCAGAGTTCGGCGTCGACGAGAGCAGCGGCCGGCCGGAGTGCGTCTCAGGCTCCAGCAGTGGACGTCAGCGGTCTGGTGCAGCAGCCTGAGCAGGGAGACGAGCTGACCGCCGCCATGATGGCCAGACAGATGTCTATCAAGGACAGGTGGGTCTTTTGTTGTTGTCTAGGTTGCAGCTTTTTAACCCTTTCAAGTGTACTTATCTATTTAAGTGATTAATTATCTTGGCATTCTAGAACATAGCTATTTTTTTTTTTTTTACCAGTGGCAATTGATTCAAGATTCACAATTTTCTATTTGTCATGAGTCACAGTTAAACAGACAGTTGTACAATGAAAATCTTACTTTGCTACTTATTCAAACAGAATCACAAAATATAGACTTCAACTAGAATAAAAAAATATATATATTAAGACAAAGTTGAACGCTAAAATAAAGAATCTTTAAAAGATGGAGATTCACATTGCTATATCATCATTAGAATGTTTAGCTCCAAGAATCTCTGAGACAAAGGGTTACCCGAGTTTGTTTCTCATGATTCTGAAAGTCGACCAGTCGCTTTCAGTCATGAGCTCAATGGGTCAAGTTGCGTTTTGTGCATCAGAATACTTTCTCTCTCTCTAGAGACCTACCGCCATGTTCACTTCCCCTCTTTAGCAGACAGTGTTGTATTCCTTAATCATTTGCTTGTAGGTAAAGCACAACCTAGAAAGAGAGACTCACCTTGACTCAGATTTAGGAAATGTGGGTTTATAGTGAGACAGGGACTCTGAGTAGGAGGAGGAGGAGGAGGAGGAGAGATGTAGGTTAGTTAGAGGGTGTTATTTTGGGCTGCGGGCGCTAGGCTCCCCAGGAAGAACACAGACACGGTTGTAGTAACGGCAGCAGTGGGAGAAGAGCACTCTCGCCACAGAACTGGAAAGGATAGAATTGCTATTCCCATTCCAAGCAGTGTTCTTTAATAGAAACGTGGCTGGTCACTTAAGATGACTTACAATACCAAGGTATTCACACACAACAATTATTGTGCCGGTGCTACGGTCTGTAACTCGACGGGAGCCCCGCACACTGCACACTCTTGTACAATACCGTTTGGGATTTATCGAAGCCTCAGTCCCAACTGGGAGTATTGATGACAATCAGTTGGCTCTCGTAAAGTGTGTGATAATTGTCCAAGTATTTCAGTGTTTGTGTAAATAAACATTTTGTTTGTCGTATGACTACACAGAACATTGCTGTACTGGCCATGTCGGCTGTGCACACGTGACATTACATCTATCAAAACGATTCATACCAGGTTCACACACAAAAAAAAAAGATTGTGTTAGGATCAATACTTTAGGATCTGTCCGTTCTAGTTCTATGGCTCTAACCCCCAATACTACTTTTCCTCTCTGCCCAGCGGGGAGCTGGAAAACTGGGTTAGGCTGGTTCCACACATGGGCTAATGCTAAAAGCATCGTCTAGTTGTGTGTCTTGCAATGTTGGTGGACAGATTCATTGTAGCCCTGTGCTGTAGTCATGTCTTTTCATATAAGTGATGTACTAATCAATGAGCCCTGAAGTGAGTCATTTAATTTAGTTGTTCACCCACGGCGTTGTGTATTTTCTCCTGTATTGGATTCCCCATCAAATCAAAATAATTACGTAAGTCTTTTGAGTCGGCTCACCAGGTGGCACGTTAACAAGCGCAGGCCTGTTTAACTGGTGAACAGGCTTCGATTAGCCTGTAAATTGATTGATGACATAATGGAATTACATGATGACATAATGGAATTACATGTGCTCGCCAGCGTGTGAGAGAGAGTCTTTATGTGCGGCGTGCACACGCGTCCGTGTTGCGTGTGCATGTGCGGTGGCGGAGATTTAACATACTTCTCTCGCATATCACACATTCTTCTCATCATGCCAGAATGTTCTTGAGCCCCTCCCTTTTTAAAAAGCTCTCACTGTCTGTATGTGGGATCATCCGGGGGCCTCCTCTTTCGACCGTGTCCGAGATAACAGCTGCAGGCTATCTACTCAATGTTACATTTATTCAGTTTTTGGTCGTTTTCAACCCCCCCGTTGAACAGAGCAGGATGTCTCCTCATTCGCGACACAGAGGGGTGGTTGTAAGGCGGGGGCAAAGGGCAATGCCAATGTCCCCTTCCCCTCCCCCGCGCCTCTCTGTTCAAGCTTGCCTGCTCTCCGCTAACGGATGAGGGCTCAATAATTGGACCTCTGTTATGCTGTATGCTTTTAGTATGAGTGTCTGTGAATCCTAACATGTGTATATACATTGTATGGAATCCCATTTATCCAGTATAATAGGCTACCTTTGTCATATTCCTAGTGTAGTATATAGAGTCTGCTATCGCATTATTAATTGCTTTTCTCTTGTCATTACTCCTTCCGCTTGCCAGACCAATGTCACTGTGCCTTGTCAAGCCCCGTTAAACCCTTTTTAAAACAAACCCCATGCAAAAGACAGCAGGGGCTTAGCTCACTATCAACAGACTCCTAGCTCCAGTTGAAGTGGCTAATGTCTCTTTTAAGTGATGGCTTGCCCCCGAATGTACTTTTCGTGTCAAAAGCTTATTTAGCTAAGTTCCAGATGTTACAGGATTTGTAACTCTGCCCGCTAAATGACACTCTGGCTAGCTAGCTCTGCTTTGCATCACATTGTGGGTTTTCGGAGGGAAAGTACTCCAGCCAAACATGAGAGACGGTGAGGCACGGGTGACTGTCCCTGTTCTTTGTTTAGTGTCGTGACAGGGCTAGGTAGGAGCTATTGGGGAGAGAGGTTCGAAGGTCTAGCAAGCACTAGCCAAGTTGGCTTGAGGAATACCTTGTGAGAGTAACCAGTTGTGAAGGCACTCTCGGTCCGGTCTATGTCGGCTACTGTGATACATCGGCTCATCACTTCAGTGTCTGCAGTGGATGACAGGTGGTTTTACATGTGTGCGTTCATGTGGCATAGTGATTGTTGAGGGGGTTGGTTATACTACGAGTCCATCTTCTATATTCTGTATTTCAATGGCCAGTAGACTGATTTGAAGAGGTATGTATGGACTATGATCTGTGGTTAAAATAAACACCTTTTACGGGAGCTTTTTAAGAAGTGCACAGACCCTGATCATATACACTCTGTAGTCTTTATGCCAGGGGTGGGCAATTATTTTTCCCAGGGGGCCGAATGAGCAACTGAAAATATGTTGGAGGGCCGGGCCAAAATTCCAAACTCAATTATGCATAATATACATTTTATTTCTATATAAAAAGCAGTAAATGGCTTTGTTTTGACCCCTGGTAAGAGTGTATGTTATTATTTGGCAATTAAAAGGTGAGGTTAGCTTTCAAAAATATCATTTATTCAAATAGAATTTATTTCCAAAATGATAAACAAAATGTGAAACATTAATAACAAAGGGCATTTTGAGTTGCATATACCATTGAAACAAGGATTTTCTTAGATTTCTAAAGACATCACATCATCTTATAGCAAAAATAAACAAGACATGTCACTGAACTGTGTAAAGAAAAGTGTCCCAGTTTTGTAGCCTTTTTTACTTTACATTTAATGTTTTCAGAACTGTGCAAAAAAAAGAAAAAAAATATCAAGTGTCCCATTTCACTTGTTATATTTCCACATTTTAGTGTTCTTCAGTTCTTTTTTTTTTCATTCAGTGTGAGAAATCCAGTCTCTGTTGAGCTTTAACAAGTCCATCAAAGTCAGGTTGCATGTCTGAGGTGGAGATGCGAAGCACAGCTGCCAATGAGTTCAAGCTGAACAACTATCAACACTGCAGGTAAAGGGAGAGGAAACCAGCTGCATTTCATCCTCAACCTTTTAGAAATCTTGAAAACGCCTTGAAAATTCATC
This sequence comes from Notolepis coatsorum, assembly GCF_963971535.1. Lineage (NCBI taxonomy): Eukaryota > Metazoa > Chordata > Actinopteri > Aulopiformes > Paralepididae > Notolepis > Notolepis coatsorum. The sequence goes on from NC_140176.1 coordinate 57,755,474, forward strand.
ATGCAGTGCTCCCAACATGGATGAGTACCTGTGCCGGTGATCAGCTGATGGTTTGACTTCTTTCAGGGTTTTCATGCGTTTGAGATTGTTGCTGCCTAGTTGCTTTGAAATTAATTGCAACTTTGTCATGAAGGCTTTCACATGGCTATGCATTTCATAAGCGTAAGCGTATATTGTGCGTGTGAACGTTGACATGACATTTTTTTTTTAATTTTTTAATTATTATCATGTAATCTTTCGCGGGCCGGTCAGAATCATCCCGCGGGCCGTACAATGCCCAGGTCTGATTTATGCTGTAATCCACATCACCAGTGTGCTCAGCGTGATCGGTTTCATCTAGGGATGTTCGATATTGGCTTTTTTTTACCGATATCCGATATACCAATTTCACTGGATGCATTCAACAAGGCATTCTAAATGTAAACATTATCTGTGCATCTCCCCTTTTCTTCTCTCTCTCTCCCTCTGGTTCTCACTCTCCCTTTCTCTTTTCCCCTCTCTCTTTCCTTCTCTCCCTTATTTATTGTCATTTTCCTTGTATACTATTGATACTGTAAGTTTGTATTTTATTCACTTAAGGATTTTTTGCTTTTTGCTTGCCTGGGTAAATATAGGTTAAACTATTTTCTTTTAAAAATTATTCTGGATTATTCGTCAGTTTCGGGATTAATCATAAGATCCTGATGTTTGTCTTTAAGATTTTAAATGGTCCAGCCCCTTAGTACCTAGTTGAACTCCCATGTTCACTGAGGTCGTCAAATCTGTTGCTTCAGGATGTTCCAAAATCTAGACTCAAATCTAATATGAAGGTGACCGAGCCTTTGGGGTGGCTGCCCCCAAGCTGTGGAACAGTCTATCTTTACATATTAGATCTGCCCCAACCATAGCAATTTTTCTTTGTTAAAGACTCACCTCTTCTCACTGGATTTTCATTCAGCTTGAGCCGTACATCCGTTCTTCTATTTTTAGTCAGCATTTTATATTGTATGGTTCTGTTGTATTTGTATTGTTATGTATTACTGTTTGCAGTACTATTTTCTGTTTGTGTGTAAATTGTGCATCTTGTGTTGTATTTACATGACTTTGTATCACTCGCCACTTTGGTCAACCGAGGGTTGTTTTTAAATGTGCTATATAAATCTGACCTGACCTTGACCCTCCGTCCTGCCCCTTCTTCCAGGCTGGCCTTGCTGAAGAAGAGCGGTGAGGAGGACTGGAGGAACCGGATCAACAAGAAGCAGGATGTGGCAAACGTGGCGGTGGCAGAGCCCAATACTGACCTCTGGGAGCTGGAGCAGAGCTTCAAGAAGAAGGTAACCACCTGATCTCCTATCCCACCGTATTATTCACACATTGAACCGGCCCTTGGGTTATGTTCACGACGCTGTTGGGACGTTGTCATCACGCATTGCTGTGTGTGGGTAGCCTGACTGGCTGGATGTAGCCCATTAGGGGTGATGCTGGTTGTGGATACCGGGCTAATGTGCCAGGCTGGTTTAGGGTATTCCAATCAGATAATTTACCCGCTACGAAAATCTGTTGCCGAGTGATATGTGTAATAATCACAAAGCAATGGAAAGTCACTTGATTTTCTGCCATTTTTACATACAAGGATGTTGGATCGTTCTAATAAAAGGGACTATTTTTATTTCTTGATCACCTGTGTCCAATGATCCCAAACTATCAAATATAGATTATTGGAGATGACGTTCTACCATTTTTTTTCTCTGCCACTTGACTCTCACAATTCAAACTGAAAGCAGATGTGTAATATTCTACCAGTAAATATAGTATTTAAAGACGTGTGGCGCAGTAGTGGATATGTCTAAACAGAGGGGATGTGTTTTGTCTTGGCTCTCCTTGTCTTTTCAAATCTTCATCTCCATTCATCTGTTCTTTCTTAGATCATGCCAGGAATTGCATGCATGTATTTGAGAGCAGTAGATGCATAGTAACACTGCATTAATAGCAACGTGTTGAGTACAGTACGGTATTGGATCATTCCACGTTAAAATGTACATTTACATATAATTTGTAAATCTACTACAGTAGGTTAAGATTAGTGGTACTCAGGGTTCCCACAGGGTCTTAACGTTTTCAATTTAATAATCACAACTTTCTTAAAAAGGTCTTAACCCTTTCACTGCCGCACTACCAAACGGTTAACCCTTTCACTGCGACAATACACAGAAGGTTAACCCTTTCACTGCCACACTACGGTAACCGTCTGTAGTGTGATAGTAAAGGGTTAACCTTCTGTAGTGTGGCAGTGAAAGGGTTAAATATGATGATATTGATTAGGAAGTTACTTATATGTTGCGATAACTTCTCTGTATCACATTTAAATGTGTTTGGGGGAAATGTTCGGGCTGCAAAGTAAGCAGTATAGTAACAGCCAATCAGTCCCCCCTCCCCCCAACAATTTGTATGGAATTACTTCTTTCATCGTAATTTTCCTTCATACTTTTTTATCAGTATGGCCGTGAAATTAGGTATTGCATTCTATTCAAAATGGTCTTAAAAAGGTCTTAAAAGGTCTTATATTTAATTTGTTGAAACCTGCAGGAACCCTGGTTAGTGTTGGTCTGAAATACAGTATAATCAAGATAGACTAACTTGCCTAATGTTTTGTAATGTATGCTAGCCAAGGACATTTGTAATGTGATTTACTGCAGTCATCAGATGACTGTGTAATGCCTGTGAATTACTTATTTGGATCTAAATCAACATTTCTGTAGGAGAAAAGGGAATATGCTTTATTTTGACTTTTTGGTTTAGATAATGAATAACATAATTTCAAACATAAAGGTAGACTCTGTAATGCCGTAAAAGGGCGACCTCTTGGGTAAAAGAGCCCTGTTTTGTTTTTTTGTTTTGATCTGGTGTGTGTGTTGGATTTGAATGGTATAGGGGAGGGGTTGTTATTACTGGCTACATTACTGGCTATTACTGGCTCTGCCAAGAAAGGTCTGGAGACATTCACAGTCTAAACTCGACTCCCAACCAAAACATCAGACCAAAACAAACAATTTAAACAAAGTGCAATACCAAGCAGGGCTCTTTTGCCTAGAGGTCGCTGTTTTGAAGACATCACAGATTAAATTCTACCTTTTTAACCTCTGTCATTTTTGGCCTGACCCATCTTTAGCCTTTCATCTTATTGGACCTCATGTTTCATGTAATCTCTCGTTCCTTTCTGTTTTGCATGTGCTTTCCTCCTTTTTCAAATAAACCTAATTTCACCCACTGCATGTCGAGTGTGGTTCTGCTGTTGACGTTCTCGCTGTGTTTGTGAAGGGTGGGTTTGGATGGGACTCTGCACAGACCTCTGTTTAGAACTATTCACAACTCTGCTGCCTGTCGGCCCATAAATCAGTTTTTTATTTTTTTTATCTTGCCTATCATGATTTGTTCAGCTTTGCTTTTTTTGCTTTTTTTAATAACAAATCTGTTGAAACTACACCCTCTGCTACTTTCCATCCTGATCTTCATGTGTCATTATTTACATTGAGGGCTGGCGGAGCTACTGGGGTTTTATTTCGGATAGTAAAAGAATATGCTAACAAGGCGTATGGGTGAATAGAGCTAACCATCTGTGATAATGGCAACAACAAAAAACATGGGCTGGCAGTGTTTTTATGTTTTGATCTCGTGTCAATCAGAGGTCGGGGCTTTAATTTAAGTTCCTGAAAAGTTTACAACGGTATTTTATTGTCTTTACTTCATGATTCACAAACACTGGATTTGAATCGCCCTTTCCTGCCTTTCCCACAGTGATTAAGAAAGCAAGACAGGAAAAACACCAATGTTTTAATCAAAGCATGGGAAGACCTCTATAATCAAGTTCAATGTCTGGCTCAGGTTTTAGGTCAGGGGGGGAAGGATGGCTTTTGTTGTTTGCTGCTTATTTTCGTCCTCCCATTCAGCAGAGCCAGTAGAGCCAATCAAATCCATTTCCTGTTTTAGATCCGAGGAGACGAACAGAAAGGATCCCGCTAATAGAAGAACTGAACAAAACCGTAGCAGAATGGTACCATCAGGCAGATAAAGAAAGCCATTATTTTACCCAAGGATGTCAGTTTAATGGAATATCGGCACTGCTATAGTGTGTACACACAGACGACAACAACCACAGTTCTGCTTTAAGACACAAACGGAAAAAGTATTGTTGATGTCGGAGTACACCGAGTTCCCAGTAAAGTGATATCAAATATTTAGATGTGTGATTTGGGAGGTTCACGGTACAGTGTGTTGTGGGACACCAGAGCCTTCAGTCCCCTTGTACCCCTGTGTCCCCGGCTGCTCTGTAGGACGATGAAGCAATGATGATTGATGACGAGTACGCTGTGTCCGATCAGCAATGGGTAAGACTAGTGTGCTGGGCCAGAATCACACACACACACACACACAGTCAAACACCAGGCCTGTATTTATCGAGTGTCTTGAGTAGGGTTACTGATCTGAAATCGAAATAAGATGGTCAAGGGAACATGATCAGTTGTGATCATGATCAAGATCCCCTTTTGTCTGACAGTTCTCATCTATTTATCACAATGTGCCAAAATATTTTACTTTTTGGCACCTTTTTATTTCCGTCTAAAGAAATCCATTGTGTTCTCTTCCTGGAAGTATGTACCTAATCCGTCGGTTGTGTCACTCTGCGCTTGAGGGTGAACGCACACCTAAAAAACAACTGTCCAATACAATAGATTTTGAATGCCTCCCCTTTTTATATTTATATGAATGGTAAATGCATGGGTACTTTTAAGATGTCAATCAAATCGATCCCATGGTCCTCCCCAAAAGGTCTGTTGAAATGTGTCAAATTGTGGAAGCTGGCGATGCCATGAATGTCATTTCCATGGATCTTTTAATTGGCGTTCTTTCTCGATATATACAGCCTCTGGTGTAACACACACACACACACACAACACCAATGTGTGTGTATATATTTGGTGGCACTAGTGGTGTATGCGTCCTGGTTTGTCCCTTTTTATAATCATGGTGTAACTCTGGTGTTGGTGTGTTGAGTGACCTCCTAAACCACTCTTAATTCACCCCACTGCTGCCCAACATGTGTCATAATCACGCCTGCTTTAAGGTCTAAGTCTTCATTGGGTTAACATGGTTGTGAGATCCTCATGTGTGTGTGTGTGGTATAATGTCTGTCCCATTCACAATTTGTCTTTGAACTAAAAGGACATTGGTTGGACTCCACACGGACAAGGGTATTTTTAGGGTTGAGGTAAGGCATGTTAGGGTAATGGGTTAGCGAATTAATGTAAGGCGTGTGTGTGTGTGTGAGAGAGAGAAATAAGATTGGATCTGTTTCTCTGGCTCAATGCTGAATTTGAACTCATTACTTGTGTGTCACTGGCTCGGTGCTGAATTTGAACTCATTACTTCTGCGTCTCTAAACCCAGACTTGCACTCCCATGACTCTTGAAACAGCTGGATAATAAATATCAGATGGATTTGTCAATGGAATTGTTGAGGCGGAATCTCCCCTATTTGAAATCCTCTAGGATCGGACCCTTCCCTGCCTAAACGATCCATGTTGTTGATCCATGGAAATCTAATCCATGAATTTTTAGCACAATCTTTTCTTCCTCTAGTTTGCTTTCCATTCCAGCTCCCTCAGCTGCTAATCCTATCCTTTCTTTGCATTGATTATGTCTGTGTTTGATGTGTGTGTGTGTTTTGTGTGTGTTTCCATTTCCCATGGCTACGTCTCCAGGAGCCGGTCTTTGCCTCTACTTTCTCCCCTTCTCCCGAGTCCCCTGTCCGTATCTCTCCCTCTGAGGAGCTTCCCAGCCAGGTAGGGAGTTCCATCAGATGGTCCCACGCCTGCGTATCCCGCCTGCCCATCTGCCTGCCTGCTCACCTCCTCCACCCCCCCCTAAGCTTCGCCAGGAAACCGATGCATAAATCACTGTGATTAAGCACATTGTGCAGTCGCTGTACTGACGCAGCATAGAGATGAAGGCATCGGAAAGTTGGTGCATAGCTGCATTACTAGCGAATGCCTTTTGGGTATTACAAACCCCCTTTTCCCCTCCCAAAACAAAACCGCTGAGCTGACTGTTGCAAGTTTTCCCTCTGACTCAAGCTGTTAACAACTCGCTCAACATAATGCATGAGCACACTATAGCTGTCTGTAGTATAGTGCTATATATAGTCCTACTGTATCTCCACGGATATCCTTCCTCAGCCATCCAGACACTAAATGCTCGTTGAAAACTCACGCCTACACCACCCTTCCCTTCCAAAGCTCTTAATGTCTGTGCAGACAGCATGGCTCCCCCCCCCCCACACAGCTTCTGATGCCTGGCGGCGAGTTGAGACCCTTTTCTGTAGTAGACGTCTTGTCCTTTTTCATCTCTTCCATCCTCACCCCCCTCTCTCTTCATCCTTTTCTCTCCTTCATCCCTCTCTCATCCATTCCTCCTCCTGTCATTCCGTTTGGCTGTGAAGGCCATCATCTGCCCCAGACTCCAGGTGGATGAGAGACACCCCTGGAGAAGGAAGGTGATGCCACCCACCCTCCTCTACCCTTGTCCAATCACGTGCTACGTTGTACTTCCACTTTACATGTCCTCATACTGTACACTATATTCCTCTTGTATCCCATGGACATCTTCCCAGTCATCCACATCAACTCAGTGTATTGTATTGTAACATTGTGAGTGACTCACAAATTATGCCACTGATAAGGTCGTTCCGTCCTTTGTTTTGACTGGGTTAGTTAGCGAGTCTTATTTGTCCACTTTAAACATCAGTGTTTCAGTACGTGCAAGTCGTTTTAACATAACACTTTTCAGACAGCCTTTTATTTCTTTTTTTTCTCCCTCTGGCGCTAGTCTTGTGTTTTGCTTCAGTGGTGTGAATTACATAATCTCCTCTACCGGCAGAGAATACAAATCAGCCATATTATGCTTTCGGGTGTTTGGTAAGTGGTTGTTTTGTGTGCAAAGCAAGCTGGTGAACTTGATGCTGTTAAGTGATGTCCTTATGTGCTTCTTTACTGTGTAGTCCTTTTGAACATGGCTCACTGTCAAGTTGCAACGGTAATTGACCTCTCAAACCGTGTCCTCTTTTTCTTGATCCTCCAATCACAACTGTTGAGAGTTGTGACTGGAGGATCAAGAAAAGAGGGCAGGTTTGGAGATGGATCAATGCAGGAGGATGCAGTATCACTGACCTCTCTCTCTCGCTCTCTCTCTCTCTAAAACAGAGGATGGGGGAGGACATGGACAGCCAGAGTATCGAGGCCAACATGTCTATTCAAGATCGTATCGAGGCCAACATGTCTATTCAAGATCGGAAGCAGTTGATAGTGGGCAGGGAGGAGGCGTGGCAGACCAAGGGCAAGGGAGTCGCCAACGACTCCACTCAGTTCACTGTGGCCGGACGCATGGTCAAGAAAGGTCAGGGGGTCGTTCTACTCTCTCGGTGGGAACATATAATATACATGGGTGGTGCATGCAGCCTGTTTCCTGCCCACTCCCTCAGTCACACTCCAAGACTCATACACACACATTTTCACGACTTGCATTCATCCCCTAACGCCTTACCCTAATTTTAATCGTCATCACAACATCCCTAACCGTAACTCGGGTCAAACCAATTCCCCAGAAGGATAGGAAAAGAAGGACACACGCACACTAAAGGCACTCCATCATTAGCAGTACAGTACGGTACAGTAGGGAGAGGTTGGTTCACAGTTCGGTCACGGCGAGCCAACTCAATTGGCTCCTGGTGAATAGAAGGTCTCTTGTTACTTTAAACCACCCACCCCCTGCCCCAGACCCAGCAGCCCAACTCTATGCAGTTTCCACTCAGGCAGAAAATTATTTAATGGTTGGCCTATTATCCTATTAGTGTTGGGCTAAGGCAGCTGCTGGTGGCTTTCATTTGTGTTTAAGCTAGAGTGGGCGTTTGGTTGGTGGGTTTATCCAGATTATAGTTGACTGAGGGTGGCACAGGCAGGATTAGCGTCGGAACCGATGTAAGAGAAGGGTTGGACTCACAGAGCTGCTGTATAACTCCATGCTGGAGGGACTAGCCTAGCTAGCGTCACAGTTATCTTAGTCCAACTCTGAGCCATTGTAGTGTAGATGGAACTTCTGCTTGTTGAGCATTACTAATGTGGACACAGAATTGTTGAAACGAGATAAATACTGTGCAAATCATTACTCATTCATCCAGAATTATGTAGGGCCTGTGACACTTGGCACACTTGGCACCTGAATATGTCAGTTAACTTGTTACATTTGTAGAATTTTTACTCACCTAATTAAAGGCGCTGTAAGTGGTATTTTTTTTTTTTAATAAGTGGTCTACATATTAAAATAATAGTTCTACATTCCAACAGTTTTCACTGATATAGAGTGTCTGGTCAGTAACATGGTCCTCCCAGTCCCTGTGTTCCGCAGTAAACAGGAAATGCATTATCTGGTATCCCATTCCCACTTTATCCAGATAATCAGGAGAGAGAACTCCATGCACTGAAAAAAATTGTCTGACAACAAAAAACAAGTACAATTTGGCTTGGCAAGATACAAAAAAAATAGCCAGGGTTCTCTCTCCTGATTGGATAAAGTGGGAACGGGATACCAGGAAATGTATTTGCCGTCTTCTACTCTGGTGCGCCTATCATAGCACAATTGCAACGTCCCCCTGTGTCCCCAGTTCATGAAGTTTAATTATTTATTTATGTTTTCAATTCTATTTTTAAATAGCTCAGGTGGTAGTTGAGATGGACCAAACTAAACTTATTACGCTGATTTAATGATTATTTTCTTGTATTTAATGTATCAGGCTTGGCGTCGCCGATGGCCCTCGCCTCTCCGGTTCTGTCCAAACCCAAGAACAGCAGCCCAGCCATCTCCAAGCCACTGGAAGGTCTGTACCATGTCTCGTTATTTCCCTCTCCTTTTATTTGTGTCTTAACCTTCTTGTTCCTTTAATACAGTATTTTCTGTCTCGCACAGTCTCTTTTTTTTAAAGGGGCACTTTTACAGTTTTGCACACATTAATTTAGCTTGACAGTTATTGAGAGTAAATGAGTTTGAATATGGCCACCGGTGACGTCGTCGGGGAGATTGAATCCTTTTGTTGTGTTAATTACAGCACCAGTAGATAAAGAATATATATAATAGCAATACCTTGTCTTATAAGGACTGCTACATTGTAATTTCATTGAGCTGTGATTAACACAACACAAGGATCCAGTGTCCCCGATGACATCACTGGTGGCCATATGCACACTTATTTACTCTCAATAACTGTCCAACTAAATGCATCTCTTCATAGTTTTTGGATCTGTGGTGAGATTATGTGCAAAATATATCTGCATTGTTTTTTGGTGAAATGCTCCTTTAACTGTTCCTTCCCAAGGTCCCTCCTATCATGTGAAGCTGTTCAGTGATCATTAATGATGAGCGGCAGGACTAGATGTCTCTCCAATTGGAGTCAATAGTGTGACTCTTGCTTCACCAGACACAGACTTAGGCACAAACACGTGTAAACACTGCCATAGCTACTGAGATCTTGTGTTGAATTGGGGGGGAAATCCAAACTACAGAATCTACTGTAAACTGCACTTTGATTGCCTTTTTGTTTTGTTGTTGATAAATGACACGTGACACGTATGTAATCCTTTTTTGTTTTTGCCTTTCTTTTAAAAGACGTGGAGGACATATCTGATATTGCAGGTGTATACCCATTTATTTTGGTGTTGTACCGTATGCATTTGACATCATCATGAATGCCATCATCACTAATGTGGCTGCTGTGGATGTAATTCTTCTATCTGGTCACTAAGGCCTGATAGAACACATGTACACTGTGGGGTGGCTTTGCAGAAATACAACGCATGAGTCAAAAGGGGGATTGGGTGTGAGGGTGTTACTGGTACTATAATATGCTTGTGATTGATAGTCGTGGGCTTAGATACCTTTGCTCTGATTAACCTGAATGTGGTTGAATGTGTCTACTGTTGTGCAGTTGGAAGTTGTCCAAAAGTCACATTTGAGTAATCCACAGCGTCTTGTCAAGCGTGACTTCCGAACAACTGAGGGGTATAATGCCTGGCCCGTTAAGAATTTGTCTGAGCTGAAGCCAAATGGTACATGTATACCTTCATAAGTCTAACTACTGTCTGTCACTGTGCAGAAATCGAGGCCAAGCCAGATATGAACCTGGAGAGAGACGGGAAGCTGGATAAACTGGAGTCCTTCCTGGGCAAGATCAACAGTAAAGGTCAGTCTAGTTCTGCAGCAAGTCTATAACCGGGTATCTGCAGGGTATTAAAAAGTCTTAAATTCATAATTCTCAATTTAAGGCCTTAAAGGGTATTAAAAAGCTATAAAAAATGTTGGGGGGCAGCCCGGCTGTCGGGAGATGAAATAATATAAAATATATGAAATATTTGTATTCAAGAAGAAATTCCATTGGCAGGCCCAGTTCAATGTCGCTACGTATGTAATTTCTTGTTGTTGAAACCGGCAGATACCCTGTATGAGCTTGACTGTACCTTTTGTTTCTCCCCCTATACCCAACATTAATCTATGCGATTAGGATCATACTCTAAGACATTGTTTTAGAGATGGCCGTATGTTATGCACTCCCAAGAGTACTTCAGGCATTGCGTAGGCTGCGGTATCGAACCTTTCCACGGTCTTTATTCCTCTCCTGTCTTCAGCGTCTGTGCTGCCGGAGACCGTCACAGTGACGGAGAAGAAAGTGAAGGAGGTGATGAGTCTGGAAGACGAGACCTTCTCCAAGTTCTACCGCCAGGTGGACGACCTCCCCGCCATCACCAGCAAGGTGGCGATAGACGACGACTTCGATGCCATTTTCGGTTCGCAGACGCCAAAGTAAGCACTCATTCCTGGAAGTTAAATGACTCTTATGCCTTGGTTTGATGTGGACTGAGGGCGGGTCTTCAACGTTTAGCGGCCAGTTTCTCCTCGTTTCACCTACAGGGAAGCTCATAAAGTAAAAATGATTCTAACATAAAGGCTGTAGCTAAGTCCACGTCATAAATCCCTGGTTTCCGCTCTCTGTAAACCCTCGACCCCCCCCCCCCCCCCCCTCACTGCTGACCTTTTGACCTCTGACCCCAGGTTGATCTCTGAGATGGTGAAGCACAGGCGAGCGATGCGACCCACACGTAACGTCCAGTCATCCAGGAACCCTCTGAAGATCCTCGCCGCCAGGCAGGACATCAGACACGAGTACACAGAGCAGAGGCTCAACATCGGCCTGCTGGAGAGCAAGAGGATGAAGGCTGAGAAGAGTGAGTGAGGGCGGAGGGAGGGAGTGGAGGGATGGACGGATGGATGGAGGGACGGGTGGGGGGATGGGTGGATGGATGGATGGATGGATGGATGGATTGGGAGATGGAGAACAGATGTGGTAAAAAACTCAGAGATATGTCTGGCTCTTCCAATGGGAGGATATTTTGGCCACCATTGGTCAGTCTATCTTATCTTATAACATGTTACATAATTCATGGCTGCCTCAGCTTTGATCATAGTTATTTTTGTTCTCCTACAAATTAAATATATTAATTATCAATTGCTTGAATTTGTCTAATTTGTGAATTTACCAATTTGTGTCCAAAGCAATCCAGTTGTCTACCTCGGCCCCTATTGTATCTAGGCTAAATGAACACATTCACTACTAGATGTTTTGTTGCAAATGTCATTGTTCTTTTATTGCTCCCCTGTCAGTTTTTCAACATAGTTTAATACATGTCCAGTAGTGTACGTACTGTACTATAGAGTGAGAGATACTGAACATGTGGGAATATGGTTTATCATCAGACACAAAAGGCTTTTCCAGCTCTGCATCAAAAGCACATTCTCCTGAGTATCCTTGAGTCATTCTATATGCCTCCACAGAGACATCTTAAATGCGTTTTCCCATGCTGTAAATGTGTACAAAGCTGAATTGGACACTATACATACACGCTTGACCTATATTTGGGACTTGCCTCAGTTTCCTGCCATTGTACAGAACAATCCTCAAAAGCGTAGCAGATTTTTTTGTTGCCATTGTAAGAGGCACGTGGTCTGCTGCCTGTTTATAAAGGTGACGTCACTCAAACCAATAACGTCAAAGGCATGTTACTCATGACTTCCTCCAGCATCTCCCGTGACTGCAATAAAAACAGCTTCCAGATTTGTAATATGACCGGGACCTTGCTTGTGTCTCAGTCTTAAAGGGACGATTGCAGTATGGCGGCCCCTGTTGAAACACTGTTGCCCTAAATTATTGTATCGGGGAGATATTTTGTTCATTCTGAAGTTTAGTTGTCTGATTTCCCTGTACTGTAAATGCCTGTGTATTGTATTTCATTTAATTTCAAACCTTTATTTAAACTCGAAAGGCAACAGTCACGTTGAGTGTACATACAGAAATTAGGGGGGGAAAGCATAATAATCTAATGGCATATAAAATCATAACAATAAGACACCAAGACGAGGCAAAAAGCAAGGATACCAAATCAATTAAAACGCATACAACTTGATTGACAAGTTCCTGTTCACTTGATTGAAAATGCTACATGTTTCTTAACCATGGTTATGTTTTTGTATGCACACTGTATCTGTATCTGACGTGTCTTCTCACCTGGGTCCCTGTGCTGCAGTGAGTAAGAACTCTGGCTTCTCTGACGTGGCCCTGGCCGGCCTGGCCAGTAAAGAGAACTTCAGCAGCGTCAGCCTGCGCAGCGTCAACATCTCCGAACAGATGTCCAACAACAGCGCTGTGCCCTACAAGAAACTCATGCTCATGCAGGTCAAAGGTCAGTTGATTGGACTCACACCTGCACACCCACACACACACATTCAATGTTCTATGCATGGTTAGTCCACAATAAATCAAACGTAACGAAAGACCCTCACTGCTGTCTTATCAATAGATGGTGATGAGTGTATCCCCTTCACTTGACCTTCTATGGGCATATCTCTTATCTCTTTTCTTTTAGAGATGAGCAACAATCACCAATGCGTAGTCCTACTTAAAGGGGCACTGGTGTGCCATCTCACAGCAGATGTCCCCTAAATCATTTGACTACAACAAGCGCCCCGAGGGAGCAGCGGCGCCCGGCTATCTGCTGGCACGCTGATGATGGCTTGACCTCAGAAGGCTTGTCAACGTTGGTGCAGAGAAATATCTCTCCCTGCCCTCTGCCATGTCGCTGCCCTCTGTCATGTCCCTGCCCTCTGTCATGTCCCTGCCCTCTGTCATGTCCCTGCCCTCTGCCATGTCCCTGCCCTCTGCCATGTCCCTGCCCTCTGTCATGTCCCTGTCCTCTGCCATGTCCCTGTCCTCTGTCATGTCCATGCCCTCTGCCATGTCCCTGCCCTCTGCCATGTCCCTGCCCTCTGCCACCATGTCCCTGCCCTCTGCCGTGTCCCTGCCCTTTGCCATGTCCCTGCCTTCTGCCACCATGTCCCTGCCCTCTGCCATGTCCCTGTCCTCTGCCTGGTCCCTGTCCTCTGCCATGTCCCTGCCCTCTGCCATGTCCCTGCCCTCTGCCATGTCCCTGCCCTCTGCCATGTCCCTGCCCTCTGCCATGTCCCTGCCCTCTGCCATGTCCCTGCCCTCTGCCATGTCCCTGCCCTCTGCCATGTCCCTGCCCTCTGCCATGTCCCTGCCCTCTGCCTGGTCCCTGGTCCCTGCCATGTCCCTGTCCTCTGCCTGGTCCCTGCCCTCTGCCTGGTCCCTGCCCTCTGCCATGTCCCTGCCCTCTGCCATGTCCCTGCCCTCTGCCATGTCCCTGCCCTCTGCCATGTCCCTGCCCTCTGCCATGTCCCTGCCCTCTGCCATGTCCCTGTCCTCTGCCTGGTCCCTGCCCTCTGCCATGTCCCTGCCCTCTGCCATGTCCCTGTCCTCTGCCATGTCCCTGTCCTCTGCCTGGTCCCTGCCCTCTGCCTGGTCCCTGCCCTCTGCCATGTCCCTGCCCTCTGCCATGTCCCTGCCCTCTGCCATGTCCCTGCCCTCTGCCATGTCCCTGCCCTCTGCCATGTCCCTGCCCTCTGCCATGTCCCTGTCCTCTGCCTGGTCCCTGCCCTCTGCCATGTCCCTGCCCTCTGCCATGTCCCTGTCCTCTGCCATGTCCCTGTCCTCTGCCATGTCCCTGTCCTCTGCCATGTCCCTGTCCTCTGCCTGGTCCCTGCCCTCTGCCATGTCCCTGCCCTCTGCCATGTCCCTGCCCTCTGCCATGTCCCTGCCCTCTGCCATGTCCCTGTCCTCTGCCATGTCCCTGCCCTCTGCCACCATGTCCCTGCCCTCTGCCATGTCCCTGCCCTCTGCCATGTCCCTGTCCTCTGCCATGTCCCTGTCCTCTGCCACCATGTCCCTGCCCTCTGCCACCATGTCCCTGCCCTCTGCCACCATGTCCATGCCCTCTGCCACCATGTCCATGCCCTCTGCCACCATGTCCCTGCCCTCTGCCAGGTCCCTGCCCTCTGCCAGGTCCCTGTCCTCTGCCACCATGTCCATGCTCTCTGCCACCATGTCCCTGCCCTCTGCCACCATGTCCCTGCCCTCTGCCACCATGTCCCTGCCCTCTGCCACCATGTCCCTGCCCTCTGCCAGGTCCCTGTCCTCTGCCTGGTCCCTGTCCTCTGCCTGGTCCCTGTCCTCTGCCTGGTCCCTGTCCTCTGCCTGGTCCCTGTCCTCTGCCATGTCCCTGCCCTCTGCCATGTCCCTGCCCTCTGCCATGTCCCTGTCCTCTGCCATGTCCCTGTCCTCTGCCACCATGTCCCTGCCCTCTGCCACCATGTCCCTGCCCTCTGCCACCATGTCCATGCCCTCTGCCACCATGTCCCTGCCCTCTGCCACCATGTCCCTGCTCTCTGCCACCATGTCCCTGCCCTCTGCCACCATGTCCATGCCCTCTGCCACCATGTCCCTGCCCTCTGCCAGGTCCCTGCCCTCTGCCAGGTCCCTGTCCTCTGCCTGGTCCCTGTCCTCTGCCTGGTCCCTGTCCTCTGCCATGTCCCTGCCCTCTGCCATGTCCCTGTCCTCTGCCATGTCCCTGTCCTCTGCCGTGTCCCTGCCCTCTGCCACCATGTCCCTGTCCTCTGCCACCATGTCCCTGCCCTCTGCCACCATGTCCCTGCCCTCTGCCACCATGTCCCTGCCCTCTGCCACCATGTCCCTGCCCTCTGCCAGGTCCCTGCCGTGTCCCTGCCCTCTGCTGTGTCCCTGCCCTCTGCTGTGTCCCTGCCCTCTGCCATGTCCCTGCCCTATAAAAGGGAAATTGAGGGCAGCCCCCTGGAAGAGAATAGAGGCTGCTATGAAAATCATCTAATTTACAGACTGATACGTTTTCCCAGAACGGCCATGACAACCGGAGTGGTGAAGAAAATGTATTGTCTGCTGTATCCTTCTCTTTGATACATGAGTTAACTGTGTTCGTGCTTCAGAAGCTTCCTCTTGTCTGGAGAAATATACAACAACAAATTAGGGTTGTCATCGACTAAAGAAATACGGTACTTACTACTTAGTCAACTAAGTAATTTGATTAATCTGAGTCATAAGATTTGGTTGACTAATAGATTTAATCGACAAATCTGTAAAATTGTGTTTCCCAGGAGGACCTCTTAAAATCTAGTGTTTTCCAGAGATATCCCTGTCATTCTTTCAGGAAATAACTCTTTCAGAATGGATAAAAGCATAAAAAACTAACTCATTCAGCATGGATAAAAGCATAAAAAACTAACTCATTCAGCATCGATAAAAGCATAACAACTAACTCATTCAGCATCGATAAAAGCATAAACAACTAACTCATTCAGCATGGATAAAATAATAAAAAACAAACGCATTCAGCATTGATAAAATAATAATAATAAAAAAAGCTCACTCAGCATGGATAAAAAAAGAAAAATTATCAACTACTCAGCTACGTCTTGGTCAACTAAATAATATTTTCTAAGAGGAGACAGCCCTACAACGAATCATACTGGGCTTGTATGCTGCTTAGGGGACAGCCCTACAACGAATCATACTGGGCTTGTATGCTGCTTAGGGGACAGCCCTACAACGAATCATACTGGGCTTGTATGGTGCTTAGGGGACAGCCCTACAACTAATCATACTGGGCTTGTATGGTGCTTAGGGGACAGCCCTACAACTAATCATACTGGGCTTGTATGGTGCTTAGGGGACAGCCCTACAACTAATCATACTGGGCTTGTATGCTGCTTAGGGGACAGCCCTACAACGAATCATACTGGGCTTGTATGCTGCTTAGGGGACAGCCCTACAACGAAGCATACTGGGCTTGTATGCTGCTTAAATAGGTTGTCTTCTTGTAAGATGAATTACTTATTTTCATTGGTCCCACTAAGGAAAAGTATTTGGCATTTCCACACCAAGCTGTGAAGGATGCTGCCTCAAGGCTGTGTTTTCCAGGGGATATCTAAAAGGGGACATGAGAGACACAAGCTATTCTAGTGGCCTTCCGCGTCCTCTGTGCGTCTGCGGTGTGGTCAGCTGTGGTCCTAAATCATCCTCCCCAGGTCGCCTCGCTCTCTCGCACAGTCCTGGGTTGATCCACCCCCCCACCCCCATCTACTATCTTTAATCCACTAAGATCAGTGTTACCTCTTTATTAGGGTTCAACTATTCCAACCTGATAGCGTTCAACTCAAGTGTTTGTTGTTTGGAATAGCCTTAGCGAGCTTGAAGTCCAGGACTGCCACTAATAAACCACCTGTCTGCCTGTGTTTGTTTGTTTGTTTGTTTGTTTGTTTGTTTGTTTCTATCTGACGCCAGGCCGAAGGCACGTCCAGACCAGACTCGTGGAGCCCAGAGCGTCCTCCCTGAACAGCGGGGACTGCTTCCTGCTCATTACCCCTCATCACTGCTTCGTTTGGAGCGGGGAGTTTTCCAACGTCATTGAGAAGAGCAAGGTGATTTAATTCCCTCTCGTTAGTTCTAGTATTCGGATCTTCAAAATGCACTTACAACAAACTAAATATGGATTTGTGTTCACTTAACTGAGCTGCAGTATACACAGGCAGTGAGGCACTAAACATGCTTTATAACCTCTCTGCAGATATTTCTTAATATCCACTCGTACAGTGTTTAATGGGGTATTACAGGCACATTGGAACTAACACTAGACTACATCACTCACTTCACTCTGGCTAGTGCTGTCCAACACAGCAGTGCTGAATGCAGTCGACGGAGCCATCAATGAGACCCGAGGCTTTAAACACACACCACACGCACAATGCTGTCGCCATCAGCAAAGTATTCTAGCCACTGCACTGCTGTAGCTACATTTGACCCCACTTGGTAAAGCTAAAGAAGTGGCCTAATGTAAACCACAACCAAGTGAATATCAATAAGCTACAAATCACCACTAGTACTGCTCATCGCACAAGAGAGAACAACATACGAGGGGGAACTGAAGGTAGTTTAGGTGTGTAGCTACTCTTCATGCATAATGTTAGCTAGCACTAGCACTGTAAACAAAGAGCACTGAGAACAAAGGTGTTAATCTCACTCACCGAAAACGTCGTAGAAAACCACTGCATTGTCCAGGAATCAAAGCAGACGGGGCAAACGTGACCAGCAGTCGGTTATCTCAACTCCTCGCACTCTTTGATAGAGTCTGCAGGAGGGACAGATAGGATGCAAAGCTTGAGAAGTAACGTCAGTCCGTGAGTTAACTAACCACTTTCTCGTCTTTGAGTTACACATCTAAATACGAAAGTAGATATAACAGTTACATACATCCGGAATACACACATATCCTATACTGTATGCATTCCAAACCAGTCGTGTAGTCTAATAGAGGAGAGGCTTTGAAGTGCCTCAAGTCAACACCAACTACAGTACGGACATATGGCATTTTCTGAAGATTGCAAGGCGGCGCCTAGAAAATAAATTAGCAGTATTTTTAAGCCCAATTTGAATAACCAAATAAAACATTTAGTTTCGTTTTTATAGGGATTTAATACATGCCAGATGCATATTCATCCCAGTTACATTTATATGAAAACAAATAAAAAGTCCGATGCGGTACGGGCAAGCTGACGCACCCCCACTTCCAACGTGCCTCTGGTGTTATTGTTAGGGGTGGACTTCACATGCAGGACGTCAACACAGCCCAGAGAGGAAGTAGCGTTGCGTAGTACAGGAAGGGGTGCGGAGGGGGTGAGAACAGCTGCAGGAAGACCTGCTCAGACACCCAGGCCTGAGCTATTGTTCAAACATCAGCCTGGCCTGATGAACCCTGGATGGCTGGACCTCAATCTGAATATAAACAAACCTCTTGACCGTGACCCAGAGGGTTTGAGTGGATGGTTTAGTCATTACTGTCCATTATAGAAATACACATCAGTTAGTGAATCATCGTGGCATATTGCTCATGGTTCCTCAAACCGGCAATATGTCATCCGCACATAATTTTGATCGCCCACCTCTATTTTGACCGTGCCACGCCTCTATTTTGACCGTGCCACGCCTCTATTTTGATCGTGCCATGCCTCTATTTTGATCGTGCCACGCCTCTATTGTTATCGTGCCATGCCTCTATTTTGACCGTGCCACGCCTCTATTTTGATCGTGCCACGCTCTATTTTGATCGTGCCACACCTCTTTTGGGGGAAAACAACTCTAGGACAAAACGGGTATTAGACGACGTTTGTTCATAAACTACAACTTTAGGACAAAACAGAGATATAAATCATGCCAAAGACTATCGAGCCCCAGAAATAGTCATTACCTCTTAGTTTTTATTATATAATATTTCTCAGACCACATCACAATAGTCTATAGTGGCGCTAAAACCCCAAATGCACCTTGCAAAATAGGGCTGGGAGAGAAATGGTTCCTGGTCAAAGTTTCCCACCATGAAGCGAGTGGAAAGGTAGGAGAATTACGACTGAAATAGTCGGCCAATGAGCGGCTCGTACGCATGTGGTCAGACATCCTGTGGTCAGACTGGCCAGGGCTTTAACAGGAACCACAAATTAAATCAGTTTTTCATTTTAGACTGAAGTCTCTCTCTCTGTATTGCAGGCTGCAGAGCTAGCCAACTTCATCCAGACTAAGAGAGATCTGGGTTGCCGTGCCAACTATGTTCAGTCGATCGAGGAGGGCATCAACACGCACAGCCACGCTGCCAAGGACTTCTGGAAGATTCTGGGAGGACAGGCCAGCTACCAGTGTAAGGATGACACTCTGCTATTATACAGGAATATTATTTCTATTTAAAGGTGCTATAAATACCATTTTTATGTAGAGTTTTAAAATAAATAATACACCCACAGAGCTTTTAGAAAGATGCAGAATAACATTATTTATTCACCCCCCACCCCCCTCCCATTAAAGGGGAACTATTTTACCATTTCTTTCACTATTTGGTCACTTTTACACAATTCCTGTGAGTCTATTGAACACCTCTGTAAGGTTTTCTTTTTCCAAAAAATTCATTGTTTTGTACAGCATTTTTCTACCTCAAGATCTTAAGCCGTTTTGAGGCTGGGCTCCAACCACTGTGTGGCCTGGTGCCAACTGCCACACCAACTGCCACATTAGTATGCAGCTGAAAATCTTTGACATCACAGATATGCACATTTTCAAATATATTGTGAGAGGAGAATTGGAAGAATGTGCCAATATGAGAATTAGAGACATAGATCCTATTAATATAAGTCCACATAGCTAGGAAACGATGATAAACACTGAAAAAGGCCATTTATAAGATGGTTCCCCTTTAATTAATGTTTTGCAGGTCCAAAATGAACGTTGTTATTTACATGTTGCAGGCACCATCCATCTCCCCAAATGCACCTGAATGATACGCTGGTGCTGTAGTGCGACATCTAGTGGCTGCATGTATATATAGCACCTTCTTAAAGAAAATGTATGTTTTACTTGGCATTAGGCCTTGAGAAAGAAAAATTATAGAGATGCATTATGATACATATGTAATATAAATCTGACGGCTACTTCCAAATTTCAGTAATTAACCACTTGACTTGTGTGTTTTTGAAGATCTACATTGAGTATAGAATGGGTTAGTTAGATGGTCCTATAGACCTGTTTGCTGTATACAAACAGCAATATCAACTGAGTCACGTGACTCAAGTTGCCTCGGACCTGCGCAAGCCGCTGCGCTAAAAGGATACGACAGGGCTCTATGGAGAAACCATGACACTCCCTTGAGTAGAAGTAGTTTCAAACAAAAACGGCTGGATGTCATTTAGCCAAATCAGCAGCATGGCTGTGAGTGAGTCTTTCACCGTTTACATTATCTAGCTTTGGCATGGATTGATTGTTTAGATCGCTAGTATGGCTATCAAATGCAAATATATTGTAGTCTGCCCCGTTGTTCTGACCAGGATTACGTTCCTTTTTGCTTCCAGTCCCCACGCACACGGAGTCTGACGTATACAGCGAACGGGTCTATTGAAGATTGATTGATTGATTGAAAACTTTATTAACAGATTGCAGAATGGTCACAATATAGTATGGCTCAATACAAACAATTGTTAAGAGGATGCAGACCAGAAAAATACTTTCGTCTTGTTTACATCAGGGTCCCCCATTTTCAATTAATCTAGATCTACATTGGGTTTAGAATGGCTTACATGGTCCTCGGGTCACTATACCTGCCTGTGTGTCAACTTTCAACTCGAGTACAAAATGATCAGAATTGACCAACGGCAATGATGTGCATTTATCACTCGGTAGTGAAGCTCAGCTCATGAACCCCCTGCCTGTGTTTCTGCCACAGCGGCAGGAGCCCCAGATGAGGACGAGCGGTACGAGAGCGCCATAGTGGAGACCAACTGTATCTACCGACTGCTGGACGACAAGCTGGTCCCCGATGATGACTTCTGGGGGAAGGTCCCCCGCTGCACTCTGCTCAGCCCCAAAGAGGTCAGAGGTCACCCACTGTGCAAGACTCTATACTTTTACGATTAGTTTGATTTTACTTTCAGCAAAACCTCTTTGTTTGAGATCACACTCTTATCAGTTGATATTTGAACCTTGAATGATCTCACATGCTTCGTCTTTGAACTCTACCGGAGTATTTTCGGCTTTTGTGAAGCGGGTCAGGAGGGACACACCTATTCACATTATTGCACCATTTGATCATTGTAGTACATGCACAAGTCAGTGATGACCCTGGTCTGCTTAATCTGCTCACTCCCACTTAATACAAGAAGTTAAAAGAAAATAAGGGCGGCTGGGTGGCACAGTGGAGATTGCGCTCGTCACCAATGCAAGAGACTCCGGTCTCGAATCCGAGTGTCAGCATTGCCTCCGGCTTGGGCCAGCCTAACTCAATTGGCAGAGTTAGAGGGTGGAAGTCGATGGGTGGGGATTTGGACGTTGTGGACAGCGACTCCTACAGGTCGGGTGGGGGACGCCTGCACAGCAGAGACAGGAAGTAGCGGGGGTAGTGTGAGCCTCCCATGCGTTGTGGGGCGGCGTGGCTCAGGGGTAGAGCGGGTCGTCCAATGATCGAAGGGTTGGTGGTTCGAATCCCGCTCAAGCCCATGTCCATCCCACTGCCGTTGTGTTCTTGGGCAAGACACTTAACCTACTTGCCTCGTATGAATGTGAATGAATGTTGGTGGTGGTCGGAGGGGCCGTAGGCGATGATTATTCGCCACGCTTCCGTGAGTCTGCCTCAGGGCAGCTCTGGCTGCAATTGTAGCTTACCACCACCGGTATGACTGTGTATGAACGAATAATGGACTCTGTAAGCGCTCTGGGGTCACTGGGGTGTCATGAAGAGCGCTATATAAATCCAATCCATTATTATTATTATTATTATTATTATTATTATTATTATTATTATTATTATTATTATTATTATTATTATTATTATTATTATGTTACACCTCGCCACTGAGAGTCCGCGCTGGCAGGTGAAAAGATGTGACAGGCTACCTCCTCGTGTACCGGAGGGGACATGTGATGCAAGGCTTCTATCCTCCCTACAACCGAGGGGCATAGTTGAGCAACGTTCAAGACAGGGGAGGGGAGAATTGGAAACACGAAATTGGGATGGGAGAAAATAAGGAGAAAAAGTGGATCAAAAAAGAAAATAAGGAGGGGAAAAAAAGCTTTTCTGAACCTATTCTACACGCTCAAATGACGGGTTGGTTCTTAGGGTTCCTTCAGTTTGCTCTGAACTACTGTAGGAAAAACTACTGTAGGAAAAACTGCTTTTTCCTTTGATGCTTTCAACACCTGGAATGCCCTCCAACTGACTGAAGTTGGAGGTTCAACCTTATTTAGAAGTATGATCTCCGACCACTGTGTGTCGACTTGTAACTGTCTGATCTTTTAATCTTTATTTTTATTTATTGTGCCTATATGTATGAAATTGCTGTTCTGTAAGCTCGTTGTCACTGTAAATCAAATCAAATGTATTTGTAAGGCCCGACAACACACGTTAATGTCCCCATGGGCCGGACACGTCTTCTTTAAACAAGTCAAGAAGGAACATCACAATAAATCAAGAACAAAACAAAAAACACCTAAAATAAATGTAAAATAAATAAATGCATACCCCAGCGAAGGTAAGGAAAAACTAACAAAAAACCTAGCAATGGGAAAAAAGCACCACAGGCAATGTGGAGGAGAAAAACCTTAGAAGGGCCGTTCAAGTGGGGATCTCCCTTCTTAGATGTCGGTGATAGTAGTGTTGCTATGGATGATCAATGGGTAGAGAATAAAACAGGCAAAATAGTTGGTATGTATGTACATATATACGTGTAATAAAACACAAATATGTACATGCAATAGCAACTGGGGTACATACGAATTTTTTTTGAAAGATTGAAATAGAATAGAGCTAAGAACGGCAACAACAAAAGAAAAAGCATAGGAAAACAATGAGGGAAACATCGGTGTTGTTGAAATAAAGGTTGAAATAAAAGTAACCTCAGTACGAGTTGAAATGAATGCCTGGACGCCACATTAAATGAAATGTACCCGGTTGTTCCTTATAACAAGCTCCCTCTGCGTCTCCGCGGCAGGTGTTGGTGTTCGACTTCGGCAGCGAGGTGTACGTGTGGCACGGGAAGGAGGTGACGCTGGCGCGGAGGAAAGTGGCCTTCCAGCTCGCCAAGCACCTGTGGAACGGCACCTTCGACTACACCTGCTGCGACATCAACCCCCTGGACCCCGGGGAGTGCAACGCACTCATACCCAAGTACGGAAGGGCAGAATTATAATAATAATAATAATAATAATAACTTTATTTGTATAGCACTTTTCATACAGAAATTGCAGTTTAAAGTGCTTCACAACAGTAAAAATACAGGCATAAGCAAGCATAAAAAAGATAGAGGTAGCAAGGTAAGGTAAATCACAGTTTTTCACATTAGGATAAGTAATGCAAATAATAAAATAGAATAGATGGAGTAGAAAAGTGCGGTTTGATTCAGTAAAAAAAATAGGCTAAAAATAATAAAATAGAACGGACAGGAAAAAGTGTGATAAAATAGTTCAATAAAAAATATAATTGAGCGATTTTAGATCACAGGGACTCTAACCCGTATGCGACTATTCCATAGTCACTGGGAGCTGTTCGAATACTAATCTAAATCGAAGTGAAACAACATGGCAAACGTACAAAACGTGGCTACCATGTAACATCTCCAGTCTCTCTTTCTTCATCTTTCTTTTCTGTTCTCCCAGCTGTTAACAGACAGTTATGCTACCTGGCTAGCTACAGTAGCGAGCTGTACCCAGCATGCCGTTCAGCGGTGTGTAACCGTTAGTAGGGTCCCCTCTTGGAACACAGTGTAGGTGCCGGTAAAAACAAGGGAAAATATATTTTTTAGGATATTTGCATAAACTAGTAAATTCTTTATAATTGAATGACTATTTGAAAATCAATGCCCATCCCTATACCCAAGTATGGAACACTGTATAGTAGTACAGGCCTGAACCTGCAGTAGAAACACTTACAGTAATACTAGATTCTAGTACATCCCCTTAAAATCCTCAGAGTTCAGAGGTCAACGCAGGTTGTGTATGTCTTCCTCCCGTCCTGGACAGATTTCATGGCAGCGTGTGTAAACGACGTTCGCTGTTGTTCAGCAGATTGCTCAAGCTACTGTATGCATGATGGACAGGACTGTCATCTGCTTTGCTAGAGCGACTGGTCTCTCTCTTCATACCTATATGCTCCTGCTGTGAAGTATGGACAAAGCTACGCAGATGCACACTGACTAGATTTTTGTTGATTCCGTACCACAAGACACATTGACACTCGCTCGCGCGCAGACACAAACACACACACTCACACTCCTTGAAAGACAAGATTGGTTCAGCGGTGTTCAAGCTTCCCCCCCCTGAGTCCCCCTTTTGAAGTTTTGAGGACTTCAGGGCCCCCCCCCCCTTCCAACAAATACAAATGACTAAAATGTCAACATCCAATCCAATCCAATCCAACTTTATTTATAAAGCGCTTTAACAGCCACAGGGGCACAAAGTGCTGTACAGAGGGAGCATATTAAAAACTATAAGCAGCACTAAAAATAGATTAAAAAAAAACAAGTACCAAAAAAGAGATGAAAAAAAAGGTAAACATAGGCAGCAATACAAATTTAATTAGATCATTAGAAAAAATATTTAAAAGCAAAGGACACAGTAACAAAACGATACAACAACAACACAGTAAGACAATAAGATCATAAAATCAACAAGCTACATGGTGTCGAAAGCCAGAGAGAAAAGGTGGGTCTTAAGGAGGCCTTTGAAACGGGGCAGTGATGAGGCCTGACTAATCTGCAGCTCGTTCCACATTTTCGGGGGCGACAACGGAGAAGGCACGGTCCCCCCTAAGCTTACGCCTAGTTGTAGGCACTACTAGGAGCAGCTGGTCAGCTGACCTGAGAGAGCGAGAAGGTGTATAGACCTGCAACAGCTCAGAGAGGTAGGGTGGGGCAAGGTCATGAAGAGCTTTAAAAGCAAATAAAATAATTTTAAAATGAATCCTAAAGTGCACGGGGAGCCAGTGGAGTGAGGATAAAATCGGTGAGATGTGGTCATATTTACGAGTGCCAGTTAAAAGACGTGCAGCGGCGTTCTGCACCATTTGAAGGCGAGCCACTGAGGATCCACTCACCTCTATATAAAGTGCATTGCAGTAATCCAGCCTAGTAGTCACAAATGCATGGATTACTGCTTCAAAATGCTGCGCCTGTAGGATGGGCTTAATTTTGGCCAGCTGCCTCAACTGGAAAAAGCTCGATTTGACCACAGCCTTGATCTGGCTGTCAAATTTAAGGTCTGGGTCGATTTTTACACCTAAGTTCTTTACTATTGGTTTGACATGTTGTGCCAGTGAACATGAAGACTATGGGCTTGATGCATCAAGGGACATTGGAACATGAAGACTATGGGCTTGATGCATCAAGAGACATTGGAACATGAACACTATGGGCTTGATGCATCAAGAGACATTGGAACATGAACACTATGGGCTTGATGCATCAAGAGACATTGGAACATGAACACTATGGGCTTGATGCATCAAGAGACATTGGAACATGAACACTATGGGCTTGATGCATCAAGAGACATTGGAACATGAACACTATGGGCTTGATGCATCAAGAGACATTGGAACATGAAGACTATGGGCTTGATGCATCAAGAGACATTGGAACATGAACACTATGGGCTTGATGCATCAAGAGACATTGGAACGTGAACACTATGGGCTTGATGCATCAAGAGACATTGGAACGTGAACACTATGGGCTTGATGCATCAAGAGACGTTGGAACATGAACACTATGGGCTTGATGCATCAAGAGACATTGGAACGTAAGAGCTGCCAGAGAGAGTATTGGATCAGCCACTCATGTCTGTCTCTGTTACCTGTAGGAAAGGCCAGGGCCGTCCTGACTGGGCGGTGTTTGGCAGGCTCACCCAACACAACGAGACCACCCTGTTTAAGGAGAAATTCCTGGACTGGAGCGACTCCAGAAAGACCCCAAGTCCCACTAACGGCCACATCAGTGAACAAAAGGTGAATACAAGCAAAAGTTGTATATTTTCTTGTTCCTCTATCAAAATAGGATATCCACTTTTAAGGAAAAGTCCAGAATTGTAGATTCCTTGCCCTGTTTCCTACTTGTCAATGATGCTGATCGGCCACGCTCTTGCCCTGAAATAAAGGCTGAAGCCTACTTCACAGTAGGTTTATTTCAGGCCTTGTATAGGCCGGAGCGTGGCCCCATTGACTTTGCATTTGTTTTGTGCTACAGTAAATGGCCAGAGCTTTGGGTATCCAATATGAAGAACAGCATGGATTGTGCTGAGAAAGGACTCTACCAATCGACAAAATCATCTGCAAATAAGGTTTAAGAATTCTGAACTTACTCCTCTCTCCTCTCTCCCCTGCCCCCTCATCTCTCCCCTGTCCCCTCCTCTCTCCCCTGCCCCCTCCCCTCTCCTCTGCCCCCTCCTCTCTCCTCTGCCCCCTCTTCCGCGCCCCAGGAGCAGCCCGCCAGCCTGGAGCAGCCACGTCCGTACGACGCCGCCCTGATGCTGCCGCTCCTCCAGGCGCCCGTGCACAGCGTGCTGGACGGGGTCAACGTGGGCCGGGGCTACGGCCTGGTGGAGGGCGACGAGAGGCGGAACCACGAGGTCACCACGCAGGCGGTGGAGGTCTGGCACATCCTGGAGTTCGACTACAGCCGCCTGCCGCGCCTGAGCATCGGCCAATTCCACGACGGCGACACCTACGTGGTGAAGTGGAAATACATGGTTAGCACTGCAGGTCAGTAACACCATGTCGCCCTATACTAGGGGTGGGGGTGGGGAATCTATACGTAGTAGTATCGCGATACTTTGCGTGGCGATACTGTATCGATACAGGGACGCCAAGCATCTATATTTAATTATTCATAAAAAAATTAAAAATATTTTTTTTTTTTTTTTTATAAGGAAGTTGCATTGTTCATTTCAATACCTGTAATAGTACAGTAGTCCACACACACACACACACACACACACATGTGCATTCAGTTAAGTTGGAATATGACTGTAATACAAACAGTTCAGTTTGTCAGATACATGCAACACAGATTACAGTGTTTACATCAGTCTGCTTGAGAAAATACCATGTTCTGCAATAAAAATGATTGAAGTGAGATGAACAGACTGAACTTTATTTTATTAGATAAAACATGTTGACAAAGTTTTACTTTGCGGTTGAAAAAAGGTAATAAATTAAATTTGATCAAAAAAAAATATATATATATATTTTCGCAATACTCAGCGTATCGCGATATATTTAGTATCGCTATCGCGATAGTATCGTATCGTGAGGTCTCTGGCGATTCGCACCCCTACCCTATACCCCCCACCTCATCAGCATTTCCTGTTGTCTTTTGGAAATGTTTATGCACCAGCTATGGTTAAGTCCTCTCCTAAGATAAAGTGTAAAGTTGACACTAGAGGCTTAGTAACTACTAGTTAGTTTGTAACTAATTCGGTTACTAAAATTGGTTGCACCATGATTACTTGGTGACCAATGATCCAAGATGGAGTTCCATCATCGTAGTTACCATGCAGCGCATTAGCTTGTTGGCTGGCATGAGCCACTTGGCATCGTAGCACACCCTATTAAGCCAGATTGATATTGGAATATCATAAATTAGGTCTCTACTTGATTACTGTGTTGCAAAATGGCATGCAATTATGCTGTGTGGCAGAATAACTGCTCGTATACCATTAGGGGCATGTGTAACTATTTAGTTGTTACTTTGAGTTATGTTGTCATTTATCTCTGTGGTGCAACCGCTTCTTAGTAATGCGTAAATCACAACTTGGTAAGAATTTGTGTTCCAACTAAGCTAAGATTGAACGTACACACAGCTGGTGCAGGACAGGGCATGGGGATTGGAATTCATCACACTTTGTTATCTATTTTTAGTGTCTCGTTCTTTATCTCATTCTATAGTCGGACGCAAAGTTTTGGTTGCTTTGTGTGTTTCACACCTACTGTACGTACTGTAGAGCCTGCTAAACAGCTCTGCCCAAGAGAGACTAACATTGTACCAAATGTTAATGTAACGTTGAATTGGGTGCATACAGAGTACCACTAATAGCCAAAAATGAAGCTTGTCTGAATATTTGAGTTATGCAGTGATTGATATAATTATTATAAAAAGTTAACTATAGTTATTTTCTGTAGTCTTTTCTGCATAAAGGAAACTATTTATGGCTGTGTTCATCGTCGTTTCCATGGACACGGTGAATAAATGAGGCTGTACAGACTACGTGAAATTAAATTATTAAACTTGTTTTTTCCATATTTATAAAAGAGACAAAAATATGGGGAGAACAATAATATAATATGATTCATTCAATATGTTAAGGGAAAATAAGAGTAAAGGTATCACCAGTTAGTTTAGTTGACAGTGGAACGTCGTCCAACACGCTCTTGTCGTCATCCTTGCCCTGACCTCAATCTTTCCATTGCTTTCTTCTCATGGTCTCTTGCTCCTACCATTAATGTTCTATTCATGAAGCAGTTCACATGGATTAAACATGGATTACATGTGGCTTTACTGTAGATCTAGGCCAGTTTAACTGCACCGCGAGAATATCGCATCCCACTGCTCTCTGATTTCCCAAAAATATTTACATAATTTGAGACATGTCGTTCCCCATGCCAGGTTGGACAGCCCTGCTATTATTGTCCCTCCTCTTGTCTCACTCCCCCATCTGTCCCACCCCCATCATCTTGTCTCACTCCTTTCCTCCTGTCACTCCCCTCATCCTGTCTCACTCCCCGCCTCTGTATCACTCCCATCCTGTCTCACTCCCCTCCTCTATCACTCCCCTCCTGTCTCCCTCCCCTCCTCTTGTCTCACTCTACCCCTTCATGTCCTCTCCTCTGTCATCCCTTTCTCCACCACCTTTTCCTCAGTGGTGTATATAAGTCAAACATGACGTAAGCGGCTCCTGGGGGAGATTTCCAACATGTTTTGTAATGAATAAAACCTTCTAGTTGGTTTATTGGCAGGACTCGTACTTCCAGGGTCAACATTGAAGAGTGGAAGGGAGGGAGAGAAGGGAAGATGAGAACAGAAAAGACCAGAATCTCACATGTCTTAGAGAACTGGGCCCATATTCATCAAACCTCTATGAATGGGAGCTACTGATTCTTATCAAGGTGTGCAGCTTGCCATAATTACAGTAACATGACAGTGCAGTTCATGCATGACACACATCTCGGTCACACGCATCAAATAGCTTTATTTACAAACATGGGTTCAGTGTACTTTCAACGTGATTGATAACGTTCACACTCCCAAGTGATATGGATCGACAATACAACTGAAAGTGGGTCAGGGAGGTGCCAATACCACTTTGTCACTGCCGATAACCAAACCTGCCGATAACCAAACCGATAACAATAAACGTACAGTATTAGCCAATACAGAGTCCTAATGCGAGCCATTGCTTTTACTGAACGGTAACAGATGGACCATTAGTTTGTTTTAGTTTTTTGTTTGTTTCTGTAGTATTTTCATGGGGCTGATATTGTGTTGTTACCTTTCTGTCTCTCTCTCTACTCGTCTGTTCCTCAGTGGGAAGGAGACAGAATCCTTGCTGACTGTCTGTCTCTCTCTCTCTACCCGTCTGTCCCTCAGTAGCGAGGAGACAGAATCCTTGCTGACTGTCTCTCTCTACCTGTCTGTCTCTCTCTCTACCAGTCTCTCTCTTTCTCTACCCGTCTGTCCCTCAGAAGGAAGGAGACAGAATCCTTGCTTTCTGTGTCTCTCTCTACCCGTCTGTCCCTCAGTGGGAAGGAGACAGAATCCTTGCTGACTGTCTCTCTCTCTCTACCCGTCTGTCTCTCTCTCTATCCGTCTGTCCCTCAGTGGGCAGGAGACAGAACCCGGAGCAGCTGAGGACGGGGGGAGCTGGTAAAGAGAAGTGCTGCTACTTCTTCTGGCAGGGCCGCAACTCCACGGTCAGCGAGAAGGGAACGTCTGCACTGATGACGGTAGAGCTGGACGAGGAGCGGGGGGCGCAGGTAGTCATCAGTCGTGTGTGTGTGTGTGGCACTGTATACATATCTATCCACATCCGTCTGTTAAGGCTGAGCCCGAACGTTCGAACGTTCGTTTGTTACGTTGGCATTCTAATTCTAAATCAACATTCGAATGCTTTATTTTTAATACAAATTTAAAAGAAAAAAATAGATTTTTGTATTCATTCTGTTTAAACAAATGGGGTTTTTCTTCACAGTTGCAGATAAAGATTAGGCTACACTAATATTATAGTATTAAAACTGATGAGTTATATTCATTAGAAAGTTGATTTAATTAATAAAAGAAAAAAAATACTAATTTAATCAGATTAATCACTTTATTCAAATTGAGGATGTAGTTTGAGGATATAAAAAAAAAATTATAAAAAAATAAAAATAAAAAATTATTATTAACACTTTGAATATCAATTCAAAGTTTTATCATGCCCCCCGTTGAGTGCCGACTATTAGCGATCTGAATTCATATTTCATCAACCGAGTCTCCCGTTGGTACAGCAGCCCCTCCAGGAGCTCCGATGGGAAAAAACCGCCCCCTATCGTCTATCCCTGTGTAACTGCATGTCAGTCGATTAGACTGACCTGGGATCTGTAGATCTGTAGAGGTGGAGCAAACTGGCTCCATTGTGCTGGCGAGCCGTCTGATGATGAGGGATCTGATCGCGAGTTGGAATGCAGCCTGGAATATATATTTACAGCAGCCAATAATCAATCAATAAGCGTGATCGATATTTGGAATGGCGATCAGGAATTGGAATAATCTTTTTGGAGAACATCTGATCTAAGGTAAGGAGTCTATGTTACCAGTCTTGGGGTAATCGGAGCTGTATTCACTGAGATAACAGCGTGTCCCGACTCCCTATGTGTATGCGTGTGTGATCTTGAGGAAATGGATAATAGATTTTTCAGCCCGCCTCTATAGCGTGCATAAGTACACATATACTATCGATAATCTAGCGTTTATTTGAAAACTATTCATAAATAGGCCGACAAATGACAACGTGTCTAGTGTATTCGAGAATATTCCAATAAATGCCGTTTATGGGGGAATCTTTCTATTTTCCCGTAAATCTTCGAGAGAACGATAGCTTTTCGAAATGCTATAAAAAGGATATGAACCGATTTAAAAAAAAAAAAAAAAAAAAAAAAAAAAAAAAAAAAAAAAAAAATATATATATATCTGTTTCGACAATGTTGACTGCAAACAAGTCATTGATAAGCGACGGGCAGATTAGACACATAGCCATAATTTAAAACATAGGTTATGCGTTTTTTACGCTAACATTGAAGTGGATGATGGCATTCAACCGGGTAAAAAGGTAAACAAGGTCGGCACTGATAGTGTTAAAAGCGAAGGTTCGAACATTCGTTCGAAAAACTCTGACGAAGTTCGAATCCCAAAAACAGGCTTCGGGGACAGCCTTACCGTCTGTACATACCTGCATATAATCCTTTTTACATATCTGTAGCTACTATATCTGTACATATCCCTTACCTACTCTTACTGTACTAGTTACACTGCTGACCAGTATGACTACTACTATAGTGTATGTATACCTGTATCACTGATCACTGTACATATTAATACTACAACTCTGTACATACATCCGAATAGTGCTCATTTATTTATTTTATACCCATTTTAATCACCTGTACATTTTATATTGCTATTGCACTTTGTTGTTACATTTGCCCTCTGGTTGGATGCCAAACTTGTTTTTGTTGTACTGTAGTACTTGTGCTGTATAATGACAATACATTTGAATCTAATCTAATGAGTTATGTGTGCCTGCGGGTTGTTTGCATAATGGAGATGGGAGTAGTCTATAAACTCACCCCTCTGGTAGAAATACTGCCCTTTTACCAAATCAACAGTTTTTGAGACTTGGTAAAAGAGACCTCACCCCCGAGAGGAAGCTAGTCTGGCTAACGTACGCGACACCTGTGTAACACACACACATAGTAAAGGTATGCATGTGAGTGACCTCCTCTCCTCTCCTCTCCTCTCCTCTTACAGGTGCAGGTACAGCAGGGGAAGGAGCCTCCATGTTTCCTGCAGTGCTTCAAAGGAGGGATGGTGGTTCACTCGGGGAAGAGAGAGGAGGAGGAGGACAACTCGCAGAGTAAGGACCGTTTCATCGCTCAAAAAGCAGCCGGTGGTGGTCAGAGAAAATACACGCTTCCGTCAGCTGGTCGTACTTTTCTTTATTATAGTTTTTTGTATGCAAAGAAACCCATAGACATACAGTCAGGCAACGTGCAATCTACAATTAACATGCAATCTATTTCCAGCACTTTACAATTTCAAGTGCAATAAAATTAGCACAATAGCACTCTGGCACAAGCACCAGTCACTTTAACACTTGGTACCTAAGGCACCTTAAACGTATAGTCTCCCTATTTCCCTGTTTGTCTCGCCACATCGCACATATTGTGTTGTCATTGTCCGTTTCATCTATTGTGTGTTTTTTATGATTGTGTAGTTTAGTAACTTATGCATGTACTGTTGTGATTATGAAGTTTGTGTACATTTGTAATTGTCTGCTCTGTTAACATCAACCTGCAAAGGGACTACAGATGGAAACTAGCCCCTGGCTATAAGCTGGCACAGTTACATGAACATGTCTATTATGTACTGTCCCCATTTTAAATTAATACAATACAAATAAATTAAATTAATACAATACAAATAAATCACAGTTAGCCCCTAGTGGCGGGTGACAGGCATGGCACTTTGAGTCATGTTAAAGAGAATCTGCCTAGATCTATATAATTAAGGTCTTGATTTCCATCTATGCCGCCATGTGTCCTTGTCGTTCTGTGCGGTGAATTTGTGAGCCGTTTAAACTGTGTAAATTGGGGTGTTCACACATGCAGTCACTGAGTAAAACGGTGTAGTTCAATAATGGAAAGACCCTCCTCCACACAGCTGATTGGACACGTTTACTGTGTGTAGAAGTGTCGGTAAAATAGTAGGTGTGAAGTAGTTAATTATTGGCCACAAAAGGATGAGCTCATCACAAGGCTCTTTTAGACTCTCCTTCATAGCATTCAAATGCTCTTATGTAGATGTTAATGTAGGGTCATCATCCAGCAATAATGAGTGACACTCATAGCATTATGTTGGCATTGGATTGTACCGCTGACGGATGATGGAAGCTCTGCTAGGTGATGAGCAAATGAGCAGATGCACAATGTGTGTTGTGATTGTATTTCAATTCAATTCAATTCAATTTCAATTCAATTCAATTTATTTAATGACCACCCAGCCAGGCTGGTGGAATTTAGTTTCAGTGCAGATTTCATAGCAGTTCCAACATAAAAACATAAAAACATAGAACATATAACATCACTTACAGCGTACATAAAAGAAAACACAATTACATAGATATAGTTCAGAGTTTGTCCATGTCCATGTCAGCAGAGGTAGGGGGGGTTGCAGGGGGTACTACAGGGGGGGGGGGGGGTGCTACAGGGAGTTCAGTGTCCGTATGGCAGTGGGGAAGAAGCTGTTTTTGAACCGGGTTGTTTTGGTGGTCAGGGATCTGTAGCGCCTCCCGGAGGGCAGCAGCTGGAAGATGTGGTGTGCTGGGTGAGTGGGGTCGGAGATGATTTTCCTGGCTCTCCTGATTGTGATTTGGCGGTGGAGTGATTCGAGGGAAGGGAGGGGGGTGCAGATTATTTTTGAGGATTTATTGATGATTCTTTGTAGTTTGTTTTTTGAGTGAGTGTCCAGATTGCTGTACCAAACAGTTATGGAGAAGGTGAGGATGCTTTGTATAATGGCCTGGTAGAAACGGAGCAAGAGATGTTTATTGACTCTGTATTTCTTAAGCTGGCGGAGGAAGAAGAGTCTTTGATTTGCTTTTTTGTGTATGTGGTCTGTGTTGGTTTTCCATTTGAGGTTATTGCTTATGTGAGTGCCGAGAAATTTGAAGGAATCTGTGGTGATTATGGGTTTGCCGGAGATGGATATGGGGGTTTTGGGGTTTGGCTGGCGTCTGAAATCTATGATGAGTTCTTGGGTTTTTGATGAGTTGAGAAGGAGGTTATTGTCTGTGCACCAGGTGAGTGTGTGGTTGATTTGTGTACGGTATTCTGTTTCGTTATTGTCTGTGATGAGGCCTATAAGGGTTGTGTCGTCTGCATATTTATATATTTTTACGGAGTTGTGGAGGGATATGAGCAGGTTGGTGTATAGGGAGAAACAGAAGTTGTTGACTTGAAATGGAAAATGGATTATTTAATTTCCCCAAACAACAACAATATATAAATGTACTGTATATAAAAAAAATTATCAAACCAACACATTCCAGCTATGACGGGGTTCATCTTTTAACTTTCGCTCCTCCTCACTCTCAGATGACTGGCGCCTGTACTGCGTGCGGGGGGAGGTGGCGGTGGAGGGCCACCTGCTGGAGGTGGTGTGCCACTGCAGCAGCCTGCGCTCCCGTGTCTCCATGGTGATGCTGAGCGTCAGTCAGGCCCTCATCTACCTGTGGCACGGCTGCAAGACCCAGACGCACACGCGGGAGGTGGCGCGCACGGCGGCCAATAAGATCAAGGAACAGTGAGTGACTCCATACTTAGACCCTTTTCCCCCCAAATGTATTGAATAGAAACACACACTCTATTCACATTTCTTCATAGAGGTGGACCCTCAACTGAGGATCTGTTGTTGGTCAAACTCTCACCCATGTGTTGTGTGTTTGTGCAGATGTCCTCTAGAGACGGGCCTCCACAGCAGCAGTAAGGTGACTATCCATGAGTGTGACGAGGGAACCGAGCCCACAGGATTCTGGGAAGCCCTGGGGAGGCGGGACAGGAAGGCCTACGACTGCATGCTGCAAGGTGGGCAGAGAAATATGTCATGAAGGGTATTTAACTTTTCTCTCCTCGTGACTGGAAGTGAGTTTGAAATTGAATGACTTGACAAATACATTGATGTGTTGTGTGTGCCCTTGAGAGGCACTAAACCCAGTGGTTAAACGGTAACATTTCAGAAAAGGAACAAAAATATTATCTTAACCAAGGCTCAACCTATTCATGTATTTTGTACTCAAAGTTTGCATAAAACGCCTGTCGATTGCAGACCCAAAGTAAATTGAAAGC
The DNA here is from genome assembly GCF_963971535.1 of Notolepis coatsorum. NCBI lineage: Eukaryota > Metazoa > Chordata > Actinopteri > Aulopiformes > Paralepididae > Notolepis > Notolepis coatsorum. Next base: position 57,790,668 of record NC_140176.1, read on the forward strand.
TATTGTAAAATCATTTATAGCATATGCATGAGTCTGGCCTCTTTTGAAAGGAAACATTCAGAATTTTCTTCAGTTACAGAGGTTTGAACACACTGAAATAATATATATATTTTATATTATTATTTATATATTTTTATATATATATATACTTGCGTCTGAATTATTTTGCAAACCGATGCCTCTTACAGGTTCCAGCTGAGAGGTATGAGCTGAAAAACACAATGGGGCCATAGCATGAAGTCTTATCTAGTACAGGTCCAAAGTTGATAACAATACCACAGAAAATGAGTGTTTTACACATGTTTTTCTAATGGTATGTATAGATATGTTTATCCAAAATGGCCATTGGCACCAATGAAGTAATGCACGCAGCAGATGTCGAACAAGTATGGACCTTTACACAGAGAGAGAACCATATCCTGGGAAACATCCCTCAAGTCCGGTATCGTCGTTTCCAGAATTTCACTGGCTACAAAAACGGTCAATCATTTTCACCGTCAGAGGTGATTGGTCCAGTCACCGGGAGGCGACTGGACACTCATTGGCTGTTTGGTCTTATAACCTGAAATTGGAAGCCCATAATAGGTCAAGTAGGGTGTCAATCAAACTGTGGCCATTTTACCTTTCAACCGATGTGTTGGTTCAGAGACACTAAAACAGCGGGCGGCCGTCGGAACGTTAAGAGGTTAATTAAAATGGCTGAAATATTGAGCTTAATATTAGGGATGCTCGATATTGGCTTTTTTACCGATACCGATATTGTCCAACTCTTAATTTCCGATACCGATATCAACCGATACCGATATATGCAGGGCCCCCCCCCCCCCCCCCCCCAAAAAACGGAATAATTTCAGGTAATTAACATTACATATCTCTTGTTGTGGAATTATCACAACATTATGCATACTTTTGACAATAAATTAAATCAGAATGAGTTCTTTCTTGCTTGCCTGGGTAAATAAAGGTTATAGAAATGTAATTATTTTTTCTCGAAAACCAATACCGATATTTTCCGATATCACATTTTTATGCCAATATCGGCCGATAATATCGGTAGGCCGATAATATCGGACATCCCTACTTAATATCCTTGACTAACCCTAACCTTGTCACAAAGGTAAGAACATTTCTGGACTGAAAGAATTTATTAGAGAAGTGAATTACACAGCTCAGTGTTTTTGACCTTTTTGACCTCCAGACCCTGGGAAGTTCAACTTCACGCCCCGCCTCTACCAGCTGAGCAGCACGTCGGGGGACTTTGCAGCCGTGGAGTTCCTCTACCCGTCCAGAGACCCTGAGCAGGTCAACTCCCTGCCCTTCCTCCAGGAGGACCTCTACACCGCCTCCCAGCCAGGTACACACTAGGGGTCTGGACATTTCTCCATTCTAAGATGCATCGCGATGCGGATGTTGACGATTCAGCATCGATGCAGTGACGGAACATAATTGATTCTTAAAAAAAAATTTAAAAAAAATTGCTAGATTTTATGTTCTTTTACAATGTAGTGCTTTGGGATTTGCTCCACAACTATAAAGCGCCCTACAAATCAAATATATTATTATTATTGTATTATTAAAGCTAGTGCTCTGGTCATGCATCCACTCAACTCATAGAAAATACAGCATCAGGCTATTCTAAACGTATTGATACTGATACTAATAGAGTATTGAACCGTTTTTAACAGCTGGCCTGGGTGTCGAGATACCTTTCTAGTATCTGTATCATGCAACACTAGTAAAGAAGACATTTATTTTGGCATTCTACTTTCTAAATAAAAGTAAATGTATCTGACTGCTTGTATTAATTGATGAAAAAGTAGCCATGTGCAGTAATATAGATTATACAATTGAGGATGTATATATTATTGATCTGCATCGAGATGCATCATAGAATCTAATCGAATCGTGGACAGCTGAATCGTAATCTAATCGTGAGGCCAGTGAAGATTCACAGCTCTAGTACACACACACTCACACACATGCATCCAGATAATCCAGAGCATGAATACACACACAAACTACATGTACCTGTGTTGTAATGATCTGATTCATTCTCTCCCTCTCTCTCTCATGTGTAGCCTTATTTCTGGTGGACAACCACCATGAAGTGTACCTGTGGCAGGGCTGGTGGCCCCAGGACGAGAGCACCGGCTCTGCCCGCATCCGCTGGGACGCCGACAGGAAGTGTGCCATGGAGACCGTGCTGCAGTACTGTGGAGGTACGCCGCCCGACTCTTAAAAGACCAGATAAGACTCCTGGTTGGGGGTATAAGTGGCTTGAGATAATCGATTCAATCATTTAGACTCCTCTCATAACAGTCTGAGCCGGTCGGTGCCAAAAAATAGCTCTTCCCCATATACATTATATTGCAGCCAGACGATGCTATCTTGCTCAATACTGGATCAATTCAAACAATTTCAGTCGTTTAGATTCCAAATGATAAAAGATAAAAAAAAAAAAAAAGAAGAATACCCAAGTTCTCCTTTTAAGGCTGTTAGTATCTTGGCACATTCTTTGAGGCAATGCATGTGAGCAATATTGCTGATAATGACAAAAGTACATTTGTTGCCCTTTGATGAAACGGGAATCATTACTTTTAGTTACACCAGGGCCCATATTAATCACACGTCTACCAATGGGACTACTAACCTAAACTGTTCAGATCACATGACCAGATACACCTCACTTAGCCAATCTGGTCTCAGATCAGTACTTCCACTTTGAGATGCTTGACTAATACAGGCCCAGAAATGTAGAAGCACAATCCATGCGTCAGCAGTAAACTTGAGTTGATCCATGCAGTTTGAGTTATTTGGTGGATGTCTATAATACAGTATATAGCAGGACCTACCCACCAGGGCAGAAAGATCACATAGTCATGGGTTCACATCTCTATACCATCCAGCTAAATAATTAGTTTGTCCCCCTCTGCTCCACAGAGAAGAATGAGAAGAAGCCTCCTAAGTCGTATCTGATCCACGCTGGGCTGGAACCCCTCACTTTCACCAACATGTTCCCCAACTGGGAGCACCGAGAGGACATCGCAGAGATCACAGAGAGGGTGGGTCAAATGATCTGATTGTACTATATATATTATCAAGTCACGTGTTCCTTTATTAATCCCCTTGGGGGAATTCAAGTGAAGCAGCATGGTGTATAACATATAGGTTATGATATTTGGTTTAAATGAATAGTCTATTGCTTGTACAGTATATATTGCCTATAGTCACAAAGATCTACAGACTTAAGAAATTCTCCTTACATTTTTTTCTAAAACACATTCTCCTGGTTAATTTACCTATAAACCATCACCATCTGACACTGATGGACAGAATGGTGTCATGAATATAACGCATATAACGCACAAGGTCCTTGAAGTGCTTGATTTTTTACCAAAAAAAAGTCAAGGCCTGGAATTCCTTAAAGCAAATCTTTTTAGAAGGTGTTTAAAAAGTCCTTGGAATTCAAATCAACCATTCGCATTGAAAGTTTTGTTCATCCATGATAAAAAAAAATCTGAATCAAGAACTTTTATTTCTTTTTATCTAAAGTGTAACTAATTGTCGGAAATTGGTTTTAAGCCATAAATATTGGATCAGATTTTTTTCCAATAAAGCAAATGCATTTAAAAGTTAATTGGATCATTTTAAATGACCTTTTAAAATGAAAATGAGTGCTTGTAAAAAGTACTTGAAGGTCCTTGAATTTCATTTAGCAATGTCTGTGGGAACCCTGATAACATAGGGGTGATTCTAACACTGTCTGTGTTGGTGTCCCTGCCAGGAGGCGGAGGTGTGTCACCAGATCATCCTGGTGAAGGACGTGCTGGCCAGGCTGTGTAAGAACATGTACCCCCTGGCAGACCTGCTGGCAAGGCCACTACCAGAGGGCGTGGACCCCCTCCGGCTGGAGGTCTACCTGAACGACGAGGACTTTGAGGTGAGACCGAGGAGGGGAGGCCGGAACCATTTACACACTTTAAAGGAACACGCCAACATTTTGGGAAATTAGCTTACCGTCTTCTCCAAAGTTGATTAATTGATTGAAAATGTTATTAACAGATTGCAGAATGGGTACAATACAGTACGGTTCAATACACACAATTGTTAAGGGGATGCAGACCAGAGAAAGACTTTCGTCTTGTTTACATCAGGGTCTCCCATTTTCAATTCATAATGAAGAGAGGGACAAGAAGATGGATACCAGTTTCCTCTCTGTGCGTTCAGTAGAAAGCTACTGAAGCTATCTGACTGCACGTTAGCCTCTTGTTGCGTCCAACTGACACCTCTCCCGAAGGCTAACCGGCACTATCCGCTTCCATTCATTGTGCTAAGCTAGGCTAACGTGCAGCCAGATAGCTTTCTACTGAACGCACAGAGAGGAAACTGGTATCTATTTTCTTGTCTCTCTCTGGAGAAGACGATGAGCTAATTTCCCCAAATGTTGGCGTGTTCCTTTAAGGTCATCTCGGAATTCATTGGGGCTTTGTCTCCATGTTTTCTTTTTTTCTCTTAGGAAGAAGTGTGCGTGTGAAAGTCAGTGTGATGATATTGTCATTGTTATGTGTGATTTTGTCAACGATGTATGTATGATGGTTAATATGATTGAGATTCAGATAATTTTATTGTCACAGCTTTTTTAAATGTACATACATTCAGAAAAACGTGAGATGCTTGTTTTTCCCGGCTCCTCAACTGGTAGATTTGTAAACATGGTACACACTGTATATTATATCTATACAAACTATACAATACAAGGTATATGTTAGCAGCAGTGTGTGCGTGATGCAACTAAAGTGCGTGATATTTTCAATGTTGTATGTGTGATGGTCAATACTAAATCAAATCAAATGTATTTGTAAGGCCCGACAACACACGTTAACGTCCCCATGGGCCGGACACGTCTTCTTTAAACAAGTCAAGAAGAAACATAATAAATCAAGAACGAAACAAAAACACCATGAAGTCCAAACATTTTTAAATAAATAAATGCAACACTCCCAGACATACCCCACGCGAAGGGAAGGAAAAACTCACTAAAACCTACTGTAGCAATAGGAAAAAATGCACCACAGGCAATGTGGAGGAGAGAAACCTTAGAAGGGCCATTCAAGGGGGGGGGGGGTGTCCCTTCTTAGATGTTGGTGATAGTAGTGTTGCAATAAAACAGGCGAAACAGTTGGTAAGCATGCACACGTAGTGTAATGAAACACAAATAAGTGCATGCAATAGCAACTGAACATTTACTAATGTGTGATATTGTCAGTGTTAGTCAAGTTTTGGAAGTTGGGCTTCTCATCAGTGTCAGGAAGATTAGTCTTCCGATTGGTCATCTTCACCTCTACTGTTACATGTTGATTCCTGCCTTTTCAGAACTGCCTATGCCCTATTCATCCCCCCCCCCTCTCTCTCTATCTCCATCCTTTCCTCTGAGGGATGAATGTGTTGCATACTTGCATTGCATCTGGATTTTACATTTTCATGTATTTTTTCTCAGTCATCCCTTATCCATCCTCTTGTCTCTTTTATAATAACTCTTTCATTCACTCCACCCTGCAGGGTGTAGGGGCTCATGGGAAGGTGAGTTCTCTTGACGTGAGCATGGGTGGCCCACCCGGACGAGCACCGTTGCACAGCATCCCCTCTCTATCCGACTACATCACCCATAATCCATCCGTCTTGTTTCCAACTCGCCATCCTTTTCTCTATACATCCTCCATAATCTTAATCTAGGTGTGGATCAACACACGCCATTTCTCAAGCATGTTCCTTTCCACTCACGACTGTATCTCTGAATGCTCAGTGACGTGTTTGACAAACTCCTGTGATACAGTGCGTTGGAAGGAGGATGGATGGCGGTGTGTCTCGGCTCACTCCGCGCATGAGTGTGTTCTCACAGGGTGCTCACTCCGCGCATGAGTGTTCTCACAGGGTGCTCACTCCGCGCATGAGTGTGTTCTCACAGGGTGCTCACTCCGCGCATGAGTGTGTTCTCACAGGGTGCTCACTCCGCGCATGAGTGTGTTCTCACAGGGTGCTCACTCTGCGCATGAGTGTGTTCTCACAGGGTGCTCACTCCGCGCATGAGTGTGTTCTCACAGGGTGCTCACTCCGCGCATGAGTGTGTTCTCACAGGGTGCCTCTAACGGCCCCTCAGTCCTCTCACACGACGGTTGGAACCTTGTTTTGGTGTGACGTTAACGTATGCATGTTTTAATGTACAGTATTCTGAATGCTTGTGTGTGTTTGGGTTCCTTCCAGAGAGGCTTGGAGATGAGCAGAGAGGAGTATGAGTGTTTGCCCGGCTGGAAGCAGGTGAACGTGAAGAAAGCCAAAGGACTGTTCTAGAAGGTTCCAGGGACGAGAGAGAGAGCCGACCTCGCCGACATCAGAGATCTCCTGATCGGGTGCCGGTTTGGTCCGGATAGGAACGGGACATGCCACTGAGAACTCTTTTAATAATTTTTTTTACCTCCGGAAAAGGACAGAGCTCAGGAATGGACTCTTCTTTAGGACATCCCCCAAATGGAGGGATGAGGAGGAAGAGATGCAGTGGAGGATGAGATGGATGAGCGGAGGTGTGCCAGCCTCTTGTGGTGTTGCCCCACCCCCTCTTTTTGTTTTGTGTTTGTGTAATAATAAACTTTATTTTTATAGCACCTTTCAAAAACGTGTGTGCTTTACAAGTGCTTTTCAAGCTGAAATATTTCACACAGTCAGGATAACTGCAACAAGAACATGAATAAAACATAGTATATACAGTAGGACCTGACAGTGTATAATAAAGCAAGTGAGAGATACAAGTGATAAATAAAGGGATAGACAAATAATACATTTACTATAAAAGAAATTCAAATAAAAAAAAGTAATTCCTGTAAAAGTAAGTTTGAGAGGTGATTTAAAAGAAGGCACTGAGTTCCTCGGGTAGGGAGTTCCACAGCAAGAGAGACGGTTAGGAGGATGTCACCAAGGATGATCTTGCATGCTCTATTAAAATGATCTAGTAAATCACTGACCGTAAGACCCTTATGATTTAAAGCTATTACTGGCAGAAGCAGCTAAGAACCTTTTGGAAAAATTGCTAGCCGACTTAAGAGCGGATACGGGTAGAGCAAGGAGTGGAAAATTGCAGTGATCAGAGACATTAAAATCTAGCAGTTCAATATTGTTTAGAGAAACTCCACGAGACGACACAAGGTCAAGAGTGCGTCCCATATTATGAGTGTAGCTCATAAGCTCTTTTTTTTGGGTGGGTGAGTTAATGTGTTGTGGTATAACCTGCTCCGGCTCTTTAAACCTATGCTACAGTATGTAGTTATGTATGTACATATGTATATGTAGGCCCTGCCCTTAGCCCTCATTCTCAGCCATGATGCAGCCATCTGCTGGAGTGGAGTGGTAAAGCAGCCTGCTCATCGCACTCCAAATCAGACTCTACGTCTGCTATACTTTTATGTATGTCTGTGAGTTATAAAATAATTTATATTTATATTATCAGTACCATATAGGAATAAGAAAAAGCCTTTTTGAGTATTCGGTAAGCTTAATGATGAAATAGATTGTATTATTGATGTTGAGAAGGTTTATGTCATATTTTGATTATGGATGATTAGTCATTCTTTCTCCTGCCCAGAGCCTGTAAACATTACAATTTGCCATTCACTGAACAAACCACATGCAGCTTAATTTGGATGTACCTGGTGTTATTATTTCAGGTGCTCAGATGATGAGGGAGAGGTGCTTTTTTTGCTCAGATGAGGGAGAGGTGCTTTTTTTTTTTTTTACAGGCATAACTATGGCATAGTGAGAAATGGGGCAGTGGAAATGTATTTTGATGTTGAATCTACAGTGTATAGTGCCTTGCTTTTGTGTACAGTTTATACAGATTATAGTCTGCATTTTTTTTTGAAGACTCTTTGTAAGAAATATTAGAGAAATAAAAACCGAAAGTTGTAAATTTGAGTATGTTGCTTCTTGTCTTTTTTTTATGAGTCTTCTCATAATCTTCTATGACAATGTATTAGTACTTGAATGTAGATAATCAAGTAAATCTTTCCAGGTTCCTTTCAGTGCCACCAGGGGGCGCACGACTTAGTGCTTGAATGCCACCATCCACTTCAACGTTAACGTTAATATCGCCTAATCTATGTTTTAAATTATGGCTATGTGTCTAATCTGCCCGTCGCTTATCAAAGAATCATTTTCCAGTCAGTGCTGTCAAGGCAGATTGGTTTTTTATCACTTCATTTCCGTTTGAGAGCATTTTGAAAAGCACCCGTTTTGAGGTAAAAAAACAGCCCATTCTGGGCCATTCTGTGATAATCGTCTTTTACTGAAATATTCCAGAACGTTGATATTTGTCGGCCTATTTATGAATCGTTTTCAAATAAACGCTAGATGATCAATATTATACGTATACGCACGCCCATTCGAGCCGCGCGCTGATAATAGCCGTTTTCATTTCCTCATGGATTTTACAGTGAAACCGATAGAGCACATTTCACAAAACGGCTTATATCTTCATCAAAACGAGTCTGATTATCCTAACACTGATAACATAGATTCCTTACCTGACATCAGATGGTATCCAACTGGTATATTCCAATTCCTGATCACCATTCGAAAAAATAGATAAGTGTATAGATCTAACGTGTATACAGTAGAACTCATGATCCGCGGCGCTCAGAGGATCCATAATGAACTCTGGTAACCCCGGCTGCATCAGTGGACTGGAAAATGTGGAGTACAGGATTTTTTTCCCCCATCCATTTTCATTGAGTCCATTCCAAAATCCCTGATGTCATCTGGGAGACGATAGGGGGCGCTTTTTTCCACATCTGATCGCCGGCGGCTCTTGGGTAGGCTAGGGTAGGCTCGCGTGATGCAATATGATTTCAGATCGCAAAAAAAAAAAAAATTCAGAGAAATCTTGTGAGTGGCTTTCAACGTAACTATTATAAATCCGAGAAAACTCGTGAGTGGCAATCAAAGCATGCAACGGCCCGCCGGCAGAACAGACGGAAGTCACGGCACTTTGTGAGCGACAGTGTTTCCCATACTTAGGAGTTGCGGGCCCGTTTTTATTGGGTCGCCAATAAAAAAAATTATTTAAAATGTTTTATTAAAAAAACATTAAACATTTTTTATTTTTATTTTTTTTAAAGCTGTGAATGAATGAATGAAAACTTTATTTAACAGATTGCAGAATGGGTACAATACAGTACGGCTCAATACACACAATTGTTAAGGGGATGCAGACCAGGGAAAGACGTTTGTCTTGTTTACATCAGGGTCCCCCATTTTCAATTCATATTGACATTTATGACATACTCAACATGCATGACATTTATGGCATAGGGACATATAGGTATTTAGTACTGATACATTTGTGACATATGCGGTATCCAAATATACAGTACTGTTACTCATAGATCCTGACAGAGTATATACATATGATGGGGAGGGGACTGTCTATTAGGAGGGGGAGGGGGGTTTCGAATTGCAGCCTCCCGTAGGTGCTCTTAAAAGCGGTTTTGAATGTGGGTAGGGATTCACATTCCTTTACAGCTTTGGGTAGGGCGTTCCACATTGATGTGGCATAATTGCAAAACGTGTTTAGTCCCTTGTTTGAGCCGAATCTGGGTTTAACATGATTTGTTGAGCTTCCTCTGGTGTTGTGGTATTCACTGACCTTTGGGAAGTATTTTGACATGTACATGGGTACCTTAGTCGTATAGTGTATCTTGTAGACCAGGCCCATTGCAAGTTGCTGTACTCTGTCGTCTACTCTAAGCCATCCTAGGTTGTCAAAGTGTGCAGGGGTGAGGTCAAGTAGTAGTCCTACTAGTTTGTTTTGTGATGTTTGTAATCTTGTTTTTAGCGCCTTTGAGGTGCTTTGGTACCATGAGGTGCAAGCATAGTCAACGTAGTACCCTTGAATGAGTGCTCCTGCCAGAGTCTTCAGGGTATTCTTGTTTACCAGAGAGGAGATCCGGTACAAGAATCTAGTTCGTTGGTTGACTTTTTTTTATTACATTGGATGCCATTTTGTCACAGGAAAGATTTGCCTCTAGGATGGAACCAACAATATTGTCACCCACTGTAACTGAGACTGTAGATGTGTTCATTCAGTTTGGCACCACATACTTATGTGAATATGGGTTTTCTACGTCTAGCATACCTGAAAAACAAATACAGAAACAGACTAAATGCTCAGCATGACCTCAGAATAGCACTTTCAAAAACCAAGCCCTAGATCTGCTGGTTGAAAACTTCAACCAGCCACATACCTCTTATTAGATTTCATTGTGCCATAGATGAAATATTATACCCCTTCTAGCATGTCAGGTCAGTATAATTTTTAAATAAGTCAGTACAAATTAATCAGAATGTTGCTCAATGTTGGGGTTTAAGGTTGAGGGACGGAGGGAGGGGGTAAGAAATGGAGAGTTGAAAAAGGGGTGAGAAATAGAAAGAGTAGGACATGTTTGTTTTTAAAAGTGTTACAAAATTGTATGTACATATGTTATGAGGTTGTGAGCAACTTAACATTACACTCTGATTATTGCTTTGATGTACTTTTATAATTAATACATTTCATATACATTTGAAATTCATGGTTTGTTGTGTTCTTTATCAGTAGTTTATGTTATGTTAAGTATGTTATGGCAATTCATGATGTATTTTTGTAAGTTTGGGTCCGGGGGAAACCCAAAGTTTGCGAACCCCTCTAGCGGCTCGGGGCTGCATTTTTCGACCAACATATAAATGAGCGAATTAAAGATCTATTTGTTGCCGTTCGAACGCCACCTCACTCGACCAAATCCGCAACTTTACACGCGAGCCACCCCGGATTCCCGGCACTCCAGAACTGCCAATCATCTGCCGATTGTGGGGGATCTAGGTGAAAGTTGACGAGCGAAAACCAGAAGTCAATCAGACTTCGATGAATGGCCGAGGATGAGGAAATGGAATTCTGGAGCTTTTTTTTTGGCACACGGTTTACCCGGATCTAACTGCTACAGAAAATGTGAGTACACAAGTCCAACTCATGTTCAGACCTATGTTACTCTATTTCATTAGCACTAAAAGTGATTTTCTTGCATTAGTAACTTCAGAATTATCTTTCAAAAGAGACCAGGCTTATGCATGTGCTATAAGCATAAAGTATAAAGATAAGCTTTGCAAAAAAAGTATGCAGTCCTGACGTTCAAGTAAATAAAATTGCCACTTTTCTGTGTGCCTGTTAAGAGGTTAACAAATAATTCCATATCCATGAAGATGCAACACGAGGAATAATGGTATATCAACTCAATAGTACTTCCTAGATCATCCAATAGAGGGCAGTGCAATACCAATCATTTGGTTTGAATGGGCCCGTGGTGGAGATGGTTGTGTTCCTGGCAGAGAACAGAAGATCCTAATGGACTCATAAATCATGGTAGATTATGGCATACTGGTCCTATCGGTGATGATGCATCCTGCCACACTCTGATGTGTTGTCCGTAACTAAACACACATATGTTTAAATATGACACTACCTGGCTTAAAACTGTGTTATGGACACTTGTGGTGTTTTTCAACACATCCTTTATGCGTTTAGTTACCCACATGAAAATGCACGATATAAAACTAAACTATTCCTGCGTTGTCGAAGTATCTTTGATGATGCCGCACTAAATAAATACCGCCTCTCTAAACACCAGAGTGCTCTGCTAGCTCAATCCTGAAGAAAGACTAAGATATGTGTCCCAACGGAGTAGTTTCACATTCATAAATCAAATCACAGCGGTGAAAGTTCACAGCACTTGATACCAAGTGCATCACGTCAGCTGCCTGCTAAGGTTAGCTAGATCAGCTGATGCAAACAGATGCGAGTAGTTAGCTGAATACATTGTCATGTTGTGACAGCGCATCGTTACTGTCGCGTCGACAAATGATTCCGGCAATCTTTTATTACTAGGTACCAAGTACTGAAGCTGCTCCACAGTCGTGGAGTTGGGAAGCGGTTGGGATGACAGAGAGCACCCAGAGGAATATCCAGAGGACAGGAGTATAAGTCAATCTTCGATGTGGTATGAAATTTGTGAGGCAGGAGTTCACAAAGCTAGCTTTGGACCTGGTGACTCACTAAACCTGTCTCCACAGCGCTACTTGATGGTTAGTGGCATCACTGCTTCCCATGTGAAAGTTAACTCTTAACTTTGTTTCCATACACACTATAGATTTACCACATAAATACTGTAGTGATTCATAATACTCCTGTGGGGGATTTATTTTGCATGGGATCATGACTCGCATAACTCACAAACTTCCAAGAAACACTTACTTCAACACCGCCGACCAAATCAGTACCATCATCATTTCAACAATCGAAAGGAGGTTGTCGTGTGTGTGTGTGTGTGTGCAAGTGCACTTGTGTGTTGTAATGTAATGCTGTTTTTGAGTGTTAAGTCAGTAAAGATGAGACGTCAGTCCAGAATTTGACCCTGTTGGCGTATACTGTATGCTCTCAATTGTGTCATATGAGGATGATGGACTGACATATACACTGTAAATGGCTGCATTTATATAGCGCTTTTATCCAAAGCGCTTTACAATTTGTTCCTCACATTTTACCCATTCACTCACACATTCACACACCGACGGCGGAGGCAAAAGGTGCCAACCTGCTCATCGGGAGCAATTAGGGGTTAAGTGTCTTACTCAAGGACACATCGACCCGCTGCCCGGGAGGAGTGGGAATCGAACCGGGAACCTCCGGATTGCCAGACGACTGCTCTACCTCCCGAGCCACTGTATATGTTACATGTATATAAAGATAGAGCTGATGCCTCACAGTTCAAGTTATTTGTTCCTCTGCCAGATGGCAATTCATTCTTGGTTTAGCACTGGGTGTACACTGCTGTACAATTCTACTCTTATAACAGGTTATGGACCCAGAGATGGTTATCCAGCGATTTGTCAGAGAAAAGTTGCAACGTACCGCGTGTGTCCAGTGTGTTAGCATGCTAGCACCGCGTGTGTCCAGTCACTCCAGTGTGTTAGCATGCTAGTACTGCGTACACGTGTCCAGTGTGTTAGCATGCTAGCACCATGGGTGGAATGGTAACAGAGTCAAATAGCAGGGGGTGAAAGCCAAGTGAACTGTGGGAGACAGTCTTTGGGCCATCTTTGTTTCCATGAGCTGAAGGACACCATTTAAAAAAGAGCCTGCCGGTGATGAAGAAGAAGAGTGCAAGATGGAGCAGGAAATTCCGACGCATACGCTGAGCTAATCCAGTTTCTGGATGATACAAATTTGTCGCCGGTAAGGCGAGAAGCAGCGGACAACGGGCAGAAAGCGCTAAAGAAAGTTCAAAAAGTTTGACGACCAGGTGCCAGGCTGAGACACATCGTGTGGAGTCGGCTGATGGCACGAGGAGCAACGGGATCACGTAGCACAGAAGTTTTGCTTGTTCGACAGCAGACCGGCATTGTACGTGCCCTCATATCTGCAGGACATCTTTTCTGTGAAAGCAGCTATACTGCAAGTGGAGCGACGGTAATCTTCAAGAAAGGGAAAGATGGGAGACCAAATTCAACATTAATGAACATAACAGTATACTACTTGCCCACTGTAATTATGATGATGTGCAAAAAATGTGTGCTGTTGATGTATAGTACCTTGCATGTATGTACAGTTTGTACAGATTGTAGTCTGCATTTCTTTAAGACTTTCTTTGTGAACTCCCGGAGTCAGCATTGCCTTGGCTTGGGCTGATCGCTATACTAATCCGTTTGGCTGGGTTAGGGGGAGGGCAAGTCATGGGTGGGAATCTGTCGTTGTGGACAGGTCAGGTCTGGGCACTTGCTCAGCGGAGGCAGGACTTGATGAAGGCAGCGTGACCTCCCGCGCGTTACACTTCACCAATGAGAGTCCTCGCTGCCAGGTGAAAAAAGAGTCACTGGCTGTCGCCGCGTGTGTCGGAGGAAGCGTGCAGATGACTTCAGGGTTTGCTTGCACCAACCAGTAGGAGAACATGCGCACAACAAACAGGTAGGGGAGGGGGGGAATTGGCACGACTAAAATTGGGACGGGGAGAAAACAGAGAAAATCGGAGAAAGAGAGGATAAAAAATAAATAAAAATACTCTCTTTGTGTTATAAAGAACACAGAGTATGTTGTCTTTTTTTCCTTCACTTGATTGGACTGAATGTGGGTGCTTGAGTCTTTAAATATGTTTCAATATGCAGTCAAACTCATAATGTTATGAAGAAGAAGTTGTTATTTGTCATGCAGATGAACACACACGCGAGATGGGCGACACACAGGAACACATGCATTGGGTCGCCAATGAAATGCCTCTGTGCTTGACCCATCCCATCGTCCTTCTCCCCAAGGGCAGCCGGGAGCAGACATGCGGCGTGGGCCAATCCAAGTGCTCCTGTCTGTCTTTACCTGGGACCTCGTGATCTGTTCTGCATGTTTTCCTATTGAGTTTATCTCCTTTTCTGGAGGGGAACATGCAAACTCCACACAGAAAGGCCCGAGAGATACCCCACCTGGGTACCTGGCAACCTGGTCCCCAAGCGGGAATCGAACACAGGACCTTCTTGCTGTGAGGCGATAGTGTTAACCACTACACCACCATGCTGCCTACACACACCTACATGATATGATATGATATGACAATGTCATAGTACTTGATTGTAGATAATAAATCAGGTTAACAAATGACTCCATATCCATGAAGATGCAACACGAGGAATAACGATATAATTGACCAATCAACTCAATAGTACAAACAGATCAACAGATCACCCAATAGAGGGCATCATGGTACACTTTGGTCCTATTGATGATTATGCATCCTTGTCACAACCTGGCTCAAGAATGTGACAAAATATGAGACTGATGTTAGTTTAACATCAGTTTCTGTAACAGCTGCAAGAATCTAAGAATGTAATGGTCAGCATAGACCACAAGGGGTGCTAGACCAGACCCAACATAGACAAAGGGCTGGAGTGCCCAGACTGCTGACTGACTGTCATGAAGTGGACGCCGTGTATCGGACTCGGATGAAAAGGGTGACTCATGCACAAACGTAGCCACGCAAGATTTGTATACAGAGACCTTCTGATAATTTCCTGCAAGAGACTCATAACCCTCTGAGTAATCACTTTTAGACCTTGAGTCTTAAGGTTGCAACTGAAGCTGAGGAACAAGGCTATCTGGACTAATGACTGGAGCAGCCAATGCAGCAGTTTTTACATCAGCTCTACTTGAGAATTTAGCTTTAGCCTCAAGGTCAGGACAGCCATTCTTCCAGTGTCCTTTTCCAGTAGTAGTGGCAGTGGCACCCTCCATTTACATCACTTTTCACATGACTACCATGATCAATATTATATATATATTCCAGTGGATAAGTGGAGATATCAAAATGCCAAAACCTATTTTGTCCATCAAGGCATATTTTGTATATTACAGCAGCTTCATTAGGAGTTCTCACTTATTGTTTGTTAATGTAAGTAGCAATAGTCAGGCACAGCCTTTTATTAACTGTTCAAGCACCAATAAATTCCACAAATTCTCAAAGTTGTGATCTCGTCTGATGCTGAACACCAACGATTAAACTGAGTTATCAAATCCTGTGCAAACTCAACATGGGTCTGCTCATCACCTTTTGTCCAATTTCAAAACATTTGCCAGTAAGCCTCCAGAACTGAAGTCGTAAGCTTTTAGCACTGCAGATTCTTTACTGTGGTGCACCTTCTGCTTACCTCTAGGCTCAGAGCAGAATAAACCTCATGAGTGTTACACCCATTAGGACACGATGCAGAATCAAAGTACAGTCTGCACCAGGCCAGCTCATGGTATCTGCACCAGGCCAGCTCCTTGTACCTGCACCAGGCCAGCTCCTGGTATCTGCACGAGGCCAGCTCCTGGTATCTGCACCAGGCCAGCTCCTTGTACCTGCACCAGGCCAGCTCCTGGTATCTGCACCAGGCCAGCTCCTGGTATCTGCACCAGGCCAGCTCCTGGTATCTGCACCAGGCCAGCAGCTCCTTGTATCTCTGCACCAGGCCAGCTCCTGGTATCTGCACCAGGCCAGCAGCTCCTAGTATCTACACCAGGCCAGCTCATGGTATCTGCACCAGGCCAGCTCATGGTATCTGCACCAGGCCAGCAGCTCATTGTATCTCTGCACCAGGCCAGCTCCTGGTATCTGCACCAGGCCAGCTCCTGGTATCTGCACCAGGCCAGCAGCTCCTTGTATCTCTGCACCAGGCCAGCTCCTGGTATCTGCACCAGGCCAGCTCCTGGTATCTGCCACATGCTCAAATAATGAGAACAATGTTTCTGGAACCCTCTCACTGACTTTGGGCAACAAACGCAAAATACTGATTCAATCAAAAGGAGCTCTTCTATGGGAACTAGGGTCATTTGATGATCATTTAAAGACGGATCACCCAACGCTTACCTTATTTAAAATAGAAGCTTTGCTGTCAACATTGCCAACTTTTTATACTCCAAAAAAGGGCCATAAGGATAGTTCACATTGCAGGTTATCGTGATCACACAAACATATTATTTTTAAAGTCAAAAACATTAAAGTTAAATGATCTTGTGGAATTTAAAACGGCACAATTAATGTATAAAGCAAAAAGTCATGCACTTCCAAGAAACATTCAAGAACTGTTCTTTGATAGGGAGGGGGGTTATAATCTGAGGGGAGAACTCAATTTAAAAGTGCTAAATGTACGCACTACCATAAGAAGACAATGCATCTCGATATGTGGAGTGAAACTGTGGAACAGTCTAAATGTGGTGCTAAAGCAATGTCCAAACATGAGACAATTCAAACTGATGTATAAGGAAATGATGTTCACAAGGTACAGGGATGAGGAAGGGACTTGATATTCACGGGTGTTTACATTTTATTTTATTTCTTTCATGTTTTACATATATCGTTTTTTTTTTTGCATATATATATATATTTTTTTTTTATGTTTTAAAATAGTACACTCATTTGAGTAGTGGAAAAGGGGTAGGATTAAATAAGTGTATACTTCTTCCTACTCCTTTTCGAACATGTAGATTGAGTTGTGTTTTGCTTTTGTTATTGTTTGTTTGTATTTATTGCATGTTCGAAATAAAGATTTCAAATCAAATCAAACTGCTCCTCCCCCTCAACCTCCCTCTCCTGTGGGGTCCCGCAAGGGTCCATCCTTGGCCCGATCCTGTTCTCTCTTTACATGCTACCCCTTGGTTCAATCATTCAGTAGCACAACATCTCTTTTCATTGTTATGCTGACGACAGACAGCTTTTTCTGTCTCTCTGAAACCTAACAACCAGTCTTGCCTTGACGTTAAATGTTGGATGGCACAAAACATTTTACAACTAAATGAAAACAAATGTGAAATAATCCTCTTCGGTCCCCCAGACGCTGTCACCACCCTTACCAACAGTCTTGGCAACCTCTCCTCCCTGGTCAAGCCCTATGTCAAGAACCTAGGTGTAATTTTTTATCCCCAATTTAAGTTCGACAGACAAGTGAACTCAGTGGTGAAGGCATGTTTTTTTCCAATTACGCACCATTGCTAAGCTCAAAGCCCTTCTCTCCCCTGCAGACCTTCAGACAGTTATCCACGCTTTCATTTAATCATTTCACCTGTGTGCCCTCACATAAAACGGAGATGTGATTGTTGTCTACACAGTATATGTTGTCTAGATGTATCTATGTGTATCTACCCTCTGTACAGCACTTTGGTTGACATGTGTCATGTTAAATGTGCTATATAAATTTATCTGATTGATTTAAATCAATCATTCAATCGTTAATGTTGCAAATCTAATTTAGTTTGTTCTTTTGTTTGTCATCTCTTTCATGTTTTTGCTGTTTCAGTTTTTTCCAGTTCCAACTGTTGCTTAATTTGATCATGTTCCAGGGTATTTCTGTTGCAATAAAATGTAAGCAAGGGTTGGACAGTAGTGAAGTTAGGCTGACTTCTCTCAATAGAAATAATTTCAGACTCCATCAATTTAACTTTCAAAACTACCTTCACGTTTTCTTTCAATATTTGAATCCCTAATCTCAACGTCATAATGTTCGGCAATCTTTAAGAGTGTTATGGTTTGTTACCAACCCCAACAGCACGGCACAGACAGGTAGTTCAGAGTTAGCCAAAAACCAGGGCGTATTTATTTACAAAACAGAAATGAGCGAAAACAACAAAAAGCACAAGGGGAGAAAAAATTTCTTGGCAGAGTTGTCTGCGGCTCTGCAGCTCGTCTTCAGAGCAGAGACGGCACTGTGGCATTGCGCCTCTGACTCTGCGGCTCTGCAGCTACTTGACGATCCACTCGGGTAAACAGAGAGAGAGAGATAATGTCAAGACGAGCGAACGGAATACAATGCAGTCCAGAATTGTTTAGCTGAGTCAGTAACAACAACAAGCGGCTCCTCTTCAGTGTTACCCAAACACACAAAAAACAGAAAGCTCCCGAGTCCAGGAAAATGCGAGAAAAACAGAGTATCCAAAAAAAGTACGTTCCAAAACTCACCAAGGCGCAATTGCGCAAAGCGGTCTATGAGGCAGAGATCCAACGGATGGCAGAGCAAAGCAACAGCGGCGACTTCCATAGACGTCCTGGAGAGAAACAGACGAGGAACAACACGGGAGCGGAACAAGCAGCAGCCAGTGGTAATCCAAAACGACCCGACACAGAACGTTAGGAACACCAGAGTATATAAAGGGCTCCACCGAGCTGATTAGAACTCACTTCAGGTGCGCGAGGGTAATTGGTACCTTGAAGCGTGCGGAATCGGACCAATCCTCACAAAGAGCTGATCTTTAGCACAGTGTTCCAGCAGCCCCTCTGAAGGGTTCTGACAAAAGTCTTCAACTAATGAAGTTATACCATGCAGATACCAAGGCCACTCGGCCTGTGACTACAGAACACAACGCTGACCCAAACAAACCAGCGTTGGTACGTACAATTGTGCACAACAAGGTAAAGGATAGCCACTACAAAACCTGGAGTGTCCCCAACCCTCCAACCTCTACTATGCTCAAACACATAGGACAAGGTTGGTTAAAAATAGGCCAGAAAACAAATGCTCACCAATTGGGCGCAACATGGCTTTGTTATTACACTAAATTGCAATATTCAGTTGATCATTATAAAGTGCAATGTTTATCATCTTTTCCTCAAACTGAGCTACACAATCTGACACGTGATTGCATTTTCAGGTGACTAGCTACCATGACAAAATGATGGTTCCTATGGGTTTACCTAATTTAAGTTAGGCTACCTGCTGGTCACATAATTTGTAAGGCTGTCAAAGTTAACGCGTCATTAACGCCACTATCTTTTTTAACGCACGATTCACTTTTTAGAAACGTTTTATATATATATATATATATATATTTTTTTTTTACTTCACTCTGGTGTATTATTGATACTCTCATTGATACTATGTTTGTTTCTGACTCAAAGTGTGTGTGTGTGTGTGTGTGTGTGTGTGTGTGTGTGTGTGTGTGTGTGTGTGTGTGTGTGTGTGTGTGTGTGTGTGTGTGTGTGTGTGTGTGTGTGTGTATGTGAGAGAGAGAGAGAGAGAGAGGGGGGGTGAGAGAAATGAGGAAGGGGCAAGAGAGAAAGAGAGCTGAGAGAGAGAGAGAGAGAGAGAGTCCTCAGCCCTTGTGTGGGTGAATGTAACAAGCTCCTAACGTTTTCTTTCCCCTCTTATTTCATGCACACTTTATTCATTGTTTTCTTTTAAGTTATTTTGTGCATCACTCTGTTTAGAATTTGATGCAAATTTGCAATGCATGAGGGTCATCCTTTTGTGTTAAATGGCTGCATAAAGCAAGCATTTGTTGACTCATGTTGATAAGAGTATTAAAACTTGAAAAATATCCATTTAAGGTAGATTTAGAAACAAAAATAAAAATTTGATTAATTTGCGATTAATCATGAGTTAACTATGGACAATCATCTGAATAATTTGCATGGCCAGTCAGTCACCTGCGACTGCAATCATGTGTCAGATTGCGTAGTGTTATAGCCAATTTAATTTATCTTACCCTTTCTTTCAATTTATGGTTAGTCATCCATAATAATAATAATTAGGGATGTCCGATATTATCAGCCGATATTGGCATTAAAATGTGATATCGGAAAATATCGGTATCGGTTTTCAAAAATAAAAAAAAATATATATATATATTTTTACATTTCTATAACATTTATTTACCCAGGCAAGCAAGTAAGAACAAATTCTGATTTCTATTTATTGTCAAAAGTATGCATAATGTTGTGTTAATTCCACAACAAGAGATATATAATGTTAATTACCTGAAATTATTCCGTTTTTTGGGGGGGGGAACCCTGCATATATCGGTATCGGTTGATATTGGTATCGGAAATTAAGAGTTGGACAATATTGGTATATCGGTATCGGTAAAAAAGCCAATATCTAGCATCCCTAATAATAATGACAGAATTCTCTGTCTCCAGGCCTAGTCAACAGACAGCCTTGAAAGATACCAGCTTCCCTTCCCGTCATGTCTGCAGGGTTTGGGTGAGGTGACGATGACATTGCTTATATTAACATCTTGCTCTATGTTGATATTTGTTTCATCCCACTCCATTTGTCAAAGGTGAAGGCCACTCTGTTCAGTGAAGTTCAAGTTCAAGTTCAAGTTCTTTAATAGTTGTCATACAGAAGTACAGAATACTTTCATACAAAATGCTTCTTACTGTTACGCTCCAGAGACTGTGCTAGACAAGATAGTATCAAATAACATAATATAGCATGTAATTTAGAAGAAGAAAAATTAGGTCACAGTGTTCGGTATAGACATATGTACAATGTTCTGAGTTACCATATAATATACAATACTATGCAGTGTACTAATGTACAGTACTATCTAGTGCAAAGCAGAAATGGGATGAGGTACAATTTTAGGTACAATTTACAGTAAGGTGTACGAGTTGTAGTGCAATCCTTCATCAATAAATATAAAGTGTGGGGAGTGGGTGCTACAGTGTGTTTGTTTAAAGTGGGTGTGTGCTATAAAGTGTGTGGAGTGGGTGCTACAGTGTGTTTGTTTAAAGTGAGTGTGTGCGTGTGGGTGTGTGTGCTATGTGCGTTTGGTGGTTGTTGTTGTGTAGTGTTCATTCATTGTTCGTTTAGCAGCCTGATGGCCTGGGGATAGAAGCTTCTTCTGAGTCTTTCTGTGCTCGCCTTGAGACTCCGGTATCGCTTGCCTGACCGCAGCAGTTCAAAGAGGCAGTTGTTCGGGTGACTGGAGTCTTTAATGATTCTCTTAGCCTTGCCCTTGCAACGCTTGTTGTAAATGTTCTGGAGAGTGGGGAGCCCCCCTCCAATTGTGCGTTCGGCTGAACGTGTCACTCTTTGTAGTCTGCTTCGGTCTTGTGCAGTGCTATTCCCAAACCAGGAGGTGATGTTGCCGGTCAAGATGCTCTCTATTGTACATGAGTAGAAGTTCTTAAGGATCTTCTGACTGACTTGGAACTTCCTTAGGCGCCTGAGGAAGTAGAGGCGTTGTCGTGCCTTCTTCACAACACTGTCAATGTGTGTGGTCCATGTCAAGTCCTCGGATATGTAGGCTCCGAGGTACTTAAAGCTGTTGACTCTCTCAACCGGTGCCCCGTCGATGCTGAGGGGGCTGTAGTCCTTGACCCCCGACCTCCTGAAGTCCACAATCATCTCCTTTGTTTTGCTGACGTTCAGGGAGAGGCTGTTTTCCTGGCACCATCCCGCCAGGACCTTGACCTCTTCCAGGTAGGCCCTCTCGTCGTTGGCAGAGATCAGGCCCACCACCACTGTGTCGTCAGCAAATTTGATGATTGTATTGCTACTCCGCTGAGCCACACAGTCGTGTGTGTACAGGGAGTAGAGGAGGGGACTCAGAACACAGCCCTGGGGGGCCCCTATGTTGAGGGTGATGGATGAGGAGGTGCAGTTGCCTGCTCTCACCACCTGGGGTCTGCCAGTCAGGAAGTCCAAGACCCACTGGCAGAGGTCATAGCCCAAGCCCAGGTCCCTGAGCTTGGCTATGAGTATGGAGGGGACTATGGTATTGAATGCCGAGCTGTAGTCGATGAATAGCATTCTCACATAGTTCCCCTGCCTCTTGTCCAGGTGTGATGCTGCTGTGTGCAGCACATGGGCTATGGCGTCCTCCGTGGACCTGTTGGGGCGGTATGCAAATTGCAGGGGGTCCATGTTGATGGGGAGGGAGGAGCAGATGTAGCCCTTTACTAGCTTCTCAAAGCACTTCATGGCTATGGAGGTGAGAGCTACAGGGCGGTAGTCGTTGAGGCAAGCAGGCTTGGATTTTTTGGGTACAGGGATAATAGTGGACTTCTTCAGGCAGGTGGGGATGACAGCCTGTTCTAAGGACAGGTTAAATATGTCAGTGAATACTGGGGCCAGTTGGTCGGCACAGACTTTTAGGACGCGGCCGGGGATGCCGTCCGGACCTGCTGCCTTCCTGATATTCACTTTTTTAAAGGTCCGCCTCACCTCATGCTCTGTTACCCTGAACACTGCGCCTCCATCAGCAGCCGACCCCCCCCCCCCCATTGCCGTGGCTTGTGAGCTGGTGTTGTTATTACCAGCATCAAACCTCGCATAGAAGGTATTGAGGTCATTTGCTAAGGAGATGTCACTGTTCAGTTTGAGGGAGGCGCCTTTGTAGTCTGTCATCGTTTTGAGCCCCTGCCACATAGCTCTAGAGTCAGCTTGTTCAAACTGGAGTTCAATTTTATCCCTGTAGCGCCGTTTGGCCTCTGACACTGTCCTCCTTACGTTGTATCGCGCCACCTTGTGGTCATTCATGTTGCCTGCCACTAGGCCGTCGTTGTATGCTGTGCACCTGGTAGTATATGCAGGTGGGAGAATAGAGTATAAAATGTCTTGCCGTCTGCTCTGTGGGCAGCATCTCCTTGGACAGACTGCCTCTGTGTACTGGATATGGATTGATTGAATTGATTGATTGAAAACTTTATTAACAGATTGCAGAATGGGTACAGTACAGTACAGCTCAATACATACAATTGTTAAGGGGATGCAGACCAGAGAAAGACTTTCGTCTTGTTTACATCAGGGTCCCCCATTTTCAATTCATCGTAACATATATGACATACATGACATACAGATAGACAGAACTGCTACATCTATACATTTATGACATATCAGATTTGCAATTACAGTACTGTTTGTGATACAAAAAGAGTCCAGAAAAAAAAGTATATACATTTGACGTAGAAACTGTACATTGGATTGGGTAGGTGGGGGTGGGGGGGGACTGTACATTGGAGGTGGTTGGGTGGGTGGGGGGGGGGGTTGGGTGGGGGGGGGGGGGGGGTTGGGTAGGAGGGGTGGGAGGGGTGGGTGGGCGACACTGTACAACTGTACAAACAAAACTGTACATTGGATTATTGACAAGACCATACTTGGTAATTTACTGTACATTGGAGGGGGTTGTGTTCGGACATTTACAGGGGCCAGTTTCGAGTTGCAGTCTCCCTTAGGTGTTTTTTGAGAGTGTTTTTGAAAGTGGGTAGTGATTCACATTCCTTTACAGCTTTGGGTAGGGCGTTCCACATTGATGTGGCATAATTGCGAAACGTGTTTAGTCCCTTGTTTGAGCCGAATCTGGGTTTAACATGATTTGTGGAGCTCCCTCTGGTGTTGTGATCGTGGTATTCACTGACCTTTGGGAAGTATTTTGACATGTACATGGGTACCTTGGTCGTGTAGTGTATCTTGTAGACCAGGCCCATTGCAAGTTGCTGTACTCTGTCGTCTACTCTAAGCCATCCTAGGTTGTCAAAGTGGGCAGGGGTGAGGTGGGTTCTAGGAGTAAGGTCAAGCAGTAGTCTGACCAGTTTGTTTTGAGATGTTTGTAATTTTGTTTTTAGCGCCTTTGAGGTGCTTTGGTACCATGAGGTGCAAGCATAGTCGTAGTACCCTTGAATGAGTGCTCCTGCTAGAGTCTTCAGGGTATTCTTGTTTACCAGTGAGGAGATCCGGTACAAGAATCGAGTTCGTTGGTTGACTTTTTTTTATTACATTGGATGCCATTTTGTCACAGGAAAGATTTGCCTCTAGGATGGAACCCAGGTAGGTAATATCTTCTTTCCTTGTGACAATATTGTCACCCACTGTAACTGAGAAGCCGTCGGTCTTGCTGAGTTTGTTATTTGAACCGAAGAGAATGGACTCTGTTTTGCCCATGTGTAATGATAGTTTGTTATCAGCGAGCCATATGCAGATTTTGCCTAGTTCTGAGCTGAGGGTTTTTTCAACCTGTAACTTGTTCTTGTCAGAGACCAGCAGGGCTGAGTCGTCCGCAAACAGGAATAAGTTGCAGTCACAAGCTGACGACATGTCATTTGCATAAATTAGGAACAGTAGCGGACCTAGTATGCTTCCTTGTGGAACACCACAGCTTACTGTGAGGGGGGGGGATAGGGTACCGTTTACCGCCACCATCTGCTCTCTCCCCTCCAGGTAGGATTGCATCCAGCTCACTGATAGACTATCAAAACCAATTGCTTTTAGCTTGTCAATCAGAATGGTGTGATTGACAGTGTCGAAGGCCTTTTGTAGGTCCAGCATGACCATGCCGCAGTATTTGCCCGCGTCCACCTCTTGTTTGATGTGGTCGTTTAAATAGAGAAGGCATGTGTCAGTGGAGTGGGATGTTCTGAAGCCAGATTGGAATTCGTAGATTAGATTTTTTTCCGCAAGGTATTTTTCGACCTGTTCGTATAAAAAATTTTCCATGACTTTCGAGATGGAGGTAAGGATAGAAACAGGGCGGTAGTTGCCTGGGTCTAATTTACTGCCTTTTTTGTGCAGTGGGGTCACTCTCGCAATTTTGAAGTCCTTGGGGACGTGTCCCTGTTTTATGGAGAGGTTTATTATGTGTGTGATGACTGGGGTGATGGCGGCTGCTGAGTCTCTGAGGAATTTGGAGGGGATGTTGTCATGGCCAGTGGCCTTGTTAGGTTGGAGGGCGCTCAGTTTTTTGAGTACCTCATCTATTGTTACTGTTGTGAAGGGCCAGATTAAACCGAATATATATATTTATTTATATATATATATTTAATTGTATTTGTATATTCTCTAATATTCCCTGATATCCCTTGTATATTCCTTGTACAATATGCATTGAATATCCATTCTAGCCTACTGAACATCCCATAATAGTCTCCATTCTACTATTGGTCGAGACCTTGGTGCCAGGCTGCCATACCCCTCAGACCCAGTTCAAACGTACCGCTCGACATGTACGAACAAGTCCTAGTTCCGCGTAGGAATTTGGCTACCGCACCACTAATGGGACTATTTGTTCATAGTGCGTATATATACTGCGCTACTAAAGTAGGACTTTCTTTTCAGTCCAGTTTCTTACCCTCCAATAGAGTCACAGACGTAAAGCCTCCCCGCGACGCCACGTGTGGGAGTAAGGCCAAGTTCGCTTACCATTGGTATTGAGACATCGTGTATATTAATATTTGAATAGTCATATTTGGCACTATATCGTCGAGTTGGACGTAGTCTATTAAGCTAATAATAGTCTGTTAATATATAGTGCTTCGTGCGGTGAGAATACTACCGTAGTCAGTACCCCATCGTTTCGGGCAGAGAACTGGCTGCTTACCCAGGGTGGTTGACCCTATGTGAAGCTGCACCCGAGGAGCCCCAGAGCCGACGAGCGAGTGGACCTGTATACCGGATTATTCTACCGACGACAGCCCGCCTTCCCAGGCACGGATTATGCTTTGGATACTTTGATTATTCCATGGATAAAGACCCCCGACACTGCCGTGTGTTGGAACCCCCCCCCCTGGAGAGGACGCAAGGTGAGGAGACGCTCTGCAAGACGAGGTCTCTTCACGTCTCTCCCCCGTGGACCGGAGAGAGCCGGCCCACAAAGAGTCCACCTGCTTTCATCTGTGGTCCAAGGATCGCCGGCGCATTGAACGGCACTACAGTGGGTTCACCTGGGATACCCTTGGCCGGACGAGGCAGCTGGATTCTACCCCCCCCCCCCCCTCCTATTCCTGTCGGCTTACAAGCGACCGGATTAACCCCCTCTAGTGTATCCAGCCTATAATCATTAAAGTATCATTGCTGTTATTCCTTAACTATTCCAGGTCGTATATTTACCACCTGCGCCTTCAGAGATTGGACATTCTCTATTGATATACCGACGAATACTCCTTGCCATAAAAGTGCATACTATTTCAATTCATAAATGTAATTAAGTGATTAAGTGTTTATTCTACACACCATCGCTGTGTAGGAAATAAAGACCTGTTTCTAATTCGTACATTTGTGTTGGATCCGTTTCATCTACGTGAGAGTGTTCATGATAATATATTTATGCCGTGTACTGGGTGGCCGAATATTAAGTACAAAGGTAGTGGTAGTAAGTATCATATCTAGTAATACAGTCAGGGAATTGTACCCCTCAGTTACAATTGGTCCTTCGAGCCGGATGGTAATTAGTGTAATATTAATATAGTGTTATTAATATTGAAATGGCCTATGATGAACACTCCACGAAACGATCCTCCTAACCAACGCCCGCAGCGCGAACGACGGCTCCCTCAGTACTTAGAGGCTTACGCTGTCAGTCAACAACCTAGTCTTCTACTAACAGTAAACGCGGTAAAACTAGAAAGTAAAAGTATGTCTAACCCCAACGCCCAGACTGCCCCGACCATAGAGGCCCCTACGGGCTCTAATGTAACTGACCAAGTTCACGGTGGGGACCAGTGGGAACCAGACATGACTTCACACCCCGCCAGTACTGAAGAAGTAGTCCCCGATGAGTCCCGGGAGGAATACAACGCTACCGAGAGAGAACTCGGCACGGAAGAAGACGGGAAGAGCACCGTGGAGATAGAGCTCCAAGGCTCCGCAAGGAGTACCCCGAGGGAAGGCTCCCCTATACAACCGCCTTCTCCCAGCGAGGCAGAGAGGACCCTACAGCAGGCATTCCTCGTCAGCCTGAAAGCCTCTACTGAACGCGATAGACTCCAGGGTGAACGCGATCGATTGCAGCTACAGCAACGGAGCGAAGAAGAGCACATACGCCTGGAAATAAGACGCATTCAGATGGAAGAGAATGTGGCCCGAGACCGAGCAGACAGCCAGCGAGCAGCTGCTGGTGCTCTACGGGACGCAGAGCGCGACAGACAGCAAGCGCAACTAATAGAACAGCTGATCAGACGGACAACACCCTCTCCCTCCGCCAGAGGCTCCAGGAACTCGTCTAGACACACCTCCAGGGCGGCATCCCCTAGCCGAGTAAACAACCCTGAACTTGACCAACAGACGAGGTCTATACCCCCCACAGACCACCTCCCCCCACCGGTCCAAGCGAGACCTAGCAACCGGGAAGGAGCAGCATATCCTGTGGAGAGGCTAAACCAGAGACTACAAGCACTGGATGACCTAACTGAAGACGAAGAGGAAGAGGAGGAGAACCACGCCCGAAGACAGCACAGTACTCTACCGGACCAGGAGGTCCGGTACAGCCCAGGCTATACTCCCGCGGAGCTGCGCTACAGACCCCCGACTCTATACACGGGTGAGCACGACGCACGACCCGCACCGAGGAACAGCACCTGGACAAGCGGGCCATGGTACACTGCCCGTACCAAGGAGCGGGAGGAGACTCGCCTAGGAGGCCTCTCCCCCAACGCTCGCCGATGTATCCACAGTCAGCGTCATACATTGGCACGCCTATGGTACCCGACTTCACCCAAGAGAACCGGGCCCAGTATACAGAACTCCGCATGTGTCTGGAGACCATGTTGGTGGATGTATTGGATGAACGCCACAAATACGCCATCCTACTGAAGCACTTAAAGGTGCCCCGCGCACATAATATAGCGCTCGCCTACGCGACTTCCACCACCCCATACACAGCAGCGCTGGTAGCATTGGACCAGAGGTATGGGCGCATATGGGATTACGTGATCCAGGAGATCCGACACATCGACCGCTTACCCCCAGCAATAGACAATCGAGCACTGGACGACCTGTCCATCAGAGTGCAGTCCCTGGTAGGGATGTTGGGAGCGCAAAGAGAGAAGGGGAAGTATGAACTTTACGCCAACTCAAATGTGGAAAGGATTCTGGAGAAGCTGCCGCCCGCTCGTCAGGAGCGCTTTAGGCGGCAGAGGGACCACAGAGACCCGAATGGCCCCGAACCGAACCTCCTCGATCTAGCAGACTTCCTGGCGAGAGAAGTCAGCAGCCTACGGCTAGATACATTCGGACGGAGCACCCCTGGCTCCAGAGAAGGAACCAGACGACTAAATGATGGAAGAAGATCGGTGACTGTGATGCACCAATCGGAGTCAGTACCGAGCAGCAGGAGCCACAGTACCCCCTCCAGAACGGAGAAGTGGAAGATAGTGTGCCCCTACTGTGAGAAAGAACACTGGCTAGCGCAATGTGACTCCTTCCCCAAGCTGAACGCGGAGGAAGCAGGTCAATGGATAAAGTCCAACAAGCGCTGTTTTCGCTGTGCGCGCTCACACATGGCAGCCGAATGCCGCTTAAAGAAAAGGTGCACCAAGTGCGATGGAGCCCATCTGGACATACTTCACGACAGTAACAGACGGCGCCCTTCACCTGCACCATCCAGCCGCAAAGCGAGCGTCATGTACATCGATCCCGCCAGCAGCAGTGGAGCCCGAGTACTCCTAAAAGTAGTGCGTGTGACACTAAGCTACCAGAATAAAGTCCTGGACACTTACGCCGTCCTCGATGACGGGTCAGAGAAGACCCTGCTGCTCGCCTCCGCTGCGGCCCAGCTAGGGCTGCGGGGAAGCGAAACCCAAATGACAATTCGGACAATAAGACGAGATTTGAAGACGATAAAGGGCGAGAATGTCTCATTCTCTATCGCAGCAAGCGGCCAGCCTGAGCGACGGTACCAGATTGCAGACGCTTTCACCAGCCAAGAAATAGGACTGTCGCGGTACACATACCCCGTCGCCAAGCTGATGGAGAAATATGCACATCTGCGCAAGTTACCGATCCCGCTCATAGACAATGCTATGCCGACCCTGTTGATAGGCTCCGACCATGCAGACCTCATTGTCCCGATAGACCGGGTTCATACCGGACCCCGAGGCTGTCCTGCAGCAGTCGAGACCCGTTTGGGATGGACTCTCCAAGGCCCGCTCGCCAAATCTCTCAACCGAAGTACAGCCACTAGATGTCTCCACTCCCGAGTCACAGAGGGAGAAACCGCACTCCTGCAACACGTAGAGCGGCTATGTACCCTAGAACAAATGCCCTTTAAGAACGGAAAGAAAGACATTCGCTCTAAAGATGACATTTACGCAATTCACATCCTCGAGACAGGGACCAAGAGAGTCCCGGTCAACGGCGTGTTGAGATACGCCACGCCACTCCTGCGGCGAGAAGGAATGCCTACTTTCCACGCCAAGACAGACGCCACAGAACGGTACCTGCTGAACACGGAGCGGCGCTTAGCCAAGAACCCCGCCCAAGAGAGTGTATACCGCGCTGAGATTGAGAAGCTCATCACAGCGGGACACGTCACAAAGATGGACATTAAAGAGGCTGACCAGACCACTGAATCGTGGTACGTGCCCCACCACAAGGTCCATCACAACGGTAAAGACCGCATAGTATTTAACTGCAGCTACCAGATCGGATCCCAAAAAAAAATAAAGAGTTACTGCCCGGTCCCACACTCGGCCCCTCCCTACTCGGCGTTCTACTCCGCTTCCGCCAGGAAAAGGTGGCCATCAGCGGGGACATTAAAGGAATGTTCCTGCAGGTGAGATTAGTAGAGGCGGACAAGCCCCTGTTACGGTTCCTATGGAGAGAGAAGCCAGGAGATGAGCACCCAGCCATCTACCAATGGGAAGTCCTCCCCTTCGGAACGACGTGCAGCCCCTGCTGTGCGACATTTGCACTACAGAAACATGTAGCAGAGGACCCAGCAGCGGACGAAGAGGTCCGACACAGCGTAAAGAACAGCTTCTACGTAGACAACTGTCTACAAAGCCTTTCAACCCAGGAAGAAGCCGAGGCTCTCCTGATTAAACTCCGCGCCTCATTGATCAAAGGCGGCTTTGATCTCAGGCAGTGGGCCAGCAGTGATCCGCAAGTACTGCGCAGCCTCTCCTCCGAGGACAAGGCAGCCAGCAGCGAGACCTGGATGGCTACAATCCCGGGAGAAGCCCAGGAGATGACCCTGGGATTGGTGTGGCGATTCAAAACAGATTCGCTTCACTACAGACACAAGCCCCTGACTACGGAGCAGGGAAGGCCGGCGGCGGCGCCGACCACCAGACGGAGTGTGTACACAACACTCGCCCGACAATATGACCCGCTAGGATGTATTCTACCGTACACCACCAGGGCAAAAATGATTGTACGAGCATTGTGGGACAAGGACCAGGGCTGGGACGACCCCATTCCCGCACACCTTGCATCCACCTGGAGAGAGTGGGAGATGGAGCTCCACTCACTCCCAGGCGTTAATATGCGCCGAAGCTACTTCCCACCCACGGTGAGGCCAGAGACATGTAAAATGGACTTACACGTCTTCAGTGACGCCTCAGAGGTCGCATACGGATCAGTAGCCTACTTGCGGGCCCAAGACCAGGGGGGAGAGATCTACACAGCATTTGTCCTCGCCCGCTCGAGAATAGCCCCACGCAAGCAACAATCTATCCCACATCTAGAGCTCTGCGCAGCCCTAGCCGGAGCGCACCTAGCCACGCTCATCCAACGTGAGCTCACCATACCGGTGTCTAGAACAATCCTGTGGTCAGATTCCACGACGGTACTCGCCTGGATCAAATCGGACTCATGCAAGTACAAAGTCTTCGTGGGAGTCAGAGTCACCGAGATTCAAGACTTAACCGAAGAGTTAACCGGAGAAACAGAGTGGCGCTACATTGATACAAAACAGAACCCAGCTGACGTCATCACCCGGGGGATGCCCCTGGATGACCTCACCCGTCGCAATGTCTACAGTGACGGCTCCGCATTCCTAAGACTCCCGGAAGGACAGTGGCCCATGCCTATCCCGAGGGAAGCAAGTCCAGAGGAGGTGGAAATTAAGAAGTCTGTGTTCTGTGGATTGAGCACCGTAGCCTCCACCGACCCTAACATAAACGATTGCACGTCCATAGAGAGTGCACAACAAAGAACATTCCTGCGGTACCACCCGGAGTGCAAGTCCCCCGCTGATATGTCAGCAGCTAACTACGAGGAAGCAGAATTGCTTCTACTGCAGCGAGCCCAGAGAGACTCGTTCCCCGATGAATTGGCCTGTCTACAGGGAGGAAAGCCCGTCCCATCCGACAGCAGATTAATTCATCTGGCCCCCGAGAGCGACGCTCATACCCTCATCAGAGTGGGTGGTCGCCTACGCAGAGCCCCCAATCTACCGGATGACATTAAACACTACCTACCGTCTCTACAGACCCGCCAGAAGTGGGTAAAGGAGAGAGACAATTTGACAGAAGGAACAGTCGTCATGATTATTGATCAATCACTGCCCAGAGCTATGTGGCCGGCCGGCCGCGTAAGCAAAGTGATCACCGGTGCCGACGGCAAGGTCCGAGCAGCTGAAGTGCTCATCCAGGGTCGCACTTACACCCGTCCCGTGGCAAGGCTCATAGAACTGCCTCGACTCCCAGACACAATCGATGATGACCATGACCCTACAACCCTATGACTTTGTGAAGTTGACTGACCCCTACAGCAAACCCTTATGTGTAAATAGACAACGCGATTAATCTGTCTCTGTTTAACTGATTAGGTCTGGGACCTATTCAGGGGGTGGCTGTTGTGAAGGGCCAGATTAAACCGAATATATATATTTATTTATATATATATATTTAATTGTATTTGTATATTCTCTAATATTCCCTGATATCCCTTGTATATTCCTTGTACAATATGCATTGAATATCCATTCTAGCCTACTGAACATCCCATAATAGTCTCCATTCTACTATTGGTCGAGACCTTGGTGCCAGGCTGCCATACCCCTCAGACCCAGTTCAAACGTACCGCTCGACATGTACGAACAAGTCCTAGTTCCGCGTAGGAATTTGGCTACCGCACCACTAATGGGACTATTTGTTCATAGTGCGTATATATACTGCGCTACTAAAGTAGGACTTTCTTTTCAGTCCAGTTTCTTACCCTCCAATAGAGTCACAGACGTAAAGCCTCCCCGCGACGCCACGTGTGGGAGTAAGGCCAAGTTCGCCTACCATCGGTATTGAGACATCGTGTATATTAATATTTGAATAGTCATATTTGGCACTATATCGTCGAGTTGGACGTAGTCTATTAAGCTAATAATAGTCTGTTAATATATAGTGCTTCGTGCGGTGAGAATACTACCGTAGTCAGTACCCCATCGTTTCGGGCAGAGAACTGGCTGCTTACCCAGGGTGGTTGACCCTATGTGAAGCTGCACCCGAGGAGCCCCAGAGCCGACGAGCGAGTGGACCTGTATACCGGATTATTCTACCGACGACAGCCCGCCTTCCCAGGCACGGATTATGCTTTGGATACTTTGATTATTCCATGGATAAAGACCCCCGACACTGCCGTGTGTTGGAACCCCCCCCCCTGGAGAGGACGCAAGGTGAGGAGACGCTCTGCAAGACGAGGTCTCTTCACGTCTCTCCCCCGTGGACCGGAGAGAGCCGGCCCACAAAGAGTCCACCTGCTTTCATCTGTGGTCCAAGGATCGCCGGCGCATTGAACGGCACTACAGTGGGTTCACCTGGGATACCCTTGGCCGGACGAGGCAGCTGGATTCTACCCCCCCCCCCCCCCCTCCTATTCCTGTCGGCTTACAAGCGACCGGATTAACCCCCTCTAGTGTATCCAGCCTATAATCATTAAAGTATCATTGCTGTTATTCCTTAACTATTCCAGGTCGTATATTTACCACCTGCGCCTTCAGAGATTGGACATTCTCTATTGATATACCGACGAATACTCCTTGCCATAAAAGTGCATACTATTTCAATTCATAAATGTAATTAAGTGATTAAGTGTTTATTCTACACACCATCGCTGTGTAGGAAATAAAGACCTGTTTCTAATTCGTACATTTGTGTTGGATCCGTTTCATCTACGTGAGAGTGTTCATGATAATATATTTATGCCGTGTACTGGGTGGCCGAATATTAAGTACAAAGGTAGTGGTAGTAAGTATCATATCTAGTAATACAGTCAGGGAATTGTACCCCTCAGTTACAGTTACCATTTCCAGTTTGAAGTCGTCTTTGTGGACCCCTAGGTTCTTGTAGTATGCTACTATGTGTTCTACCCCATAATGCCCTGAGTGGGAGGGTAGTTTGTTTACCAGTGTTGTGGCTATGTTTGTGAAGAAACTATTTAAGTAATTGGCTACATCCAGCTTTTCTGTGATGAGCGTGTTGTCCGTCTTTATGTTTATGTTTGAGAATCTGGTTTTAAGTTTTTTACTGCAGCCTAGTTGGTTATTGAGTAATTTCCAAAGTTCACGTGGTTTGTTTTTGTTTTCCTCGGTTTTGTCATTGATGAAATTCTTTTTTGCTGTTTTGATCATGGAGTTTACATCATTTCTTAGTCTGTTTCTTTCCAGTTTGAGTTCAGTCACGTGGGCTTGGAGTTCACTGCTCGTGCTTATGGTAAGCTTTGACTGACTTTTACGAAACTCAGAGCATTTTTTGTCTCTGGTTTTCATAGCGGTCAGTATTTCAGCGTGCATCCACGGCTCCGCGCGATCTTTTACCCTGGTGGTTCTTAGGGGGGCCATGTTGTTTAGTATCGTTGAAAATTTGGTTTTGAAGCCAAGCCATGTTTCTTCAACCAGTGTACCATTGAGCTCATCTGACCAATGGTCAGACCAACCAGATGTGCTCTTTACTGCAGTAAACCTTTAATAAACTATACTTTAACTTTTATAGTTTCGACGATCAGCCTCAGTTTGACTCTTTATTTCGACGCTCTCTGAATTTTAGCCACTACAGTAGCTCCGTTTGAGGAAAAGCCATATGCAAACAGTATTGGGATTATAAACATTGAACTTTACAAATGATCAAATAAATAAGGTAGTATATAACAAAGCCAACAAAGTAATTTCACGTCTTTACATTAGGTTGCGCCCAACTGGCGAGCATTTGTTTTCTGGCCCATGTTATTTTAAGGCAACTTCCTACTATGCGGTTGAGCATAGTCAAGGTTGGGTCTACCAGCTAGCTACCCCAACCCTAGAATAGCTTTTTACCTATCCAACTAACCAATCTCAACCCTAGACTAGTAGCTTTTTACGTATCCAACTAACCAATCTCAACTTTAGAGTAGCTTTTTACCTATCCAACTAACCAATCTCAACCCTAGAGTAGCTTTTTACATATCCAACTAACCAATCTCAACCCTAGAGAGTAGCTTTTTACCTATCCAACTAACCAATTTCAACCCTAGAGTAGCTTTTTACCTATCCAACTAACCAATCTCAACCCTGGGCCTAGAGTAGCTTTTTACATATTCAACTAACCAATCTCAACCCTAGAGAGTAGCTTTCTACATATCCAACTAACCAATCTGAATGAATGAATGAATGAATGAATGAATGAATGAATGAATGAATGAATGAATGAATGAATGAATGAATGAATGAATGAATGAATGAATGAATGAATGAAAACTTTATTTAACAGATTGCAGAATGGGTACAATACAGTACGGCTCAATACACACAATTGTTAAGGGGATGCAGACCTGAGAAAGACGTTTGTCTTGTTTCCATCAGGGTCCCCCATTTTCAATTCATATAGACATTTATGACATACACAACATACATGACATTTATGGCATAGGGACATATAGGTATTTAGTACTGATACATTTGTGACATAAACGTATTCAAATATACAGTACTGTTACCCCTAGATCCTGACAGAGTATATACATATGATGGGGAGGGGACTGTACATTAGGAGGGGGTGGGTGGGTGGGAGAGAAATATACATACGGCGGGGAGGGAATATATACATGCGGTGGGGAGGAGACTGTCTATTAGGAGGTGGTGGTTTTTTTTGGCATTTACGGTGGCCAGTTTCGAATTGCAGCCTCCCGTAGGTGCTCTTTAAGAGCGGTTTTGAATGTGGGTAGGGATTCACATTCCTTTACAGCTTTGGGTAGGGCGTTCCACATTGTGGCATAATTGCGAAACGTGTTTAGTCCCTTGTTTGAGCCGAATCTGGGTTTAACATGATTTGTTGAGCTTCCTCTGGTGTTGTGGTTGTCGTGACTGACCTTTGGGAAGTAATTTGACATGTACATGGGTACCTTAGTCGTATAGTGTATCTTGTAGACCAGGCCCATTGCAAGTTGCTGTACTCTCAACCCTAGAGTAGCTTTTTACCTATCCAACTAACCAATCTTAACCCTAGAGTAGCTTTTTGCCTATCCAACTAACCAATCTCAACCCTAGAGTAGCTTTTTACCTATCCAACTAACCAATCTCAACCCTAGAGTAGCTTTTTACCTATCCAACTACCCAATCTCAACCCTAGAGTAGCTTTTTACCTATCCAACTACCCAATTTCAACCCTAGAGTAGCTTTTTACCTATCCAACTACCCAATCTTAACCCTAGAGTAGCTTTTTACCTATCCAACTAACCAATCTCAACCCTAGAGTAGCTTTTTACCTATCCAACTAACAAATCTCAACCTTAGAGTAGTTTTTTTTTTTTTTTTTTTTTACCTATAACCAATCTCAACCCTAGAGTAGCTTTTTACCTATAACCAATCTCAACCCTATAGTAGCTTTTTGCCTATCCAACTAACCAATCTCAACCCTAGAGTAGCTT
This sequence comes from Notolepis coatsorum, assembly GCF_963971535.1. Lineage (NCBI taxonomy): Eukaryota > Metazoa > Chordata > Actinopteri > Aulopiformes > Paralepididae > Notolepis > Notolepis coatsorum. Next base: position 57,826,587 of record NC_140176.1, read on the forward strand.
TTTACCTATCCAACTAACCAATCTCAACCCTACAGTAGCTTTTTACCTATAACCAATCTCAATCCTAGAGTAGCTTTTTACCTATCCAACTAACCAATCTCAACCAGAGGAAGCTCAACAAATCATGTTAAACCCAGATTCGGCTCAAACAAGGGACTAAACACGTTTCGCAATTATGCCACAACAATGTGGAACGCCCTACCCAAAGCTGTAAAGGAATGTGAATCCCTACCCACATTCAAAACCGCTCTTAAAGAGCACCTACGGGAGGCTGCAATTCGAAACTGGCCACCTTAAATGTCCAAAAACCCCCACCCCCTCCTAATAGACAGTCTCCTCCCCAATGTCATGATGTCATATATGTTGTGTATGTCATAAATGTCACTATGAATTGAAAATGGGGGACCCTGATGTAAACAAGACAAATGTCTTTCTCTGGTCTGCATCCCCTTAACAATTGTGTGTATTGAGCCGTACTGTATTGTACCCATTCTGCAATCTGTTAAATAAAATTTTCATTCATTCAACCCTAGAGTAGCTTTTTACCTATCCAACTAACCAATATCAACCCAGTAGCTTTTTACCTATAACCAATCTCAACCCTAGCCTAAATACTGCCTCCCAAAACACCAGAGTGCTTTGCTCAATCTTTGATGAAAGAAGATATTTGTACCAACGGAATAGTTTTACATTGATAAATCAAATGTCCAAATCAGTGTCCACAAAAGCGACATTTCAAATCAAATCAATTATTATTAAATACTACATGTATTAATCAATAGCAATACTAAGCTTAGCAAACAATGTACATCTTCAAAGAATGAACATGGAATCAACCTCAACAGGTCTTCCTCGGGCTGTAGGAGTGGATAGGGAGTGTCGCACCTAGATATAGGAACAAGGTTAAGGGATGTGGCTCAGTCAGCGGATACCTCAACTGATAGAAGTACACCAAATAGAACTACATATCAAATATACTAATACATTTTTTATTTAATTAATTGCAAATTGTTTCATGTTGAGTGTCCATTGGAAATACATTGCAATTTCAAGCGAGGTGGACCACGCCGGAAACAACAATGAAGTAACCATCACACCTCCCTATAGTAGAGTTTCAATGATTAAGATAAGATAAGATAAGATAAGATATTCCTTTATTGATCCCCTTGGGGAAATTCAGGCATTAACCACGTGATTGTTTTATGTCAGTATGAAGTGATGTGTTGGCTGTCTGTGAGGTGCATGTGCCTAGTCTGCAGGTTAAGATAGAAGAAGTTAGTATTGCTATTGATTAATACATGTAGTAATAATTGATTTGATTTGAAATGTCGCTTTTGTGGACACTGATTTGGACATTTGATTTATCAATGTAAAACTATTCCTTTGGTACAAATATCTTCTTTCATCACCACACCACTAAGGTACCCATGTACATGTCGAAATACTTCCCAAAGGTCAGTGAATACCATGACCACAACACCAGAGGGAGTTCCACAAATCATGTTCAACCCAGATTCGGCTCAAACAAGGGTCTAAACACGTTTTGCAATTATGCCACATCAACGTGGAACGCCCTACCCACAGCCGTAAAAAAAAAGTGAATCCCTACCCACCTTCAAAACCGCTCTCAAAGAGCACCTACGGGAGGCTGCAATTCGAAACTGGCCCCCGTAAATGTCCAAACCCCCCTTCCCACCCACCCACCCCTCCTAATGTACAGTTTCCTCCCCCTCGTATGTATATATTATCTGTTAGGATCTCTGGTTAACAGTACTGTATATTTGCATATCTTGTTTGTCACAAATGTAACAGTACTATCTATATACCTGTATGTCATGTATTGTCATAAATGTCATGATATATATCTGTATGGCCCCTGTAAATGTACAAACCCCTCCTCCCACCCCCTCCTAATGTACAGTCTCCTCCCCCTTGTATGTATATATATTCTGTTAGGATAACAGTACTGTATATTTGCATATCTTGTATGTCACAAATGTAACAGTACTGTATACCTGTATGTCATGTAGTAGGCCTATGTCAGAAATGTCAAGATACATTTACAGGGCGCCCCAGTGCTAAGTCGCGGCACGGCCGGCCCGGGTTCGTTTCCCGGACCCGCCGTTATTAAAAAAAAAAAAAAAAAAAAAACATTTACATTTAGTCATTTAGCTGGCGCTTTCATCCAAAGCGACTTACAAGTTCTGTACGACAAGTCATCAGGAAGGGCACAACGCTATCAGCTGAGTAACAATGTTCATCAAAGTGTTGAGTGCTACAGTGTAGGTTAGTTTATTAGGACAAGTGCATGATGACAGTAAGGTTAGTTAGGGTTCGATTTTTTATTTACATTTTTTTCATTTCAGATAATGGTTGAAGAAGTGCGTCTTTAGTCGACGGCGAAAGATTGGACGGGTTTCGGCTGTCCTAACTGGGGTGGGCAGTTCATTCCACCATTGTGGGGCAAGATATATATCTGTATGTTGCGTATGTCATTAATGTCATTATGAATTGAAAATGGGGGACCCTGATGTAAACAAGACGAAAGTCTTTCTCTGGTCTGCATCCCCTTAACAATTGTGTGTATTGAGCCATACTGTAGTGTATACGTCGCGCCCAACTCACCTTGCAATTAGAGAAATCAGGGTCAACGAGTGCCCTCTAGTGGATTTCAGCAGAAATAGCATTATATTTCCACATTGGAATACATACAGTTTTTTCCTGTTGTATGGTTTGACTCACAGAAGAAGTTTCCAAGAAACACTTGTTGGTGTTGCTGGTATTACAAACCCAACACCTCCGACCAAATCAACACTATAATCATTTCAACAATCAAAAGGGGGTTGTCATGTGTGTGCATGTGCAAGTTTTAATGTAAAGTAAGTAATGCTGTTTTGGGTTTATGTGTTTTTATGTAGGATGAGTCCAGAATTTCTTTTACCTCTAACTATATTATTTCCTACTGACCAATGATGTCGTGGATCCGACCCTTTCTCAACACAATCCACTCTGTTCTTCACACTGCATACCACAGCTCTGACTAGTTAGCCCCAAACCATAATATTAGTGTAACACCTTCCAATATCCTTCATACACAACGCTGATTATGTTTTGTCCAACCTGGCAATCCAAAGAGAAAGACATTGAATCATTTAACCACAATGTTAACAAACACCTCACAAGTTGTTTATGGCAGAATTCACGCCCTCTCGACAGAAATTGATTTGCAATTGAAACAGTTGTAAACTGTCATAATAAGCATTATAAGCTGGTTAAGGACTGGGGGTGCTTATACTGTAGTTGCTGTACTCGATTTGCAATTAAAAAGTATTTACTGTACACGGCAGAGGAAGTCAAGATAGTATCAAGCAAATTGACCCAGGATGTCTAATCTATAAGGCCTGCTGCTACTGGAGAGAAATGCATAGCTTACAACTGCAAAGTGTTGCACCTAGATAATAGGAACAAGGTTAAGGGCTGTGGCTCAGCGGATACCTCAACGGATACACCAAATAGAACTACATATCAAATATACTCATCTATACATAAGCTGGATCAGAAAAATATGCACGTCAACAAATGATATAAAACAAGAAAGGTTGAGTCCCTCATTCAGTCCGTGGGGAGAGATAAGAGAACGTATCCAGCGCTTCACTTTGTAGAGGAGTTCTCTCAAAATCTCTGCCTCTCGGATGGGGTTAGAAAAACGGAGATCATTGCAGTTGCGCGAGTGTTGAGTGAAATGTTCTAATAGGCTTTGGAGTCTATGTGGGGTACGGCACTGTTGTGTTCTATTATGCGGGTGTGTAATGGGTGGGGTGTTTGGCCAATGTAGAGCAGTGGGCAGGGGCACTGTATGGCATATATAACTCCCTCTGATGTGTGAGGTGTACGAGTGTGACGGTCTGGTTGTCCAGGGTCTGGAGTGTCTGGGGGCAAGAGCAGTGTGTGCACAGATAGTGGCCTGTGGGTCGATGGTGTGCACTCTTTAACCAGTCTGTCTCTGATGTTTGTGTTACATGTGATTTGTTGTTTGCCCACCAGGGCCGGTTCTAGCTTTTTGGGGGCCCTATGCAAAATGTTGTTTGGGGGCCCCTATTTTGTGAAACTATGGTGGGCAAACCCTTTAAGATGGGCATGCATTTAACATTTAAAATGTATCAATCTGGTGCACTTTAAGAGGAAAAGAGGCTAGATCCGTGAAAAAAACGTATATATCTTTTTTCTCACAAATTCAAAACATCTCAAGTTGACCCCAGCAATGACAGAACATGATAATAAATAGGAAACACTGGGGCTCCCCTACATCAAGAAACTCCTGAAAACGTACAGGATTGACCAAATCTGCATTATAACATCTCCCAAATGCACATACTGTACATGAGACGGATACTGATTTTTTTTTACTTACAATATTGAAATTTAAATAATTTAAATAATTAAGATAAAGTTAAAGTTAAATAAAGTTTGAAAATGCAACCACATTTTTGTCAGTAAGCTACTTATGTATTCTTTTATAAAGAAACGCCCACTTGCGGTCATAAGCAGTAGCGGCCTATCGGTAAAAAATGTTAAGCTGATGATTTGTTATCACCCCTACAGGATATACATATATATACAGTATACAGTGTATTGAGTGAATACATTTGAATAATAATAATCTTTTTAAATGGCATTTAAACAGAGCCCTGTTGGCTTCGGGGGCCCTATGCAACCGCATAGGCCGCATATGGCAATAAACGGGCCTGTTGCCCACGTTCATTCTTTGAAGATGTACATTGTGTGCTAAGCTGTTAAATTACGTGTGTACATCTACTTAATTAAAACCCTTATTCTGGAGCACCCAGCTCTGTGTGTTCTCCATCAATTTACGATTCAGATTAAGATTCACATTCATTCACATCTTCATGTACGAGTAAAGAAGAGTGAGGGTTTGGGCTCCTCAACCTTACAGCAGCAATGAAAATAGAATAGAATAAAGCAATAGAAGTAGCATAAAATAGCAGCATAAACATTAAAGTAGCATTACAAATATAATACACTAAATACAGGATATAATACTGTATAAATATAATACAAAAATATAGTCCACTCATAATGGTGTGGCTATAGTGTGTGTGTACATACTGTACATGTATAGTGCTGTGTGGAGTGCAGTGTGTGTGCAGTAAATATGCATATGTGCGCATGTTTAATTGCTCTCACATATGTGTGTGATTGTGTGCGCATAGCCCATCCTGTGTGTGTGTGTGCGTGTGTGTATGTGTAATTGTGTATGTGTGTGTATGTGTATGTGTATGTGTATGTGTGTGTGTGTGTGTGTGTGTGTGCGTGCGTGCGTGCGCGCGTGTGTGTGTGACCAGTGGGCAGGCAGACTGCCAGCTCTGCATCCTCTCCATCCTTTTACACACGGAGGAATGCCACTGCTACTTTATACTCAACCTCAACTATACATGTGATATTGTTAAGTTCCTAATGTGCTTGATGACAGAGGTGTTATTTGAAGTCGCAGTAGCAGGTGGCCGTTGGTGCACATGGCACACATCCTTGTGTGAGATCAATGTCTGCTGGGCGTAATCTCCATCCTATCTTGTGTCTTGTCTGGAATTAACTTCTGGAGAGGGAGCCGGATCCATTTTCTGATACATAGATATATAGTCAACAGCCACGTATGTGCAGTCAGAGTCCTTATAGCATAATTTATCTCAGCATACAGTACCTACAACTCTCGTTATTTGGGTTACATTCCAGTATGTGAAGAGACTTAGTGATTTACTGAAACAGAGTAATAAACGTAGAGGCTGCTGGCTTGTTGCTCCCCAGTCGGAGTGCCCCAGCCCCATCGTGGTGCTCCCCAGTCGGAGTGCCCCAGCCCCATCGTGGTGCTCCCCAGTCGGAGTGCCCCAGCCCCATCGTGGTGCTCCCCAGTCGGAGTGCCCCAGCCCCATCGTGGTGCTCCCCAGTCGGAGTGCCCCAGCCCCATCGTGGTGCTCTCCTGTGCCGCCCTGTCCCGACAACAGCTGCCCAGACGGATGTGTGCAACTTGGCCCATTATCTACCCAGAATAATACAAGCGCAATGGGGCTCACATTCCAATCTAGAACCAAAGTGATAGCCAGCTATAAATCCAAATATGTCCAAATATGATTTATTGAGACGTTGTATGCCTGGGGTAGGCGCAAGGTGTCCAAATTATGACAAAAAAAATTCAGGGCTAATTTCAATCTAAATCTCAGAATGTAAAGCAGGCCTTGGACATACATTTAAACATCTCTCTCTCTCTCTCTCTCTCTCTCTCTCTCTCTCTCTCTCTCTCTCTCTCTCTCTCTCTCTCTCTCTCTCTCTCTTTCTCTCTCTCAATCAAACACACACACACACACACACACACACACACACACACACACACACACACACACACACACACACACACACACACACACTGGTAGCCTTAGTTCACTACACCTCCCAGTAGCTTACCCAGCACTGGTACTATTGGACACTTTCTGAAACATGAAAATCTAATAATTCCCATAATCATCCTAATGTCTCATCATGTTACCTAACATAAGACCTATTATATACAATACAAAAGAAGAAATTGAGAATTATTAAACGCAGGATGGATGACACCTCTTCAAACAAAATGTTTCCCAAGACTATTTCCTTTTTGCTGCTATTGGCAAAATGGGACACCTAATAATTTGATGTAAAATGTATTTATTTTCTTTTTATATTTCAGTGATAATCTTCAACAAGTCATACAATGGCAATGCATTAAAACCTTTGTGAAAAGTATACTCTTCTACATCATTCCAATCTTTTGGGCTTCAAAGCTTCAGCAGTAACTGTCAGCGAATAATTGAAGCTACAAATTTCAGTTACACGTCTTAGTCAGTTTATTTGGCAAATTAGAGGTAGGCTTTCTTAAAGTTGTCATGACTAAATGGCCTTGTCTGAAAATAATAGATTTTCACAATAAATGTTTGATTATTATTTCTATAATCTATTTATTATGCTGTAAACAAAAAAAATAAAAAATAAAAATAAAAACATTTCAAATAGTGATTTTGATATTGATCACAATGGCATTGATTGAAGCTTTGAGGCTCGATGCATTTGGATTAGCCCTTATTGCACTCCTTTGAGTGCATGACACTTAAATAGAAATAATCAATTCATCAATCTCATACATATATGTAATGTGATTGACATCACATAGACAATGGCGCCTTGATGTAAACTCCCTCCTGGACACGATCTCGTCTTGAATTAACTTCTGGAAGGGGACGGATCCATTTTCTGATATACAGATAAATAGATTAGGCACATGTGTGCAGTCAGAGTCCTTATAGCATAACATACTCTGTCAGCTGCATACAGTAGTTTTGGGGACCCTCATTTGAGGAGATTTGTGTTCGATGTGATTTAGTCCAGAATTAATTCCATACCATACTACTGTAGGTGGTGAGATAATGGTGACATTTCACAATAAGGGTACGATTTACAATTTACAATTTAGTCACTTAGCTGACGCTGTTATACAAAGCGACTTACAGATTGTGAACAACATGTCACCAGGAGGAGTACATCTCTGGTAGCTAGGGTCAGTGGCATTGTTCCTCAAATAGTATCGAGTTTGAGTGTTATACTTTGAGTGCATAGACATTTTATACATTTTCTATGATGAATTGAAAATGGGGGACCCTGATGTAAACAAGACGAAAGTCTTTCTCTGGTCTGCATCCCCTTAACAATTGTGTGTATTGAGCTGTACTGTATTGTACCCATTCTGCAATCTGTTAATAAAATGTTCAATCAATCAATCAATCAATCAATCAATCAATCAATCAATCAATCAATCAATCAAACATATTAGCAAGATAGGTAGTAGTATAAGAATGGTAGCATAGTAGGGTACAGTAGTAAAAAGACAGTAAGTAAGTAAGTAAGTAAGTAAGTAAGTAAGTAAGTAAGTAAGTAAGTAAGTAAGTAAGTAAGTAAGTAAGAGGGTTATCTTTTTAAATTATTATTATTTTGTCAGATATTATTTCAAATATTGTTTGGGTATATTAATTTACATTAGTTAACATTACATTTACATTTAGTCATTTAGCTGACGCTTTTATCCAAAGCGACTTAGAAGTTCTGTACGACAAGTCATCAGGAAGGGTACAACTCTATCAGCTGAGTAACAATGTTCATCAAAGTGTTGAGTGCTACAGTGTAGGTTAGTATATTAGGACGAAGTGGATGACAGTAAGGTTAGTTAGGGTTAGATTTCTTTAAATTATTTTATAGATAATGGTGAAGAAGTGCGTCTTTAGTCGACGGCGAAAGATTGGATGGGTTTCGGCTTTCCATAACTGTGGTGGGCAGTTCGTTCCACCATTGTGGGGCAAGGACTGAGAAAATCCAGTAAGAGTTAATCCAGTAATAAGCAGTAATTAACAGTTGACTAATATTACAGTATGATCAGAATAGTCATTATTATCCATTGTGTAATTGGGGTCTAACATCTATTCAATGAATAGTGAGAAAACTATTCCGACCCCTGATTGAGAACCACTAAAGGGGTGAGATCTCCAAGTAGACCTCAGCCTGCTCTTCTCTACTTTCTGGCCCCTAGGCTACGATTCAGACAGCGAACCACACCTCGGTCAACTGTCTCCACCTAACAATGAGACAGTGTGGCGCTCAATGTAATCGCTGCACCTGCCTTCGCCATGACCAGTGGAGCCGCAGAGAGACATTTTCTACCAGGCTGCAGTCGTTAACTAGTCCCATGTGTTTTTCCGCACAAAGCAGAAGGAAATTCCCCATGTGGTCTGAGCGGCCCCCGTATTCCAGCTGATTTTATGGATTATTTTAAATGGATTAGAAAAGGTCAATTACCTGTATGGATACAGTATGTGTATACACACACAGACACACAGGTGTGTGTGTACACTCTCCCACCCAACTTGTTACCAATTCCCCCACCCCCCCACAAACACGCACGCACGCACGCACGCACGCACGCACGCACGCACGCACGCACGCACGCACGCACGCACGCACGCACACACACACACACACGCGCAAAACGACGAGAGGGCCTACCTGGAAGAGGTAAAGGTTCTAGCGGGATGGTGTCAAGAGAACAGCCTGAACGTCAGCAAAACAAAAGAGATGATTGTGGACTTTAGGAGGTTGGGGGTCAGGGATTACAGCCCCCTCAGCATCGACGGGGCACCGGTTGAGAGAGTGAACAGTTTTAAGTACCTCGGAGTCCACATATCTGAGGACTTGACATGGACCACACACATTGACAGTGTTATCAAGAAGGCACGACTACGCCTCTACTTCCTTAGGCGCCTAAGGAAGTTCCAAGTGAGTCAGAAGATCCTCAAGAACTTCTACTCATGCACAATAGAGAGCATCCTGACTGGCAATATCACCTCCTGGTTTGGGAATAGCACCGCACAAGACCGTAGCAGACTACAGAGAGTGGCCCGTTCAGCCGAACGCACATTTGGAGGTGGGCTTCCCACTCCCCAAGACATTTACAACAAGCGCTGCATGGGTAAGGCTAAGAGAATAATCAAAGACCCCAGCCACCCAAACAACTGCCTCTTTGAACTGCTGTGGTCAGGCAAGCGATACCGGAGTCTCATGGCAAGAGACTCAGAAGAAGCTTCTATCCCCAGGACATCAGGATGCTCAATGAACAATGAACAATAACAAACCATCAATACACCCACAGCACACACATCCACACGCACACACTCATTAAGTCTGTAGGTCCCCCTATAGGGGGACCCTGCTTTTCTTTATCATAAATCGATCAATAGAGACCGTATTAGATCCCCAATTATCAGATCATGGGGTATCACACTCATTGGCTACAACCCTGTGCAAAGATTTTCGAGATCGCCAAATGATTGACGGAGCTAGAGCCCCGGGAGTCGGGGTGGTAATGTGTACTTTTGCGTACTTTGGGGCACGCCTCACATATCGGCATGCAACTCGAGAACCACTGAACGGATTTTGTCACCTGAAAGGGCAATCGACAGGCAACAAATAGGGCTTTAATTCTATCTATATATTGTATTAAAATAAATGCACACCCGAGCCACTAGAGGTCGGCAAAGTGGCATAGCGAATCGTCCTCATGAGGGCCCACATGTGGGCCCTTGGATGTTAACAGGATTATGTTTTTTTAATAAAAAAAATTGTAGCCAAGAGTAAACCCCATAACCCTATCAAAACAGTAGTCAAAGTGTATATTTTCATTTTTACCCATGTTTTATACGATTTATCGGAAATACGAATTTATCGGAAAAATGCTAATTATATCTCTTTTATTGTAAAACCGCAAGGAAATGACTAAATCCAGATTCAACCCTGCCATTGGAAAGAGGAGCCTTTTCCCTATCCATAGATGTATGATTTGGCCATAATAAGGTCAAGTTCAAGGTCAAATATGAATTCATAATTAAAATCGATTATCATTTATTACTGTATCTACAAATCCTTCTGTTTAATCATCTTCCCTTTATTCATTTGCTTAGATTTTTTTTTACACTTGATCTCAAGAAGGCGGTGAATGAGCTCAGTGAGCCAAATCAAAAGGACCTCAATGTTTTCATGGTGTTATTCACCGGCACAGATGTAGAAATAAATCATAATTTATATTCTCCTTTTCTTCATTACAATTTACTCAAGCCTAGTAACAGACACAATATTTCTGACACTGGAAATACATACCCCCAGGTCCCTAGATGTTCCTAGATACCAAGAACATGAAAATTGACCTTGCAGAAGTGGAGCAATCTTCCATTTACTTAGGCATGTAACTTTAGGCGAAATTTCAGAAAATAGGGCTACAGCTTAACAGGTTAAATAAACAACACACTTTACCACTTTAGACACTAACACACTTTATATTTATTGGTAAGGAAATTTGCACATCAATCACATTCCTTATTGCACCTCATTGCACCTCACCACCACAAGGTGGCACCACAAGCTAAGCTATACCTCACCATTTCTACACTGTACTGTACCTGCACTCAACTGTATATACTGTACATATACTGTATATAGGTATATTGAAATGTGTTGTTGTTTACACTTGTTTACGTACTTGACTTTCTATTTTATACTTATATTATACTTATTTTATACCATTTTTTTATTATCTAGCACACTCTCAGGAGCAAAACAGAAAGAAGCATTTCAAGCAAAGTATTCTGTATTTCTGTATGACAACTAATAAAGAAACTTGAAACTTGAACACACACA
>NC_140176.1:57842869-57850369 GCF_963971535.1 Notolepis coatsorum
AAAGCGACCGAGTTGTATGAGGGCCGACCATGTCAGCTTGCTTAATTTCTCTGTCATTACGGTAGTGTTCTCAAACGTACACGTCGCGACTAAAAAAAGGTCCTATGTTCCCTGCTACTCCCGAAAAAGCGACAGAGTTATGGGTGAGGGTGTAGATATGGTGCAACATGTGTAATTGTGTAATTGTATATGTGTGTGTGTGTGTTCTGGATGTATACTGTATATCTACTCCAGTGCCATCTGACAGATTCGGCCATCAGACACTGCTTGCGCGTAACAGAGATGTATATCTGTTAGTGTTATTTAGTTAGGCCTACTGGACATTTTCGTTGACATAAGTAGATTTTTCGTTTTAGTTTATTTATTAAGTTAATATAATATATACACGCTTTTGATTTTTTTAAGTGGCGAGTGACGTCTTTTCCGTGCTTATTTGAGAAGGGTCCAGCTGCACAGCCGGAGAGCAACGCTCTCAGGGCCGCGCTGTGACTGCTGTTCTGTCACTCCCAGCCTAGTAGTGGGCCGGTCGTTGACCAAACTTTATTTTTATTTTGTATAAATCAATTATAACGAACATTACTGTTTTGCTTGTATTGTTGAATGAGGCCCAATGTCATGCGTCTTCTTGAAGCGTGTATTGTAAGCTATATTCACGTAAATATCACACACATGTGAACAGTAACAATGCAATTAATTAATGTCTTGTTGTAATTAGTATATACCCAATGTCATGCATCTTCTTGAAGCGGGGAACATAGGACCTTTATTTCAGCATTTGGCAAGCCTTTATTTCAGCGGGGAACATACAGTAGGACCCGGGGAACATAGGACCTTTATTTCAGCGGGGAACATACAGTAGGACCCGGGGAACATAGGACCTTTATTTCAGCGGGGAACATAGGACCCTTTTTTTGTTCGGGAGCGGGCGAGACCGGGGAACATAGAACCTTTATTTCGGGAGTGGGGAACATAGGACCATTTCTTAAAAAAAAAAAGCAGGGAACATAGGACCCGGGGAACATAGGGATGACCCCATGCATTTCAGTGAACTGATGATTAATCCACTTCTGTGTATTTCAAAACACAAAAACGACGGTGGTCAAAAACAAGTCAGGTCATGAGTGCATACAATGAGTGTATTTTGCCTGTTGTTTTTGGCTCTTTGGATTCTTGAAGTGGCATAACAATGTTAACTTTTAACATTGAAGTGAATGGGCACTTCCGCATTTGTAACCTCACATTGCATCAAACTTGATCAATATGGAGGTGAAGCTGAATGATCTGTTTTTGGGAAGCCCTATAAAACTCTTTATTAGCACCCTATTAGTACCACATAATACCATATAGTATCCTGTAGTATCCTGTAGCACCATGTAGTATCATGTAGTATCATGTAGTATCATGTAGTATCATGTAGTATCATGTAGCACCATGTAGTATCCTGTAGTATCCTGTAGTATCATGTAGTATCCTGTAGCACCATGTAGTATCATGTAGTATCATGTAGTATCATGTAGTATCATGTAGTATCATGTAGCACCATGTAGCACCATGTAGTATCCTGTAGTATCATGTAGTATCATGTAGTATCATGTAGCACCATGTAGTATCCTGTAGTATCATGTAGTATCATGTAGTATCATGTAGTATCCTGTAGTATCCTGTAGTATCATGTAGTATCCTGTAGCACCATGTAGTATCATGTAGCACCATGTAGCATCCTGTAGTATCATGTAGTATCCTGTAGTATCATGTAGTATCATGTAGTATCATGTAGTATCCTGTAGTATCCTGTAGTATCATGTAGTATCCTGTAGTATCATGTAGTATCCTGTAGCACCATGTAGTATCATGTAGCACCATGTAGTATCCTGTAGTATCATGTAGTATCCTGTAGTATCATGTAGTATCATGTAGTATCATGTAGCATCATGTAGTATCATGTAGTATCATGTAGTATCATGTAGTATCCTGTAGCACCATGTAGTATCATGTAGCACCATGTAGTATCCTGTAGTATCATGTAGTATCATGTAGTATCCTGTAGCACCATGTAGTATCATGTAGCACCATGTAGTATCCTGTAGTATCATGTAGTATCATGTAGCACTATGTAGTATCCTGTAGTATCCTGTAGCACCATGTAGTATCCTGTAGCACCATGTAGTATCATGTAGTATCATGTAGTATCATGTAGTATCATGTAGTATCCTGTAGTATCATGTAGTATCATGTAGTATCATGTAGTATCATGTAGTATCCTGTAGTATCATGTAGTATCCTGTAGTACCATGTAGTATCATGTAGTATCATGTAGTATCCTGTAGTATCCTGTAGTATCATGTAGTACCATGTAGTATCATGTAGTATCCTGTAGTATCATGTAGTATCATGTAGTATCATGTAGTATCATGTAGTATCATGTAGTACCATGTAGTATCCTGTAGTATCATGTAGTATCATGTAGTATCATGTAGTATCATGTAGTATCATGTAGTACCATGTAGTATCATGTAGTATCATGTAGTATCATGTAGTATCATGTAGTATCATGTAGCATCATGTAATGTAGTATCATGTAGTATCATGTAGTATCCTGTAGTATCCTGTAGTATCCTGTAGTATCATGTAGTATCCTGTAGTATCCTGTAGTATCCTGTAGTATCCTGTAGTATCATGTAGTATCCTGTAGTATCATGTAATGTAGTATCATGTAGTATCATGTAGTATCCTGTAGTATCATGTAGTATCATGTAGTATCCTGTAGTATCCTGTAGTATCCTGTAGTATCCTGTAGTATCATGTAGTATCCTGTAGTACCATGTAGTATCATGTAGTATCATGTAGTATCCTGTAGTATCCTGTAGTATCATGTAGTACCATGTAGTATCATGTAGTATCCTGTAGTATCATGTAGTATCATGTAGTATCATGTAGTATCATGTAGTATCATGTAGTACCATGTAGTATCCTGTAGTATCCTGTAGTATCATGTAGTATCATGTAGTATCATGTAGTATCATGTAGTATCATGTAGTACCATGTAGTATCATGTAGTATCCTGTAGTATCCTGTAGTATCCTGTAGTACCATGTAGTACCATGTAGTACCATGTAGTATCCTGTAGTATCATGTAGTATCATGTAGTATCATGTAGTATCATGTAGTATCATGTAGTATCCTGTAGTATCATGTAGTATCATGTAGTATCATGTAGTATCCTGTAGTATCATGTAGTATCATGTAGTATCATGTAGTATCATGTAGTATCATGTAGCATCATGTAATGTAGTATCATGTAGTATCATGTAGTATCCTGTAGTATCCTGTAGTATCATGTAGTATCATGTAGTATCATGTAGTATCAGGATAGGAACAAACATGGAGGTGGTGTCTGTGTGTACATACACAAGGACACCAAATTCATCAACAGAAATGACCTGAATCATAAATCAATTGAAACTGTATGGGTGGAAATCCTATTCGAAAGGGCGAAATTCCTACTGGTTGGCACAGTCTACAGGCCGCCAGATCATAGTGGCTTTTATGATACACTGGATGGGTGTTTAGCTGGAGTTGAGGATGTAGACAAAATTCTTATTGGAGACTGGAACACGGATATGCAACGAAAAGATGCACCCGTCTTCAAGTAATTCAGTAGGTTTTGTGATCTGCACGGCCTCAGCCAGCTAATCACCCAACCCACACGTGTATGTGAATCAACTCAGACTACCATTGACCTCATTCTGACCTCCGACAAGTCCAAGATCTCCAATAAAGGGGTTATAGCATGCGGGTTAAGTGATCATTATATGATATTCTGTACCCGCAAAAAACTAAAACAAAAGGCTGGCTGCCACAAAACAGTCACATCTAGAGACCTCAAAACCTACTCTAGCAAGGCCTTCAACCTTGAACTGGCGAGTCTGGACTGGTCAGATGAACTCAATGGTACACTGGTTGAAGAAACATGGCTTGGTTTCAAAACCAAATTCTCAACAATACTAAACGACATGGCCCCCCTAAGAACCACCAGGGTAAAAAATCGCGCTGAGCCGTGGATGCACTCCGAAATACTGGCCGCTATGAAAACCAGAGACAAAAAATGCTCTGAGTTTCGTAAAAGTCAGTCAAAGCTTACTAAAAGCACGAGCAGTGAACTCCAAGCCCACGTGACTGAACTCAAACTAGAAAGAAACAGACTAAGAAACGACGTAAACTCCATGATCAAAACTGCAAAAAAGAATTTCATCAATGACAAAACTGAGGAAAACAAAAACAAACCATGTGAACTTTGGAAATTACTCAATAATCAACTAGGATGCAGTAAAAAACTTAAAACCAGATTCTCAAACATAAACATAAAAACGGACAACACGCTCATCACAGACAAGCTGGATGTAGCCAATTACTTAAACATTTTCTTCACAAACATAGCCACAACACTGGTAAACAAACTACCCTCCCACTCAGGGCTTTATAGGGTAGAACACATAGTAGCTTACTACAAAAACCTAGGGGTCCGCAAGGACGACTTCAAGCTGGAAATGGTAACAACAGATGAGGTACTCAATAAACTGAGCGCCCTCCAACCTAACAAGGCCACTGGCCACGACAACATCCCTTCCAAATTCCTCAGAGACTCAGCAGCCGCCATCACCCCAATCATCACACACATAATAAACCTCTCCATAAAACAGGGACACGTCCCCAAGGACTTCAAAATTGCGAGGGTGACCCCTCTGCACAAAAAGGGCAGCAAATTAGACCCAGGCAACTACCGCCCTGTTTCTATTCTCACCTCCATCTCGAAAGTCATGGAAAAAAGAGTCTACGAACAGGTCGAAAAGTACCTAGCGGAAAAAAATCGAATCTACGAATTCCAATCTGGCTTCAGAACATCCCACTCCACTGACACATGCCTTCTCTATTTGAATGACCACATCAAACAAGAGGTGGACGCAGGCAAATACTGCGGCATGGTCATGCTGGACCTACAAAAGGCCTTTGACACGGTCAATCACTCCATTCTAATTGACAAGCTAAAAGCAATTGGTTTTGATAGTCTATCAGTGAGCTGGATGCAATCCTACCTTGAGGGGAGGGAACAGATGGTGGAGGTAAACGGTACCCTATCCCCCCCCCTCACAGTGAGCTGTGGTGTTCCACAAGGAAGCATACTAGGACCGCTACTGTTCCTAATTTATGCAAATGACATGTCGTCAGCTTGTGACTGCAACTTGTTCCTGTTTGCGGACGACTCAGCCCTGCTGGTCTCTGACAAGAACAAGTTACAGGTTGAAAAAACCCTCAGCTCGGAACTAGGCAGAATCTGCATATGGCTCGCTGATAACAAACTATCATTACACATGGGCAAAACAGAGTCCATTCTCTTCGGTTCAAATAACAAACTCAGCAAGACCGACGGCTTCTCAGTTACAGTGGGTGACAATATTGTCACAAGGAAAGATGAAATTACCTACCTGGGTTCCATCCTAGAGGCTAATCTCTCCTGTGACAAAATGGCATCCAATGTAATAAAAAAAGTCAACCAACGAACTCGATTCTTGTACCGGATCTCCTCTCTGGTAAACAAGAATACCCTGAAGACTCTGGCAGGAGCACTCATTCAGGGGTACTACGACTATGCTTGCACCTCATGGTACCAAAGCACCTCAAAGGCGCTAAAAACAAAATGACAAACATCTCAAAACAAACTGGTCAGACTACTGCTTGACCTTACTCCTAGAACCCACCTCACCCCTGCCCACTTTGACAACCTAGGATGGCTTAGAGTAGACGACAGAGTACAGCAACTTGCAATGGGCCTGGTCTACAAGATACACTACACGACCAAGGTACCCATGTACATGTCAAAATACTTCCCAAAGGTCAGTGAATACCACGATCACAACACCAGAGGGAGCTCCACAAATCATGTTAAACCCAGATTCGGCTCAAATAAGGGACTAAACACGTTTCGCAATTATGCCACATCAATGTGGAACGCCCTACCCAAAGCTGTAAAGGAATGTGGATCACTACCCACTTTCAAAACCTCTCTCAAGGGACACCTACGGGAGACTGCAATTCAACACTGGCCCCTGTAAATATCCTAACCCAACCCCCTCCAATGTACAGTCATTTACCTAGTATGGTTTTGTCAATAGTCCAATGTACAATTTTGTTTGTTTGTACAGTGTCTCCCCCCCCCCCCTCAATGTACAGTTTTGCTTGTATATACAGTGTGCCCCCCCCCCCCCCCCCCAACCACCTCCAATGTAGATTACCCAGTATGGTTGTCAATATCCCAGTGTACCCAACCCCCCCCACCCAACCTCCTCCAATGTACAGTTTCTACGTCAAATGTATAAACTCCCTTTTCCTGACTCCTTCTGTATCACAAACAGTACTGTAGTTGCAAATCTGGTATGTCATAAATGTATAGATGTAGCAGTACTGACTATCTGTATGTCATGTATGTCATATATGTCCTGATGAATTGAAAATGGGGGACCCTGATGTAAACAAGACGAAAGTCTTTCTCTGGTCTGCATCCCCTTAACAATTGTGTGTATTGAGCTGTACTGTATTGTACCCATTCTGCAATCTGTTAATAAAGTTTTCAATCAATCAATCAATCAATGTAGCATCATGTAGCATCATGTAATGTAGTATCATGTAGTATCATGTAGTATCCTGTAGTATCCTGTAGTATCCTGTAGTATCATGTAGTATCATGTAGTATCCTGTAGTACCATGTAGTATCATGTAGTACCATGTAGTATCATGTACTGTAAAAACGTTTTATTTCACTTTACATTTTATTTTATTGCAGAATGAAAAATGTGGACATACAGAGAAATTATACATTGGAATATATATTTAAATTTATTTCTTTTTTTATCCACTTTTTCTCCTTATTTTCTATTTTTCTCCCATCCCAATTTTGCTGTTTCCAATTCTCCCCTCCCCTGTCTTGAATGTTGCTCGCATATGCCCCCCACAGGTCGGTCGTAGGGAGGATAGAAGCCTTGCATCACGTGTCCCCTCCGGTACACGAGGAGGCAGCCTGTCACATCTTTTCACCTGCCAGCGCGGACTCTCATTGGCGAGGTGTAACGTGTGGGAGGCTCACACTACCCCCGCTATTTCCTGTCTCTGCTGTGCAGGCGTCCCCCAACCGACCTGTAGGAGTTGCTGTCCACAACGTCCAGATTACCACCCATCGACTTCCACCCACTGACTCTGCCAATTGAGCCAGTATGACGGCCGGCCCAAGCCGGAGACAACGCCGACAGCCGGATTTGAACCCGGTGTCTCTTGCGTTGGTGACGCCCTATTTAAATTGATTTCATAGAACATTTGAAAGTCCCAGTTTTCGTACATCTATAAAACATTTGAAGTAAAAATAACAAATGAAAGCAGGTCACTATTTTATCAGATTTGACCAGAAACATGAAGTTTAAAGTTTTAATAAAACCCTGTTTTAAGTGTTTT
>NC_140176.1:57860369-57963052 GCF_963971535.1 Notolepis coatsorum
TCCTCTCAGCCCTTGCAACCTCCTTCGACAAGCTCTGTCCCCTCGTTGAGAAACCTGCCCGCCGTTGCCCACCCAGTCCATGGCTGACAGATGCAGTGAGAGAACAAAGACGGGTCCTGAGAGCGGCTGAGAGGAAGTATAGAAATTCACGCCTCACTGCTGACATCGACACATATCACAACCTCTTGTTAACATTCTCCAAAACCATTACTAATGCCAAAGCTTCTTTCTTTCACCATAGGATCGAGGCATCTGCGAAGAATCTTCGCAAACTGCATGCTACCATGTCCTCCCTCCTCACTCCCCCCCACCCCATCCTCCCTCATCTTTCTCTGCCGAAGACTTTGCGATCTTCTTTGAGGAAAAAGTGGAGAACATCCGCAGCTCCTTCTCCCAACCCCCACCCATTCCAAACACTGAATCGAGAACCTCATCCTTCACTCTGTCATCTTTCTCTCCCATTACAGAAGCCGAGACCCTGACACTGGTAACGTCGAACCGTCCGACTACATGCCAGCTGGACCAGCTACCCTCCCCACTCCTCCAGACCATAGCACCGGACATCCTCCCATTCCTAACTGCAACCATCAACTCCTCACTCAACTCGGGGGTGGTCCCCACCTCCCTAAAACAAGCCAGAGTCACGCCCCTCATAAAAAAACCAACCCTGAACCCCATCGTCATAGGCAACTATCGTCCTGTCTCTCTTCTCTCCTTCCTTTCTAAAACACTTGAACGTGCTGTATCCAACCAACTTACTGCTTATCTCTTACAGAATTATCTCCTAGACCCTAATCAGTCTGGCTTCCGGACTGGCCACTCCACAGAAACGGCCCTCATTGCGGTCACAGAGGCACTTTACTTAGCAAAAGCGAAAGGCCTCTCCTCTGTCCTGATTCTCCTAGATCTATCTGCAGTCTTCGACACAGTCAACCATCAGATCCTCCTCGTGGCCCTCGCAGGAATGGGAGTGGCTGGATCTGCGCTGACATGGCTGACATCATACCTCAATGACCACTCCTACCAAATGTCATGGAGAGGGACCCTGTCGGCCACCCGCCCCCTGCGGACGGGTGTCCCCCAGGGCTCGGTCCTAGGACCCCTTCTCTTCTCCATCTACACTAAATCACTGGGTAACATTATCACGTCTCATGGCTTCTCGTATCATTGTTATGCAGATGATACTCAACTCTTCCTCTCCTTCCCTCCCTCAGATATCCACGTCTCTGAGCGGATCTCGGCCTGTCTGTCCGACATCTCCGCCTGGATGACGACCAACCACCTCAAACTGAACCTAAGCAAAACAGAATTGCTCCACCTGCCGGCCAAATCCTCCCCCCTGACTGACCTTTCCATCACAGTCGAGAATGCAGCTGTGACCGCGTCCCCGACCGCCAAGAACCTTGATGTTGTCCTCGACGACCAGTTGAACTTCTCTGCTCACATTGCAGCGACAACCAGAACCTGCAGATTCCTCCTGAGCAATGTCAGAAGGATCCGTCCCTTCCTGACAAAAGAAGCCACCCAACTCCTCGTCCAATCAACAGTCATCTCCCGCCTTGACTACTGTAACGCACTGCTCGCTGGCCTCCCGGCCACTGCCACCAAGCCTCTTCAACTCATTCAAAACGCAGCGGCCCGCCTGATCTCAAACCTACCGAAGTCGGCCCATGTCACCCCACTTCTTAGGGACCTGCACTGGCTCCCCATTGATGCACGTATCCGCTTCAAGGCCCTCGACCTAGCATACCGTGCGGCAAAGGGAACCGCTCCCGCCTACCTCCGGTCAATGGTCTCTAACTACACACCCTCAAGACCCCTACGCTCTGCATCTTCTGGCCGCCTCAGACCTACTCCTATCCAAGCTCCGGGAGGGTCATCAAAGAGAAGCCGCCTATTCTCAGTCCATGCCCCACAATGGTGGAATGAACTACCCACCCCAGTTAGGACAGCCGAATCCCGTCCAATCTTTCGCCGTCGACTAAAGACGCACTTCTTCAACCATTATCTGAAATAATGATTTATTTTTTATTTTTTATCTAACCCCAACTAACCTTACTGTCATGCACTTGTCCTAATAAACTAACCTACACTGTAACACGCAACACTTTGATGAACATTGTTACTCAGCTGATAGAGTTGTACCCTTCCTGATGACTTGTCGTACAGAACTTGTAAGTCGCTTTGGATAAAAGCGTCAGCTAAATGACTAAATGTAAATGTATAAAAAAATGCCTACCATTGGTCAATTGCCCCCAAATCCGACTTAAAAAACCCAGAACGTTTCAATAATAATAATAATTATTATTATCATAACTTATTGCGTGCGTTCTGCTTCTGAAATGGATTATATATTGCTGTTAGAATAGTTAGATGCTCTAGCCGCCCAGGCCGTATGCATATAATGCATATTTAGAGATAGTCTAGATCAGTGGTTCCCAAACTTTTTGTTTATGCGGACCACTAGATTGTTATCTTATATATAACTTTTGCGGGCCACCTCATATGCAAACAGTAAAAAAAATAAAACATCAAACGTATATAAAGTGGTAGTGTTAAAACGCAGATATTTTAATAGTTAATTATGGACACTCAAAAGTAAATTGTACTCGTCACTGCATACTCAAACTCCTCTGACCTCATCTGGTCTTTCCAAAGACCAGAGATGGGACAGGCGCTTGCGCACACGCGCGCGCACACACACACACACACACACACACACACACACACACACACACACACACACACACACACACACACACACACACACACACACACACACACACACACATGTTTACGCTTATAGCAGACTTAATGATTTTAGAATATTTCAGTTAATGAAGTTAAATCAACTATCCAGTTCGTTTTTATAGTGTAATGTTTGGCTACTTGGCTAGAGAGAGAGACTCTTGTTACGTGCGACGCGGGTGCGGAGGGCCCACTGTGTTCCGTTGTCTCAGAATGGATTTCAGATGGAATCGCTTCCTGTTGAATGGATCCAAACCTCTCAAGCTGTTTTTGCACACCGCCCTCGCCGTTTTGCACACGCCTCATTCGCCTTATAAGGAGCTGGCGGGGCGTGTCTGTATGCAAATGTATTGAATGGGAACGCGCATTTCAGTGGGTGGGATTCATCATTCAACACACCTGGGTAAGAACAGATTTGGACGTTAAGAACGGGTTGATGAATGTGGTGGTGGCTTTTCTTATTTTTCTCAGACAGTTAAGAAAAAATATAAGAAAAGTATATAAGAGAGTATTGGTGAATGAGGCCCATTGTCTGTCTGTAAGACAACAACTTATCCAGGTCAAAACATTGTCTGTCTGTAAGACAACAACTTATCCAGGTCAATACATTGTCTGTCTGTAAGACAACAACTTATCCAGGTCAAGACATTGTCTGTCTGTAAGACAACAACTTATCCAGGTCAAAACATTGTCTGTCTGTAAGACAACAACTTATCCAGGTCAAAACATTGTCTGTCTGTAAGACAACAACTTATCCAGGTCAAGACATTGTCTGTCTGTAAGAAGAAAGACCTCTCCAGTTCGAAACGTTGTTTGTCTTTAAGACATATCCATCTGTAATTGACATGGATTGAATGAATGAGTGGAGCAGGAATACACTTTCTGAACAAGCCTCAGCAGCAGGCTACAACTGATGAAGACACAAGCAAGGAGAAGAAGGTAAAACCTCCCCTCCCTCCCTCTCTTCTCCCTCTTTTCTCCCCTTGCCGTGGCATTTGCCAGGGGAGAAGGAGGAGGGGGAGACAGGCATTGAAGTGGATCCCTCTGTGAATAAAGCAGCTCTGAATCCAATTTCAGTGAAAAGAGACGGAGTCAGCAGTGTGCCGCTACGGCAAGGAGGCAGGTACAGACAGATGAATCAGGAATAGAAGCAGCCCCGGGATGGAGAGATCAAAGATAGCATGAGGGGGAAAAAAGGAGACAGAGAGACTTGAATTATTTTGGAAGGTGTTTTAGGGGGTATTTTCCATAGCGTGTCCAACCTCAGAGGCACGAGGCCTGCCAGCTCTCTTGCCATGCAAGCCACAAAGACACACACACACGCACACGCACGCGCACGCACACGCACGCACACACACACACACACACACACACACACACACACACACACACACACACACACACACACACACACACACACACACACACACACACACACACACACACACACACACACACACACACACACACACACACACACACACACACACACACATCCCGGTACACACACACACACACATGCTGAAACTGCCAGACAAAAGAGGTTTAAGTTCTGAGTCTCATTTGCATCGTTCTTCTGGGAGACTTACCTTTTTTCTTGTGTGGCAAGTCAAATTTCCTGGACGGCAGCGATGGAAGGCTTTTCTAGTCTTGAAAGCTCTTTTGAGGTGCAACCGCTTTGGTTGGTTTTGCCCAGTTGAAGTCGACGTCAACCGAGGTGCAAAGTGACAGTTTTATCACATAAACCTGTGAAGTATATATATATATATATATTTATATATATATGACAGACACAAAAGACTGCCGGAGACCGGCTACTACAAAGTCAGGGGTTCAAACCGAAATGGGATTTTGAAAATATCAGATTTGTAAAACAAACCACCCAGAGTACTGCGGGTTAAGTGGCAGAAGGACTGGCTACGCCTGGTTAAATCCCGTAAAATGTGTGTAATCTAATGTGGCGGAGAGATGGGCCACCTCTGAACCCTGAGCGGTCCCGGGGCGGTGCTGACCCAGAGCAGCCATATGGTCCCATGGCTTTTAACACTCAACACCTATCGGCCCTGGAACCGCATTCAGCCAGCCGTTACGACTCCATGTGCGTGTGTGTGTGTATGTGTGTGTACTTGCTATACTTGTGAGGACCAGTTGGAACACTCAAACAAAATCATGCTCATTACCTCACGCACAGTCCCGAACTACACACCGTTTACACAAATTAATTTAGTTTGAGAGATATCAAGTTAAAAAATTGAGATGTGTGATGTCATTATGGTGCATGTCATTCCAGGAAGTAATAAATACAGCTCAGTGACGTGATGAAAATTAAAGAAAAGAAAAACATCAAGGCATGTCTTTTTTGTTACTCATTCACTAAGGCCTTGATATTTTTCATTCTCATGTATTTGTTACTCCCTGGAATAATATACATCATAACATCTACATATTAATTATTTAACTAAATAACTGTCAAACCAAATTCATTTAAAGATTGATTGATTGATTTATTGATATTTTTATTAACCTCTTAACCTGCACCCCCAAAAGTGGCCTTTTTAGTTTTCATTTTTGAGGACTGCATACTTTTTTTGCAAACCAAAACAACATACTTTATACTTATAGCACATGCATGAGCCTGGTCTCTTTTGAAAGATGACATTCTGAAGTTTCTGATTCCAGAAATAAAATTCAATTTAGTGCTAATGTAGAGTAACATAGGTCTCAACTTGAGTTGTAGAAAAACTTGTTACTCAAGTTTTTCTGTAGTAGTTAGTAGTCCAGAGGTAGTATTTCCCCAGAAGGTGGTATGGCTTACAAATCCATACGGCCCCATAGCCTGAAGCCTTATGTAGTACATGTCCAAATTTCATAAAGATCCATTCAGAAATGAGTGATTATGAGGGATTTAGGTAAACTGTGACCAAAAGAAAAACTGAGTTTTCTCATAGACTTCAATTCATTCTGCTGTTTTTCTCTTCCTGTTTTCGCTCATTTTTCACCAGATCCCTGATTCATACATCCCCAGGTGGGGTATCATTGGAAAGCCACACTCATTGGCTACAACCCTCCACAATCATTTTCGAGATTGGATCTAGATTGACGGAACTAGAGCCCCAAGAGTCTGGAGTGGTATTTTGCGCAATACCGTGTACTTTGCACAAGCCTCAAATACCGGCATGTAACTCGAGAACCGCTGAACGGATTTTGACGCTATCAACAGGCAACAAATAAGCCTTCAATTCGATATATATATTGTATTACAAAATATGCACACCCGAGCCACTAGGGGTCGCCAAAGTGCCGGTGGGCAAATCATTCTAAAAAGGGCCCACAGGGCTCCCGCAAGGTCAGATTGCAGAATGGGTACAATACATTTAGATTTGGACATTTACAGGGGCCAGTTTCGAATTTCAGCCTCCCGTAGGTGCTCTTTGAGGGCGGTTTTGAAGGTGGGTAGGGATTCACATTCACTGACCTTTGGGAAGTATTTCGACATGTACATGGGTATCTTAGTGGTGTAGTGTATCTTGTAGACCAGGCCCATTGCACGTTGCTGTACTCTGTCATCTACTCCAAGCCATCCTAGGATGTCAAAATGGGCAGGGGTGAGGTGGGTTATAGGAGTAAGGTCAAGCAGTAGTCTGACCAGTTTGTTTTGTGATGTTTGTAGTCTTGTTTTTAGTGCCTTTGAGGTGCTTTGGTACAATGAGGTACAAGCATAGTCGTAGTACCCTTGAATGAGTGCTCTGGTTAGAGTCTTCAGGGTATTCTTGTTTACCAGAGAGGAGATCCGGTACAATAATCTTGTTCGTTGGTTGACTTTTTTGATTACATTGGTTGCCATTTTGTCACAGGAAAGATTTGCCTCTAGGATGGAGCCCAATTATGTAATTTCATCTTTCCTTGTGACAATATCGTCACCCACTGTAAGTTTGTTATTTGATCCAAAGAGAATGGACCCAGGTGTAATAGATAGTTTGTTATCAGCGAGCCAGATGCAGAGTCTGCTGAGTTCAGAGCTGAGGGCTTTTTCAACCTGCAACTTGTTCTTGTCAGAGACAGCAGGGCTGAGTCGTCCGCGAACAGGAACAAGTTGCAGTCACAAGCTGATGACATGTCATTTGCATAAATTAGGAACAGTAACAGTCCTAGTATGCTTCCTTGTGGAACACCGCAGCTCACTGGGAGGGGGGGGGGATAGTGTACCGTTTACCTCCACCATCTGTTCTCTCCCCTCCAGGTAGGATTGCATCCAGCTCACTCATGCCGCAGTATTTGCCCGCGTCCACCTCTTGTTTGATGTGGTCATTCAAATAGAGAAGGGCCAGCAGTGGCGGTGGTAGCAGCAGCAGTCACGGCGGAGGAAGCTCGACGACGTGGCAGCCGTCTGACTCCACCAGCGATGTCGGGAGGGGGAAAATGAGGTTGAAGCACGGAGCGCTCCTCCTGCATTTCTCTGCACGTCGAGGTCATCAAGTGCAGGGCCTTCCCGAACAGTCCAGCATCGGAGAGGGTGGCCGTTAGAAGAGGACCTCTCTTCTTCTCCGGCACACGGGCCTGCTCCAGCCAAAGGTGGCGCTGGGTTAGAGTCGCCAGGGCTTGCACTTTCCCAGCGGCTATGGCCTGCAGCTGAGTCAGATGCAGGACAGCTCTTGCCGCTTGGGTGAGCTGGTCATGTTGGACAACACTAAGCTCCATGCCGCCCGTCAATATCCCGGATATGAATCTTGCCAGCTGCGCGACGTTAGACGCGGCAGCCAGAGATTGTGTTCCAGAGATGAATGACTGGTCGCTCCAATAAGCCAACCGCCTCGCCGATTTCCCTTGAGGAACCGGCTTGCGTAACGGCTCCCACACCACCTCCGGACAGAGGAGAGCGGCCATCGGCCTATCAAGCCGTGGCACGTCCTCTCTCATACCTTTGACCAAACCCGCCACCCGCGTAACTTGTACGTAGGCGGGGGTGAGGCCAATGATGTGGGACACCACCTGGCCCCGACGAACATAGGCCCCCATTGAGGGGAAAAATGGGTAGACAACGTCCACCCCTCTCACCGGGCGACGCTGCCAGAGATGACCTATTAGATCATCAGGGACAGGAACAGGCAGTGGCTGTGGCAGCGGCACGGCGTTTGCAACGGCCGCCACCGCCATAAGCTCGGGAAACAAAGCCTGCAGTTCCCCCTGCAGACTTTCCTCCACCGAGCCTGCATCCCTCACATGCAGCAGGCTACGACTGGTCAAGGAGCCACATTCCGATGTGGCTGATAGTAGGGCATCCTGCCGACGAGTCAGAGGGTCTTCCCCGACGTCTTCAAACAAGGCGCCCCAAGGAGACATTTCACCCCCCTCCAGTGTTACCTGGACGGGCGGGATACATGTCTCCACCGGGCCTTCAAATAAGAACCCGTCTGCCTCTACCATGTAATCCTCTGTTTCCATCGGGCAGGTAGAGACCGACGCATCCTCACTGGGCTCCAGCAATTCACCAAACCCAGGCCGTTCGCGTCTGTAAGCCACCATCTTGCGACGGGAGCGAGCAGACGCAAAAAGTTTGCGTCTCAAATCCTCTGGAACCAAAGGAACCGGCCGCTCAACAGCGGACGATTCCCCGGAAGCAGAGGAACCAGAGCCATGACCAGGCCATCGCAGAGGCGACGGCACCGGTGCACCAGCTCCTTGGAGAGGCAAACTACCCATCGGACGCCTACCGGGCGTGGCTGTCAACCACGAGAGAGGCAACAGCCCCGCACCAGAACGCACGACGGAGGCGGAAATGGAGAACCGCTGGTGGAGAGTGGCTCTGCGACTCTCCGAAGTAGACATTATGACTTAGATTTTTCTATTGAATATTTATGAGAGAAGAAAAAAATAAGCACAATGTAAACACGTCTCAACTTTCTTCAGCTAACAACCTCGTCAAGTGGGGATCTACCAAAGGCACTTCCTTGTGGTGAAAGTGAAGAAGGAGGCGAGTAGGTGGCCACACACCTGCTTATGAAGGTAAGCGGAAGGGGGTGTGGTCAGACGGATGTTGGGATGTAAAGGTACATGGTGGAATTTTTTATTCAGTGCTCGTGCACGAAGTGAAGTACAGTGCAGAACAGGTGCTAAGCAAGCCATTAACAACATAGAACTGTTGTTAACAATCGCAGTGACCAATGATGTGTAGGCCTTTCCCTGACAGCTTTCCTGATTGGCTAGATGCCTGAGCCAGGCCTAAGCCTTCAGAAGGCAGTATGCTAGGTATTGGTGCTATGGTGGTTGTTTACTGAAACTGCTTCACATTACCCTCCTCATCCATGACAAACCTTTTCATGGATTCCAACACAATGTTAATTAGAAGACGTTACCTACTGCAGGTTCAATGACGTAATTCCACCCTGCAATAGTGACATGGATAACACCAGGTAGATGTTGCATGTGCATGATAGAATATCCATAAAACATGACTTTAACTTGTTATAATACATTTACATTTTTACATTTAGTCATTTACCTGACACTTTTATCCAAAGCGACTTACATGTTCTGTACACCAAGTCAGCAGGTAGGGTACAACTCTGGCAGCTAAGGGTAAGGGATATTGTTTGTCAAACAGTGTTGAACTTGAGTGCATAGTATAGACATAATTATAGGCATGGTAGATTACTTAGTAACAGAATTTGTGCATAATAGTATTTTTATTTTTATTTAATTTCAGATATTGATTGAAGTGTGTATAATAGAAACAATAGAAGCAATGCCACAGTCTCATGCAATTCCTTTACATTGACACTCTTAAGATAAGATAAGAGATAAGATATTCCTTTATTGATTCCCTTGGGGAAATTCAGGCATCATAGCAGCATGGGGGGGGGGGGGTATATGTATGGGCATGGTAATAGTAGAAGACAAGAATATAGGCAATAAAATTATAGTACAGTATAAAAGTTTAAATAAGCAATAAACAATATAATTAACTATATTGAATATAATATATGAATATAAGCATATGAGCAAGTATACAGTGTAATCATGAGGTGCAGATGAGGGTCTGTATGCCCCATCAAACATACTTTACCCTTGAATCAAGTGGCAGAGAGCAGCTTTCAAAACACCACCAGTTGATTAGCTACTATAGTCTATGGTGTGAAGCCTCTCTGTCAGGCTGGCCAGTCATCTAGGGTGTTTACGAAAGGTGTGAGGGGTCTGGTGGTTTGGGGGGTCTGGGGTGAGATTCCTCCTCAATGCTGACTCATAGGATGTCCATGAAACGCTTTTCCAAAGAGCAGGTGAGTTGCTAAAACGGATGGAAATCGTGACACATGGTCCTGAAGCGAAGGAGGGATCAAAATAAATGCTTTGCTCTTGACTCACGGGTGTGATTTTGGGGGAACGGGATATTGTTTCCCAGCATTGAAGGAGAACAGGTGCAACTGACCAGTTGTTCTTTTGTCCCATCCTGCTTTTTTTATTTTGGGGGGGGGGGGGGGGGGGGGGATTGAAAGCGGAGCCAGCACCTGTTAACATTCCTCAACGGTTCTGAAAGAGGAAAAGGAAACACTGCCCGGAGAGAGAATATCCCAGTAGAGAAACATTTTGCACAACGCAAAGGACTAGAAATGCAAACAGACGTCCAGTAGAATTAAACAATCACCAGCCTTTTGACTACTGGCCAATACGCAAATGGCTGGGGCAGGGATTACAACGAGGGCTGCTTGGGTATAATTACATAGGTGAGGTTGGGTTTTGGGGTAGTGCTCTGGCCACAGCTGTGCGTGGCTGTCGAGAGGGTCTGATGTCATGTATAATGGGGGTCCACTGGGATGCAGGAGGGCGGAGGGAGGAGGGAGGAGGAGAGAAGGGTAGAAACCAGATCCCCGCACTGTGCCACACTACTGTGATTGTGAGTGAAGGTTAACATGGAGCCACCTGCTGCACGCATACTGCAGGCCTGACCTCTCTCAGCTGGACGCACAGAAATAGTGTGTGTGTGTACATATTTGTATGTGAGATATATATGTATATATATATATAGAGAGAGAGAGAGACTACAGAGAGAGAACATGTTATGTGTGTGTTTGTGTGTACAGTACGTATTTGTATGTGAGATACTGTATTTATACAGTATGTATATAAATATATAGAAAGAGAGAGAGAGAGAAAGAGACATGTTGTGTGTGTGTGTGTGTGTGTGTGTGTGTGTGTGTGTGTGTGTGCGCGCGTGCGCGCGAGATATGGGGAAATTGAGAATGTGTGTGTGTGCGTGTGTGAGACTGAGAAGAGAGATGAAAAACTTTCTGTCTGTCTATCCGTCCGTACATACTACATTTATCTGTGTGCAAAAAGAAGGTGTGAGGCTTGTCCATACTTTAGGACCCAGCAGTTTGCACATGTGTGCGAGAGCCCAGGGAAGATGCACGAGGCAGGGGGGCTGACAGCTACACTGACTTAACACTGCCTGATATTTCGTGGCCTGGGGAATGCGGACGGCACTCCCTCCTTTATGGAGCAGCGCTGGATTATTTAGCTGCATGGACCTCTGCCCAGAGGAACAGCTGAATGATGTCATCCGGCGCATAGAGCAAATGTTCTGTCCTCGCGTGTTCAAGGCCGTACGGTTCGACTTGGAGTTGAAGAGTTGAAGTGTTGTGTATGAAAGCTGACATGGACCGCAGCATTTGTACACCACACCATTACCGCTAATTCAATCTAGCCGTTGTTGGAGGCAGTTGGTTCTGTTGGAGGTAGACTACTGTAGTTGGTGCTGGTGGACATAGTTGATTTTGTGGGAGGTAGTTGGCTCTGTTAGAGGTAGTTGATGCTAGTGGAGATAGTTGGCTCTGTTAGAAGTGGTTGGTGTTAGTGGAGGTTGTTAGTGACACAAACTAGGTCTCTAGGTTGTACAGTTTAATAGGCTGTGATTCTCCTAGAGGTCACAATAGGTCATTTTATACAGTGAGGTCAGGTAAAAAAAGAAAATGGTCTCACTACAATGAAATGGTTACTATGGGGACTAACATCATCATGAAGACAATTGGGCTCATTGGATCCACACAAGTCTCAGATTTCCAGTCATATCCAATGCATGCAATTCCAAGACTGTTTAGGGACCCGCAGTATGCAGAAATGGTCAAATACACATTTCTAGAACAGGCGAAAATAACACATTACTGCATGCAAAGAAGCGCATGGTTTTTGCCAAAAACTGCATGGGATTATAAATGTAAAGGGGAGACTTATGGGTATCACTAATCCATAGAACCCATTCATCAGATGTGTTGAGGTGAGAGGTCAAGGGCCCCCTTTGAAAATGGCCATGGAAGTTTTTCCCTCACCAAAATGGAGCCTAACTTTGGAGCATTATTTAGCCCTCTTCCCGACAAGCTAGCATGACATGTACTAATAATGGCATCAATGGATGTATTAGGTTGTCTAGTTCCATATGATACCAGTATCTTCACTCTAGCTTTAAAACTGAGCCCACCACAGTCTCTGAAAGACATTCCCGCCAATCCTGCTGATCTCAGAGGGTTAAAAAGATCCATCCCTTGCTGGGATCCGGCCCCCCTTTTAGTCTGACACCAATCGATTTGAGAATCATTTGAGAGTTGGATTAAGATGTTTGATAATTGGGCAGGCAGATTCTAGTGGAGAATCGGTGGGTTGGCCTTTTCTAAGAAGAGCCTGGGTGGATTTCAAAGGACGTGAAGTGGGAGATGACGACAGGAGAGATGCTGGGGAGCAGATGTGTGTTTGGAGAGGGAGATGAGAGATGGAGGTGTGTGTGTGTGTGTCGGGGGGAGGGGGGGTTCAGTTAGCCAGTAAGTTGACCTCACAGGGCAGATGGTGTGTCTGACGTAGGCATGTTTACATATATAAAATGGACTGCATTTACATAGCGCTTTTATCCAAAGCGGTTTAAACTTATGCCTCACATTCACCCATTCACTCACACTTCACACTCACACACTGACGGTGGAGGCAACAATGCAAGGAGCAGTTAGGGGTTAAGTGTCTTGCTCAAGGACACTTCAACACACACGGCTGGGAAGAGCCAGAATTGAACCGGGAACCTTACGATTACCAGATGACCACTCTACCTCCTGAGCCACTGTCACCCCCAGTAGATGAGTGTATGTGTGTATGTATGTGTGTGTGTGTGTGTGTGTGTTGGGAGAACGGGAGCGATCCTTCCGCACAACGTCTGGCTTTGCTCTTCATGGATACAATCAGGTTCCTCTCTCTCTCTCTCTCTCTCTCTCTCTCTCTCTCTCTCTCTCTCTCTCTCTCTCTCTCTCTGCTCTTTTCAAACGAGCACGCAAGCATGTGATTCCCTGTCTTCTCTCTTCCGTATGTGAACCTAAATATGGAAACAGTGATTGGAAATTGTTTAGACAACCTGAAATGGTTTATCCTGGGGCTGAGCCTTTTCCAACAGAGCAACCCGAGATCAAAGTGCAGGAAACATGAATCACGGAGCATTTCTGTACGGAAATCGTGTCTGTGCCTCTCTTCTCTTCTCTCTCTCTCTCTCTCTCTCTCTGACACACACTAGCACAAATAAGAATGCAAAGAAAACAAAGAAGAGCAGGGGGGTGGGGACGGACTCGGGGGGGTAGTGATTTATCTGGCCTGATCACATGCTGGTCTGAAAGCTCACGCTGCAGCCCCTCTCTCTCTGTTGTCTCCCTGCCGCGGGTGTTACCTGCATCAATACAGACCTCACACGCGCCCAGAGTCCTATCTGTGCGAGGCCAAAGGGCCAGTCTGACCGATGCAGAGTCGTCCTGAGAAGATCCTATCAGTCCGACGAGTCGACGACCCACCTTTACCCCCTGTCGCCCCCCCGCAATTATCACCATCTCACAAACCATGGGATTGTGGCTGCCTCTATTTTGGTGGGGGACTTTTTTGTGCTCGCTCTCTCTATCTATCCCTCTTTCTCTCTCCCTTTCTCTCTCTCAGTTTTGTTTGTCTCTGTGTTTGTCTTTCTTTTTTTGCCAGGCCCGGAGGGTCGGCCAACAATATTGAATGTTGCTAACTGACTGCCTTGGCTGGTTGAAAACACTGCTGGCTGGCCTTGTTGAAACACACATGCGTGAGTGAGTGTCATTGCCTACTGGGCGGTTAGGCATCAGACCAAAGCATGTGAACACAAACTTGTGAAAACAGCCTATTCTGTATAATAGCATAATGAACATAATGGCAACTTTGGTTGATGCAAAATACGGAGAGATGCATGTCACGGTAACTTATGACAGAAGTGTGGTGCGTTTCTGACACAAGTTACCGTGACATTCACTGAGCATCCTATAGTGACTTGGATAATATCGGTTGCTTGCTTTGGATATGAGTTTGTTTGTCAGTCTACTCCTGTGTTTAATGCTATTTACTCACCCTTATTGCAGCAACGATACAGGCCGGGGGTAAAGTTAACTTTAGCTTAGCCTAGGAGTACTGGTGGATGATAGCACCTAAGAGTACTGGTGGATGATAGCACCTAGGAGTACTGGTGGATGATAGCACCTAGGAGTACTGGTGGATGATAGCACCTAAGAGTACTGGTGGATGATAGCACCTAAGAGTACTGGTGGATGATAGCACCTAGGAGTACTGGTGGATGATAGCATGATAGCACCTAAGAGTACTGGTGGATGATAGCACCTAGGAGTACTGGTGGATGATAGCACCTAGGAGTACTGTTGGATAATAGCACCTATGAGTACTGGTGGATGATAGCACCTAAGAGTACTGGTGGATGATAGCACCTAAGAGTACTGGTGGATGATAGCACCTAGGAGTACTGGTGGATGATAGCACCTAGGAGTACTGGTGGATGATAGCACCTAGGAGTACTGGTGGATGATAGCACCTAGGAGTACTGGTGGATGATAGCACCTGGGAGTACTGGTGGATGATAGCACCTGGGAGTACTGGTGGATGATAGCACCTGGGAGTACTGGTGGATGATAGCACCTAGGAGTACTGGTGGATGATAGCACCTAGGAGTACTGGTGGATGATAGCACCTAGGAGTACTGGTGGATGATAGCACCTAGGAGTACTGGTGGATGATAGCACCTAGGAGTACTGGTGGATGATAGCACCTGGGAGTACTGGTGGATGATAGCACCTAGGAGTACTGGTGGATGATAGCACCTAGAGCTAGGAGTACTGGTGGATGATAGCACCTGGGAGTACTGGTGGATGATAGCACCTAGGAGTAGGGGCGTAGCTGTAGATTCTGGGCCCCATGAAAGAATACATTTGTGGGCCCCCAAAAATGTGGGCCATTTATTTATTGATGAAAATGCATAATATGGTGGGTGAGCCTAGTAAAGGATGTCGCATTGCATTCATCTTCAATGAATAGACCAATGCAATAGTCTACCAAAGAACCTTGAGTCGCACTAGGCTGGGAACAACCCTGGGTCAAGTGATAGTAAACTGGACTGGACGGACAACATCGAGGCCCTCTAGGAAGGGATAGAGCAGACTGTTCTTCCTGAGAGGGCTCAGGTCTTTTAATGTCTGCAGCAAACTGCTGCAGATGTTCTACCAGTCTGTGGTTGCTGGTGCCCTCTTCTTCGTTGTGGTATGCTGGGGGGGCAACACCAATACAGACAAAATAAACAAACTGGTCAAAAAAGCAAGCTCTGTGGTGGGAGCGGACCTGGACAGTCTGGAGGTGGTGGGGGAGGACGAGGAGGAAGCTGTATGCTATCCTTGAGAACCCCTGCCACCCCCTCCATGATGAGCTGACCGCAATGCGGTCCATGTTTAGCCACAGACTTATCCCCCCCCCCCCCGACATACCACAAAGCGCTTCGGGCAGTCCTTTGTGCCGGTGGCAATCAGGCTCCACAACCAGGCAGGGCCAGGACGGGCGAACTGACGTGGACTGGAGGAGCTGGGTTGTGGACTGTAACCAATTAATTTAATTATTTAACATCATGATTGGACTTGTTTCTTTTTCTTTTCACCACTTTTAGCTCTTTTTATCCCTATGTATTTGTCCATCTTGTTTTTAACACATACTAATAAGTGTATGTTATGTATTAACTGTTTCCACTAACTGTTTTTTTTACTGTTTTTAAATTGCTGTTATGCTGTAATGGACATCTGAATCTCCCCTCTGGGATAAATAAAGGTTTTCAATTAAATTCAATAGCAGATCTTCTACAGACACCACTACAGGTGGCTCAGTATCTGTGGAATCCTGTGTTGGAGCCTCACTTTGTCCCTGACATTGACTGTCCATAGCTGCTTCCTCCTCATCTGTGCTGCTTTCATGGTCCTCAACTTCTTCTTGTACTGGTACTTCTGCCTCTTCACCTCTGCTCTCCTCGTTGGCTGCCTTGCTCGAGGGCCCTGGCTCTAGAGTATCCATAGTGTACATAATTTGTAAAAATGCCCTATAATAGTAATAACACAGTACAGCTCGAGCTATCTCTTAATTGTTATAATAATAATAATAATAATAATAATAATAATAATAATAATAATAATAATAATAATAATAATAATAATAATAATAATAATAATAATAATAATAATAATAATTTGTATAGATCTTTTCCAATTGCTCAAATCTAGCTATAGCTACTGTAACTAACAACCTCAATTTAATGTGCCAGTGGTCAATGGTATTGCAATTACTGGAAGAACTAGTTCAAGTTCAAGTTCTTGAACTTGAGTAACTAAATGTGAATATTACCTAAAGTTGTATTCAATGCATGGTAAGCATATTTAAAATCTGTTTGTTAACCCCAAGCCCTGCTTTACCTCCCTCTCCTTCAACGGGAGCTGGCCTGAGGGAAGGGGTACTGATCCTGAAGTCGCATCTGTGCATTAGAGCAGATGTGATTATCATGTAACATTATACAGGTTAGGTTAGCTAGCCATAGCAAAAGGGCATAGCTGCTGGATACAAATTCACTGGGCTCATCTACACTCATCTAATTTTTGATAGCAACAGGTAGCTAACGTCAGCCACAAAATGTTGGCCAAGCTGTTATGGGCTTCAAAACAAGTTCTGTGAATAAATACCTTTCTTGTGAAAATACTTGGTGACTAGCTGTCGACCTCTGGCTCTTTTATTATTTTCCTCTTGCTGACGTTTTTTCTTTCGTTTCTGAGCTCCTGATTCATGAGCTGTTGTAGTAAAATCCCACAGACTTCCTACAATAATTTGTGGTTATTGTAGTACAATACAATGAGATTGATTATCTGGACGGAGGAGGAAAGATTCATACTTGATAGAATGGTTGGTCTCCTCATCTGGCTTAATGCAGATGAAGAATAAAACGTGTACGCCAGACAAACCAGAATTGTAGTTCAACTCAGCTGATTTATTTGATCAGAGCCAGGAGTCCAAGGTGAATAGAAGGTTGACTTCTACATACAAAAGATGATCAGATAACCTTAACAGCTGTCTGTTGTACAGAAATATCACAATCAGGTTTGCATCCCAAACCTAAATACTGCACATCAAACAGTCACTTGGTTAACATAATTTGAACATACATGGTTTACTGTACACATTATACATGAGTAAATCTGGTTTACAGATCAGGGATCTGTACAACATTACTCTAATCTATAAACAACCATTTGGTGTTTCCCATGATTTTACTCACGTAAAATGCAATCAGCTTACAGTTGTTTCTGGGTGGTTTCGAAGCGGTGGGGGAGCCCCCAGACCCCTGGTTGGGTCCGAGAGCTCCAGAATCACCCTATGTAGGGCCTTATATCCTATCATTTCTAGCCAATAATACATATGGCTGGTCCAATCCAGCGTCTGCTTGTGGGGGTGTCCTTGTGGGCGCTGGCAGCCCCCCCCCCCTTGGGGTTGTGGGGACGTGATGGGACAGACAGAAGGGGCCCATCGGTGGCCCACGTCCGTGTGATCTTTTGCTGAGATGAAGGGACCTGGCTTGTCTCACAAGGGGGGGTGTGACATGATCGCTTTAACCCTTTGGTATGGCTATAGATGTCTAATATCATCCAAGTACAGTCAGTGCTTTCTAAGACTGATACCAGACATCATATGAGACCTTTTGATACTAAACAGTTGATTAATAGATTACTTTGTCTGTGAGTTAGTGTCCATGCTTCAACAAGTCTAAACTGGTCTGCCCTGTGGTCAACCCAGCTCTCTCTGATCAGCATTTACATACAGTCAGTTCGAGAAGGTGTCGTTTGTTCTCTAATTTAGTCATTGCTTGAGTGGGGGTTGAAATAACTGTTGCAGCTGTTATCTGATGCAGCTGTCTCAACTGACAGTTGAGACTGTTTCGCCACTGAGTCCACTCTGCTATTGAAAGGTACATCTGGCTTTACATTTATGGTTCTCTAATTTATTCACACATATTAATTATGAAATTCATCGTCAATATTTACCACATTTCCCCACTTTGACAATTCTCATTGTCACATACTGTATATTGACTTGATTTTCTATACATACTAACCATACAATATAATAATAAAAATCATTTTTTCTTCAAATTTCTCAATTTTTCTTTTTTCTCATATTTTTTCTTTTTCATTATTCTTTGGTACATATCATCAATTAGTTTCTTCTTGTCTTCTTCTTTTCTCCCCCACATTCCCCTGACTATGGCCCCCTCCCGGGGAATCCTGGTGACCCCTTCATCCAGATCCCCAATTAAACTATTCTGCCTTTAATGAAACAGTGTTTACCACCTACTATCATCAGGCTTTGTTCCTCTGGGCTCACAGCCAGAGGCTTATTTGTTGAAAACAATTAAAACAATGTAATCTAAACATTACACATTAAAGTAAAACACAATTTTTTAAAATTATGGTATCCGTTGACATGATCTGTGGAGACACAGAGATTATTCTTCATTCTTTCATACATTTTGCTTCTCCTCTCCTGTTAATTCCTTTTCCAAGTCAGCCCAATCACATTTTGCACAATCAACTCAGTTGGTCTTCTCACCTCTCCCCCCTTTTATGAACATCCCTATGGACATAAACCTTACCACCTCCGCGCACAGACGGACAGGGAGGGAGGAGCATCACGCAAGGGAAAAAAAATTTCACCATATCGGCCATAACCTACACCTTACTTTTTACTCTACCTATGTGTATGTGTTTAGTTTAGTACTCTTGCGTTGTGTCATAATCTATACCAGTTGTTACCGTTCAGTCACTTCCCGTCCAACACACCAATCAATCACACAGAGGCCCTTGTTCAACGCTTTGGTTGCACAGTCTCCGACCGTTTTCGCCCCCCCCCCCCTCCACCCCATGTCGGCCAGCCTCAGCTGAAGCCACTGTTTTTAGCCTGGACCTCGTCATATTCTGTCCCATGACTGTATTTCCATGGATCTACAGACGAACGACTCCGTCAGTCTGGAGGTATGTCTCAACCTCCGGCCTTCGTATTCGGGGCTATATTGAAGGAGGGGTAGAGTCCCAAGCGACCTCTCTTCATAATCCAACAATCTCCCACAGGAACTGACTGAACGGGTCACACCATCGTGTCATAATCTAATGAAATGTATTCCTACACATTTTCCCCATGATCCCCCCACTTGTGATGGTCCATCCTCCCTCTCCGCCTGAACTGCAAGGGAACAAAAACACAGAACAAATTTTCCTTATACAATACGTCAAATATTTCTCAAGAGACGCCAAATGGTTAATCATTATGCAAAACGTAATGGGACCACTTAACTGTCATCGATCTGATCCAATGTATCCTCACGCTTCAACCGTCCTCTCACCAGATCATAGAGAAACAACAAACAAAACGCAAATAATCAAAAAAACATTCCAACAGATGTCACATGTAGACCACCTCAATGGTTATTAAAAAAGAAAAGAAAAGAAATTTAAAACCTTTCAAGCCAGCACAGTCACCCTCTACAGGCTCCATTCACACCCATTCAGGCCACACAATCATAGATAAAAATAGAAAAGAAATCTAAAAATTTAAATTCAATACCTCATCCCTACAAAACCTTCAACATAAATCAAATCAAATGCAGTAAAACAAATGATATGAAACAAATGATAATGGTATAACCCAAGTGGTTCGATACACTCCTTACCTAAACACATTTTGTTATTTTTAAGACTAGTCTCACCCTAAGTGAAAGCTAAGTTGCGTGTGTGCATGCATGTGTGCTCTGCTTAGGACCAAATTGTGTGAATGTGTGTCTGTGTGTGTCTGTGTGTGTGTGTGTGTGTCTGTGTGTGTGTGTGTGTGTGTGTGTGTGCGTGTCTGTGTGTGTGTGTGTGTGTGTGTGTGTGAATGTGAATGGGTGTGTGTGTGTGTGCCTGTGTGTGAATGGGTAGACAAAGCCTCCTTGCCCCCATCCCCCGCTCAATCATTCACTAAAGGACATCTCAATCTCACACATACATACAAAATTAAATTTAAATAAAAAATACCATCTGTACCAACTCAACCAACCTCCACTCTCACAGT
Source organism: Notolepis coatsorum (assembly GCF_963971535.1). Classification (NCBI taxonomy): domain Eukaryota; kingdom Metazoa; phylum Chordata; class Actinopteri; order Aulopiformes; family Paralepididae; genus Notolepis; species Notolepis coatsorum. The sequence continues at coordinate 57,880,566 of NC_140176.1, forward strand.
GCCACAACACATTCTCACAATTCAACATCATCCACGCCTCATTCATATTATAAACATATATCTCTCTCATACACTCGTTAATCAACCACAGACCGACAATGGGTTAGTTCCCCTGCGCTCATCTCTTCTACTCTCTCATCCGGCTACACTCATCCCTGGCTAATACAATTCACACTTAATTTCTACACTCCTACCCTCACTTCAAAGATGGACTGGACCCATCTTAAATTTAGAACCATCCCTGCCGTCCAGTGCACAGACAGTTTCAAATTATTCCCTTATCAACCAGTTAACTTTCATAAGTCATAACCCCAAATGAATGCCACTTTCTTGATTGTCTCACTCACTTAACCCAGCTGTGTCCTGTATTAGCTCGCTTCCTGTCTCAACATTTCCCCTGTCATAAAAATACGCTTTGACCCTTTTAACCTCCTTCCAGTTAAGAGTACCCTCCTCCCGTTCGGATGCACTCCTTGCCCTACTTAGATGCACCTCTCCCCTCCAGGATCAGGAGATACCACGTGTGGGGAAATCGGCTTTTTCAGGGCCGCATTGCCGCCTACACTGGACCCCCTCTCACCCAACCAAGGATACAGGCCTCCACTTCCAGGCTAAGGTCTCCTCACATGAACAGAAGAAGTCCCCTTATTTTACTTTCAGGTGCAGTTTAAGGCTGGGTCCCTTTCCAATCTTAGGAGAGACAATTCAGATTCCTCTGAATTGACACCCCTCATCCCTCTGCTTCCCAGCATTTTCTTTTCAAAAACACTGATCACAGAAGCACAGCTCGCCTACTAACCCTGTATCGGCTAGTAAGGTTACCGTGGCCTGACTGTACATTGAGCCAAGTGCATTTATGCCCATACTGTCCAGTCACTCACGGTCCCCGTCCCGCTATCTGTGACTATAAGCAGGGGTCATAACGCTCTCCTGACCGGCTGGCGACCCAGTCGATAGCGACCTCATAGTCCGTCATCAAGTCAGGACCCCAAGCAGCTGACTGTCCGTAGTACCTATCAGCCACTCAGTTTAGAAACCGACGGTCTTGTCCCCACCCCGCTTGCTCTGGGCATGGAAATATTGACCGTTTTCGCCAGCCTTGCCTGTTCATGGCAGGAGCTGTGCCCCCTACGGTGCACCGCCCTGCTCCTAGGTGTGGACTGTCGCCCACGTACCACCCAGTGCCCACACCAACTTATGTGCGACGTTTCCTGGGCCGACTAGGCGGTGCCACAGTGGTATGTTATTTCATACCTCGTTACGCACGAGGGCCTTCAGTTTCTCCCCAGCACTATAGAATGTGTTTAACGTGCGCCCAGACTCTTGCGAGCCCACTGCCGCCTGTTGACAGCTAGAGGTTCGGGGTGCCTAATCCCCTCCCTAACTGCCAACTGTTCTCTCACTCTACAACTGTCTCCTGCATCTTCACCTCTGACCTCTCTCTCCTGTTGCATCTAATCTCACGTCATCCTGTCATAAAAGAACAAACAGCCATTGTAAACAACAGCTGTACATCCTGACCCCCCTTGGGCCTATTGGCCCGCCTCAAAAGGATTCCTACCCCCCTGGGTAATACAACCCTTCATCTGTAAATCATTAAACGGTTAATCACACTTCTCATCTTCCCAGAGGCAAGCGCCCCCAGGTTTTTGAATTAATCACACATTCCCATGGAGAAGGCCAACCCCCTCCCCAGCGTATAAAATTATTAAGGATTAATAAAACACTCATGTCAAAATTTGTCATCTTCAGCAAGCCTCCATCAATAAATTATCCTACAAGTCGAAGGCTTGTGTCAACACTTTAACACTATATCAAAGACTTCAACAATCTAAAACAAGCATAAACACATGTCCTAACCATATCAACAGTGTATTAAAGATTTAACAATCTAAAACAAGCATCAGTAAATTATCCTGCTTCACAACCGGGCTTGTATCAAATTCCACTACAAAAACATTTAGTAAATAATATAAACATTATCCTATTTAAATCTCCAGTGTTATTAAAGCTATAACAAGTATCAACCTCTGACATTTCAACATCAATGCATTCCATACAAGCATCTTAATACAAGCTACATAAAACAAAGCATCATTATTCCAAGCATACAATTGTACATGTTACACAAATTTAAAAAAACTGGAAATGTCCATCAACTCTAATTATCATACATGTAGGCATCCTCCATCTCAGCATAACTTCTGTAGTGGTTAGTCCTAAATGCTCCTTTCTTCATACACATGTGATAAATTGATTTTACTGCAAGCATTGTGTAACTCTAGTGTAGAGCCATTTTCCAAATTCAGCCTATAACTACTCTCAAACTACCGTTTATATCATGTATGCAATAAAAGTTATGATGTATTTCAACACGGGTGACTGAATTTGCAAATCTGGTATGTAGTTGCAGCAGTACTGACTGACTATCTGATGAATTGAAACTGGGGGACCCTGATGTAAACAAGACAAAAGTCTTCCTCTGGTCTGCATCCCCTCAACAATTGTGTGTATTGAGCTGTACATATCTCTAATCACGCTTTGACCCTTTTAACCTCCTTCCAGTTAAGAGTACCCTCCTCCCGTTCGGATGCACTCCTTCCCCTACTTAGATGCACCTCTCCCCGTAAGGTTTAGGCAGTCCGCTACGACGGTACAACCAGCTCCTTTCTTAGGACTGCTTGTCCGACGCCGGCCCCTCTCCCCCAACAGAGATGCAGGTCTCCACTTCCGGCGGTAAGGTCTCCTCACATGAACGGAAGAAGTCCCCTTATTTTACCTTCAGGTGCAGTTTAAGGCTGGGCCCCTTTCCAATCTTAGGAGAGACAATCCAGATTCCTCTGAATTGACACCCCTCATCCCTCTGCCTCCCAGCATTTTCTTTTCAAAAACACTGATCACAGAAGCACAACTCGCCTACTAACCCTGTATCGGCTAGTAAGGTTACTGTGGCCTGACTGTACATTGAGCCAGGTGCATTTATGGTCTCTGCCATAACGCTCTCCCAACCGGCTGACGACCCAGTCGATAGCGACCTCATAGTCCGTCATCAAGTCAGGACCCCAAGCGGCTGACTGTCCGTAGTACCTATCAGCCACTCAGTTTAGAAACCGACGGTCTTGTCCCCACCCCGCTTGCTCTGGGCATGGAAATATTGACCGTTTTCGCCAGCCTAGCCTGTTCACGGCAGGAGCTGTGCCCCCTACGGTGCACCGCCCTGCTCCTAGGTGTGGACTGTCGCCCACGTACCACCCAGTGCCCACACCAACTTATGTGCGACGTTTCCTGGGCCGACTAGACGGTACCACAGTGGTATGTTATTTCATACCTCGTTACGCACGAGGGCCTTCAGTTTCTCCCCAGCACTATAGTATGTGTTTAACGTGCGCCCAGACTCTTGCGAGCCCACTGCCGCCTGTTAAGGACTAGAGGTTCGGGGTGCCTAATCCCCTCCCTAATCCCTATACATGTTACCGCTTCCCCTGCTTACACAAAAATACAATGCACAATATACAAACACCGCCATATTACATAATGCAGAATACCCTCTTACCCGTTTCTATCCCCTGAGCGAACTATTCCGAATGCACGAGACCCCATCCACGTTGTACCGCGCATGCGCAGTGGCAACCGAAGCGGCTGTTAACGTTGCTATGACAACCAAGGTCTGCCACGACAACATAATAACATGCCCCGATACTCATAATCTGCCACGACATTTATCACGTTTCTTTACCCCTTCCCCAACATCTTTCTCAAAACTCGAAACGTAACATATGCCGCCCCCCAAACGCCACAAAACAACGGCATGCAAGCTAACTAGCTTTAGCCAGCTCTAATGCGACGTTCAAGGCCCTCACGGGAACCGTGCCTTTCAAGATCCGTTCATCCACGCAATTCGCTCAGTACCATCCAAAGCATAAACAATTCACACAAGCCTAAAATAGCCAACCACTCTAACAGAAAATAATTTTTAAAACATTCACACCAACCAACGCCGCACACATAGTTCAACACGAACCCTTTCTCCTACCTTCTCCGCCTCACTCCATAGCACCGCGAACGTTACATACTCTCCACAACACCATGACGTCACCAAGCAGCGAATCCTCAATATCATTTACCACGTTACCGCATTAATAATAACCCTCAAAACGGCCACAATTTTGCCACCCTGCGTCTCAACCGCCTCTTACTTGTAATCGCCGCCACAGTGTTTAATCAATTCTCTCATAACGCCATCGTAACGTCCCCAGCTTCACAGCGGACTTTTCCACAGAGCTAGCCAGCTAGCCCCAACCAACAGCAGGGACTCGCCTCAAACATAATATGTCCGTTGGTCATTAAAATATCATAACAAAACCATTAAGTACTTATCAGCCAGTTCGACCGAATCGTTTTTGTATCACAGCGAACGTAATTAATCAACAGGCCGGTTTCGCTCAAGAGAACGTACTACGCACCCTGAACACGCCGGCACCCTACATTTCCATTAACTACTACGTTTTAATCCTGCAATCGCACAGACCCCTGCGCTGATCATGCCAGGGTCTAACAACCTTTCACCATACTTGACTCGTATGTTCTGAAATAGTAACAGAACCCTTAGCCCGACGCAATTATGCCCATACTGACCCGTCACTCACGGTCCCCGTCCCGCTATCTGTGACTACAAGCAGGGACACAATGCACCTTGGACCCAGCTCCCCTTCCATTTCAGAACAGTCAAATCTCCTCGTCTTACCTGCGCCCTCTTCCTGAGAATAATTTTAGGGCAATTATATACTCAGAACGCGCCCCTGTCGTATACAACAGAATAACCGTGCTTCCTAGCAAGAAAAGCCTTTTACCTGCCGTCATGCGACGCTATCTTCCACAACATGACCAGATAGTCTGTGCGCCACCACCCTTCTTGGTGCAACTCCCCCGTATAGTTCATAACGTACATTCCATACGAGTTAACTAACCCCCGTGGCCCGCTGGGCCGAGACCGGCCTCCTGTGTCTGAATGAACACACAAACACAAAAAGCCTACGTTTGCATGTTCACTGCACAACAAGCGCGATCGTCATACCTCCGGACACACAAGCTAAGATATTGTTGTTGTTGTTATTCTATTGTTAATAATATTGCATTTACCGCTCCAGTTGTTCCCACCGCAACCCCCAACCCTGCATGCAGACGCCATATTCACCGCGGGCCCCAAACAGTGGCGTACACAACCAACCTCCATCCTTCTCCTCTCCCTCATCCATTCAGACAACAAGCCCATCGTTAATCACTTCAAACGCAGCAACACCCCAGCTCTTCGCCCCGTGTCCCCAACACACAGCAAGATCCAGATATGATACATATAACAAGACCCTACCGCACCTTTCCAGGGGGAGACACGAAGGGTAGGGCAACACGGCACCATTTCTGTAGTAAAATCCCACAGACTTCCTACAATAATTTGTGGTTATTGTAGTACAATACAATGAGATTGATTATCTGGACGGAGGAGGAAAGATTCATACTTGATAGAATGGTTGGTCTCCTCATCTGGCTTAATGCAGATGAAGAATAAAACGTGTACGCCAGACAAACCAGAATTGTAGTTCAACTCAGCTGATTTATTTGATCAGAGCCAGGAGTCCAAGGTGAATAGAAGGTTGACTTCTACATACAAAAGATGATCAGATAACCTTAACAGCTGTCTGTTGTACAGAAATATCACAATCAGGTTTGCATCCCAAACCTAAATACTGCACATCAAACAGTCACTTGGTTAACATAATTTGAACATACATGGTTTACTGTACACATTATACATGAGTAAATCTGGTTTACAGATCAGGGATCTGTACAACATTACTCTAATCTATAAACAACCATTTGGTGTTTCCCATGATTTTACTCACGTAAAATGCAATCAGCTTACAGTTGTTTCTGGGTGGTTTCGAAGCGGTGGGGGAGCCCCCAGACCCCTGGTTGGGTCCGAGAGCTCCAGAATCACCCTATGTAGGGCCTTATATCCTATCATTTCTAGCCAATAATACATATGGCTGGTCCAATCCAGCGTCTGCTTGTGGGGGTGTCCTTGTGGGCGCTGGCAGCCCCCCCCCCCCTTGGGGTTGTGGGGACGTGATGGGACAGACAGAAGGGGCCCATCGGTGGCCCACGTCCGTGTGATCTTTTGCTGAGATGAAGGGACCTGGCTTGTCTCACAAGGGGGGGTGTGACATGATCGCTTTAACCCTTTGGTATGGCTATAGATGTCTAATATCATCCAAGTACAGTCAGTGCTTTCTAAGACTGATACCAGACATCATATGAGACCTTTTGATACTAAACAGTTGATTAATAGATTACTTTGTCTGTGAGTTAGTGTCCATGCTTCAACAAGTCTAAACTGGTCTGCCCTGTGGTCAACCCAGCTCTCTCTGATCAGCATTTACATACAGTCAGTTCGAGAAGGTGTCGTTTGTTCTCTAATTTAGTCATTGCTTGAGTGGGGGTTGAAATAACTGTTGCAGCTGTTATCTGATGCAGCTGTCTCAACTGACAGTTGAGACTGTTTCGCCACTGAGTCCACTCTGCTATTGAAAGGTACATCTGGCTTTACATTTATGGTTCTCTAATTTATTCACACATATTAATTATGAAATTCATCGTCAATATTTACCACACTGTAAAATACATTTTCCTCAGTCTGCTCTGTTCAAGCTGCGCGCTGCTGTGTATGGACTAAACCATGCAATGAAAGAAGGGAGGGGTGCTCATTCTGTCAAACAGAGTAACAAGCACCTGTTTGTTTCTTTTGTGACGTTTTTTTCTAATACAAGCAATTATACTTTTGAGTCAACTACATTAACTTACTTTAGGATAATAATAAAACCATATTAATAAAAAGATAATAATAGTGTTCTCTTTTTATTTTCTTTAAGCCATTATGAAGGCACGGTTTATGCACTCAAGTGATAATGAGAATGGACAGATAGCAATATTATAAATTATATATATATAACTGTTATAAAGTACATCGGTTTGTAAACAAACCTCTGTCCTCTGGCCTATAAATCGGCGCAAGACTGTGGTCGCCAAAGTGTTTTAAGAGATAAGCTGAAAAAAACCGACATGTTTATAAAATAGGTGCAGCTAAAGCACAGGTGGGTTTTGTCAACAAAGTAAATAAAATGGTGCAGGGTTGATTGAGTAGGACACTATGACTCAATGAGACCTTCTGATGGCAGGTGGTTATCAGAAGGTTTGAAAATGTGAAAAACACTGTCAGAAAAGAATGTTGCAGCTTTACTGTTAGTGGTGGTGGATGCTAGCTGCTACCGCCACTTTGTGTAGCTGCAAAGCACACAGGGGTTGCTTTAGTATTGTGTGGTGGATTCGTGGTACCTTAGGGTCTCGGTATACTTACTTATGCATTCACGGATGCAAGAGGACAGTATCCTGCATTCCTTTGAAGCATACTTTGTGCACGTCCTCATAAATGAACACTACGCATCCAAAAGATGCAATGAAGCGTGTCAGCAGTAGGGGCAGTGTGGGTGTGACAGGCTGAAACGCTAAAACTCAACATGGAGCGCTAAATGGAAACAGGTGCTTTTTCTGCCGTGATCTCAACATAACCTCCTCGAGTGTCGCCATGTTTTATGTTTATGTTGGAGGAAGACATTCTTCTTCTATATAATTCTGTGTCGGCCAGGGAGGATTCGGCCCTGATCTGCCCCCCTAGCAGATACACTTTTCACTCCTCCAGGTACACGCAATACGCAGGCGAGTGTGTGAACAAAGTCGCTAACAACGCAGCCTGGTTAAAAGCAAGTATACGGAGACAGCCTTTGCTAGCCACTGTAGCAGCCCTAGCCACCAAACGCCACCACAACAGTGATGCACTAACAAGCTGGGATGATGTAGCGTGTGCATTGTGCACTGCCGAGTGGTATATACATAGTTGTTTACAATAATCATAATCAACAACATGTAGTGCCGAGAGATGGGAGTCGGAGACGGTAGCTCGGTAGAGCGAACAGCTTTTATTCAATACACAAAATACAACAAGCTACTGCTCCGTTGCGTGCAGAACGACTCGTGTGTGGTGGCAGGCAGTGCCACCTCCTATAATGTTCGGGCGGAACTCTTGTTCCTAACAATAGTTCCGTGGGTGAATTATGTACAATTAACAATCACTACACAAGCCCCCCCAGAATTCAACCATGGTCAAAATCTCCACGGCGGGGAGAGACCACGACCCGGCCGCGGCGTGAGCGGACAACCCGGGGCGCGGTGCAAGCGATTGCGCCCTCCACGGCGCCCGGGGGCATGAACCGGCCACGGTGAGTGCGGAAAGCCAGGGGCGGGGAGGTAGGGGCGGCGCAAGCGCCCGTGTCCTCCCCGACACCCGGGGGCACAGACGTCGACGAGGCCAACGGTGGCCCCGTCGTTGGCGGGTCCCGGGGTAGCGGCGGACGGCCTCGGCGGGGGGAGAGGGCCAGCTCTAAGGGCTGGGAAACGTCTACGTGGGCGGGTTCAACCCTGTGGTGGTTGTACCCCACCTCAAAGGCGAGCCTTCGCCAGTCCTCAGGGGCCTGTGGGCTAGGGTGTCCGGTGGACAGGTCACCCAGCAGCGTCGGACCCGCGTGACCAATCGCGACGTCCTCCAGGCGTAGCCTGGAATCTGCAGTCCCGAGGGCCTGGATGTCGTGGTCGGAGGCCTGTTCCGAGCCCCTGTTGACGTAGTCGAGGTCCGGCTGTACAGCTCCGATGACGACGTTGGGCTTCTCGGCGACGTGTCTTGACTCAGAAAACGTGAGGGGTTCGTGGTCGGTGAAGGCTGTAAGAAGGCCGCCGTATGTCGCCTCATCGCGGACACATGCCAACGAAGCCCGTGTCTGTGCGTTTATTAGGCGGCCATGTCTAATGTCCACGAGGAGACCGTGTGCACCCAGGAAATCTGCCCCCAGTAGTGGGAACGAAATGTCGGCCGTGATGCAGTCCCACGTGAACCGCTGGCCCCCAAAACACAGTTCCACGGTCCTCGTACCGTAGGTGCGGATAGGGGTATCGTTGGCGGTCGTCAGGCGTGGACCTCTATCATCGCCGGCGATGTCCTCTCTCGTAGCTGGCAGGACGCTCCTCTGAGCTCCGGTGTCGCAGAGGAATTTGCAACCGGAGAGTGTGTCTCTAATGAAAAGCAGCCGGCTCGACATACCTGCGCTCACCGCTGCTACTGGGCGCAGGTGTCTGCGTTTATGCGTTATGCCGAAAGTGCAAGGGGAACGGCATCTCGTCGCCCTCGCGCCGAAACGTGCGTGGTAATAACACCGGCCTGCGGCAGCGCTGCTCCTGTTCTTCCTCGCCCCTCCCCCCTGCGGCGTGTAACCGCGAGTCGAGGCTATTAGCCCTGGGGTAAAGTGTCGAGTGGCCAGGTAGAACCGATCTGCCTCCTCTGCCAGAGCACGGGGATCCACAATGTTTGTATTGGCTAGTGCCGTCTGTACCCGTGGCGGCATGTGTCTGAGGAACAGCTCTTTAAATAAAAAGTTCGGCTGCTCGGCGCCCAGCAGGTTCAGCATCATCTCCATATGCGCCGACGGCTTGCTGTCTCCCAAGCCACGTATATCCAACAAGCGTCGGGCCCGCTCAGACGGCGACAACTCGAATATTCTGAGTAGGTGCGTCTTAAACGCCTCATATTTATTCCGTGCAGGCGGAGCTGTTATGAAGCCTACCGTCCTCGCCGCTGTAGTGCTCCCGAGGCTCGAGACGACGTGGTAATATCGCGCGGCGTCGTCGTCAACCCCTCGCAGGGCGAACTGCGCCTCCGCTTGCGCGAACCACGCCGCCGCAGAATGCTCCCAAAACTCCGGCAATCGAATAATAACGGCATCGTTTGCCATGTTCGGTTCGGTCCCTGATACTTCAGCGAGACCAACGTCAGGGTCACCAGTGTAGTGCCGAGAGATGGGAGTCGGAGACGGTAGCTCGGTAGAGCGAACAGCTTTTATTCAATACACAAAATACAACAAGCTACTGCTCCGTTGCGTGCAGAACGACTCGTGTGTGGTGGCAGGCAGTGCCACCTCCTATAATGTTCGGGCGGAACTCTTGTTCCTAACAATAGTTCCGTGGGTGAATTATGTACAATTAACAATCACTACAAACACATGAATCCCCACTGGCATGTATTCATGGTCTGGCTTAACTAAGCTTGCCTAGTCCTGTTTTCAATGCATCTCCTTTTTCTCTTCTCTTCCCCCACCTACCACCTCCTCTTCTCCCACCTACCACCTCCTCTTCTCCCACCTCCTCTTCCTTCCTTCCTGACCTATATAGATTAGACTAGATCTCTCTGGGGAGCCGCATCTATCACAGGCATTGCCTCTCAAGCCCTTTGGTAACTGATCCACTGTCTAAAGAGCAGGGAAGGTGTGTGTGTGTGTGGGGGGGGGGGGCATTGTTCTCCCCCTGCCCGCTCCCCTTACCCTCCCCTGGGAGAAAAGCTGGAGAAATCGCCGATTGCTATTGTCTGATACTGATATAGTTGTAAGGATTTTAGTCGAAAAGCTAGTTTGAAATCAGCTTAAACTTTTCAGATATGTTTTCTTTTTATCAAATTTTTTTATTATTACTTAACATGAAAACAAGACAACACAATACAATAACCATAATAACAATACACAGAACTTCACAGGGAGATAACAGAACAATAATAATAAAAGAAATAACAATTTATAAAAACAGAGTACAACATTTTAATTTTAAAGGGGTACTATCTTACAATTGGCCTTTCCCAGTATTCAGTACCGTTTCCCGGCCGTGTGGCTCTATATCAATAAGACTTATGTCTCTAATTCTCATATTGGCGCACTCTTCCAATTCCCCTCACAACCCTCACCCTCACCAAACTGAGTCCTCTCAAAACGTGCATATCAGTGATGTCAGAGATTTCCAGCTGCATAACAATGTGGCAATTGTCACCAGGCCACACAGTGGTTGGAGCCCAGCCTCAAAACGGCTTAAGATCCTGAGGTAGAAAAACGCTGCCCCTGAGTACCCGACCAGAAATACAAAACAATGAACCTTTTCGAAAAACAAAAACCTACAGAGTGTTCCATAGACTCACAGGAACCGTGCAAAAGTGCCAAAACAGTGAAGAAATAGCAAAATAGCAAAATAGCTCCCCCCCCAATAAAATTCCCCCAGTTAAAGTTAAGAAGGACAAGACAAAAGACAAGACAGACCTCCCCCTCCCACGAGACCGCCGGACTCCCCCGATCAAGCACCTCAACCCCGCTCAGCCGCACACGGCGGTGATATGTTTATTGTTTACATAATAATAATAATTCATTTATTTTGTATAGCGCTTTTCAAAGACACAAAGTCGCTGACAATAGGCAAGTGATATCTTGACTGCAAAGGCTCATAACATCCCCTATAAAATAAACGAGGGACCAAACCGTGTCCATTAACAGAGAAATGTTAGAATAACAAAACAAAAGTCCTTACTGTAATTGTGTCATTCACTTGGCAGTTGATGTAGTGCACTCCAAGTACAAATGTCACAAAGAAATGCCAATTGTGCAAGCAGCATATTGGCCATAAAAACTAAATTGGACTGATTCCGACTTTTTAAAGCCCAAATTGGCCAATAGCGATTGTCTGCCAACATATATGAGTGTGTGTATCCCTAATGACAGTATCCCCTTTCCCTATATATATATTAATCCTATATTGAGGCCCAAGCTGTTTTTTTGCATGCATTTTTTATTTCTCTTGGCTATTTGGGCTTACTGGACCCTAATTAGAATAAAAACTAAGTATCATCTTTTGATATGATGTACTTTTAGAGAAAAATGTTGTCCACATATGTGGATTCTTGGTCCGAACTTCCATAAAACCCAATTAAGTCACCATTGTGTAATAGAATGAAAAACTCTTTATTTCCACCTTGAACACAGCAGTTTTTTTCTGACTGCTTTTGCATGTATTAATAACAGAGTAAAAACAACATGGAAACATTGCACTTTTGCCCCTTTTGGACAGTTAAAACTAAACCTAATGCATGGATCATCATGCACAGGATACAGGGCAGTACATACAGGATACAGTACAGTACATACAGGATACAGTACATACAGGATACAGGGCAGTACATACAGGATACAGTACATACAGGATACAGTGCAGTACATACAGGATACAGTACAGTACATACAGGATACAGTACATACAGGATACAGTGCAGCACAGGATACAGGGCAGTACTTACAGGATACAGGGCAGTACATACAGGATACAGTACAGTACATACAGGATACAGGGCAGTACATACAGGATACAGGGCAGTACATACAGGATACAGGATACAGTACAGTACATACAGGATACAGGGCAGTACATACAGGATACAGGGCAGTACATACAGGATACAGTACATACAGGATACAGTACATACAGGATACAGGGCCATACATAACCCAACTAATTGTATGTATATATGTATTTAGTGATTGAATTGGTATGTATTACATTTAGACAATGTACAGCCTTTTAACTGCATCAGATATACTTGTTTTCTCATTTTACATGTGTGCATGTTTACTAGTATATTAGCTGTTTCGACGAGCTTCAGTCCATAAGTACACAAACGTGTACATCATGTTTAGCAACATGCTAAGTTCTTATTTTTACACTTTTTTTTCAAATTTGCTTGTCATGACAAATGTCCAACGCTTATATACATATCTAAATAAGAATAAGCCATAAAATAAGGCAGGACTTCTTACCTGGTCGATGTTTGTGTCTGGAGTTGCCACTTGAATCTTCCCTCCTATTCGCCGCCATCTTGGATTTTTACCAATGTATGTTATACTCTTCTGACACCACCAGATGGCAGTATAAGTGTCCACATATGTAGCCATAAGGCCCCAATTAGCCATAAGGCCCCAATTGTGGACATACAAGCTAAAAAGTGCTGTCCACGCATGTGACCACTAAGCCTTAACACAATGGCGCCCGACCACGGAGATCTCCGTGTTTCGATTCCACCCGTTGTGGACAGAAGCATGGATATATCCGTGGCAAGTTGTTATTGCTTTTATTCCATTTTAATAACCTATTCAAGGTCGCCGAGGTGCACTGCAGATGTACCCTACTCTTTGAATTCGAGAAAGTGCAATACCGGCCAGATCCTCTTAGGGGCGCTATCGCGATAATGCAGTGTGCCCTGTGGCTGAACGGAGCATTATTTTTTTTGACTTTCAGGTAGCTGGATTCTGGATGTGCAGCATGTAGCTTGGATTACGTTTTGGATTGCGGATTTCACTATGCAATAAGGGGATTTATCATCAGCCAATGGACATATCGATCTACCAGATGGCGATCGATAACGGGGAAATGCTCAGGGGGATCCAACCGGCTCATGGTAAGATCTTTTTCACATAAATTACAGCCCGATCGAGCCTTGTTATGATACGATACGATCGGCCTATGTGGCTACTTAGACGAACACGGTTATTGGTAATCAATAATAAGAAACGACCCCCCCCGCCCCCCCCCCCCTTTCATGCATACATGCTTGAGGATCGTGCCGATCATATGCAGTTTGAGTTTTAACTGTAGCATCTGTATAACGTAAATGCCATTGGATATAACGTTAGTAACTATTAGCCCTTTATCTCGCCTTCCAGGAAATATACTAGACCAAATGCCGTATAACGCTTATATTCACGGCGCTATAAAATGAGAACGTATTGATGAAAAAATTATTTATTTAATCCATTTTGAAGGGACGGTTTATGGTCCCAATTGACAATGAGAATGGACAGATAGCAATACTATAAAGTATAGATTTAGCTCTACAAACAGCCCCACGTCTGTTTACATTTGCCGGTCCTCTAGAGATTTATTAGACGCATCCCAATGGCCCCGAATGTGTTAAGAGGTTAAAGGCCCAATCAGTGATCCAAAATGTAAGTGATCCATAATTTTATGAGAAGCCCCACCACCAGAAATGTGAATGTTTTCTTTCTAGTTGATTGACTGGTTGACTGACCAGACAAAAGGGGAGATGGAAGTTAATTAATTGTGTTCGCTCACTATTATTTTATAAACACTGGAGCAAAACAGATGCATATTCCAATTTACAACAGCGTATTTTCCATCTTCAGATCAAACTCTTCAAGAATGGATGTGAATTATACTAGGGGTTTCCATTCTGAGTCGAGAATCAATAGAAATTAGCGTTTGATTTAGACTTTCGCCTACTTGTGCACGTAACAGTCAACAAGATAAACTTGCGCGAAGGCGGGCTGGCAATAATAATTTTCACCCTGAACTCACCCTGAATGGATAATGTTACTGTAGACAAACTTTTCAACCAAGTGTGTTGCAATGCAATATAGGGACATTCGCTGTGATACAGTGATTTGTGACTTAAAAAGTACTGGAAACCGCTCTAAAAAAGCGGGGGGGACCAATGGTCCCTTGGACCCACTGTCCAGCCTTTCCAAACAAAACAAATAGAAAAAGAAATACATAACGTTCACCGTTAGCAAGGCTTCTCAGCTTCTCGTGTCATCAAAACATTTCATGAACATTTCCCATGTGGGGAAATGTGGGGTGGGAGCTAAACAGGAAGTGACAAGGTTTATGGGAAATCTTGTCTTATCATGAGAATTTTGTTGAAACCTGTCCTTGTAGTAGCTTTTGTTATGCTAACCCTATCTTTTTAAAGAATTATTTGAAAAGTTATCAGGGCAAAAAACAAATCAAGCCTTGATAGTCTAACATAGCCATCAGTGCTGAACTTTTTTTTTCTCTTTGTGGATTTGGAGAATCGTGACACCCCTAGAATATACAGTACCCAACATTGATATGGTAAAAAACGAGTTCCTTAGCATTTTAATAATGTTTGACCACGTATTGCACGCAACTCCTAAAAACCTTTGATTAACATTTTGTACCTAACTATCTCTCATGTCTTACATCCGCCCCCTCTCTCTCTCTCTCTCTCTCTCTCTCTCTCTCTCTCTCTCTCTCTCTCTCTCTCTCTCTCTCTCTCTCTCTCTCTCTCTCTCTCTCGCTCTCGCTCTCTCTCTCCTTAGTGATGGTCTCCTTAGTGATGGTGCCCCATGCAGAGAAGGAGGCCCAAAGTACTGGGTCAGAGTCTCTGATCTCCTTAGCCACTAGCTGTCTGAAGCACGGCTCTCTGTTTGATCAGCCAGAGTTTACATTCTCCCGCTGTCCCCGTGCGGGCTCTGAGAGAGAAGGGGGGTGGGGGTTGGGGCATATAACAAAAAGGTGCATCTCTTCATGTTTGAATTAGTGATGGGGACAAAAAGTGCTGAGCATTAGGGGGGGGGTTGGCCTGTCACAAGCCACATTCCTACGTGGAGAGTTGGACGACGTTCCACTGTCAAACATATCTGCCAAAACAGGAAGTAAAACGAACTGGTGCTACCTATACTCATACTATTTCCCCTTAACATATTGAATTTAAGGGCGGCTATGTGGCGCAGTGGGCAAGGCGCTCGCAACGAATGCTGGAGACTAGGCTCGAACAGGACGCCTCCTGTTCGAGCCCCGCTCTCCACATTGCTTTCAGTTTAGCTGGTCGTCCACAGTAATACACATTGGCCGTATTACGGGGAGGAAAACTGAAGGGTGGGGATCGGGCGTTGTGGACAGCGACTCCTACAGGTCGGTTGGTGCGCCTGCGCAGTAGAATCAAGAAGCGACGGGGGCGGGGCCCCTCCAAAGCCCAGACCCCCGACGCTGAAAGATTGAGCCGCGCAGGTGAAAAGATGCGACGGCTGTTACCTCGAGTATCGGAAGGGACTCGTGCTATGTATGACTTAGTCCACATTGCAGCCGGCTTGTGGGAGGCAAGAAACAACGTTCGAAGACAGGGGAGGGTTGAATTGGACGATATGAAAATTGGGATGGGAGAAAAATAGAAAATGGGAGAACAAGTGGATACAAAAAAAAACATATTGAATTTAAATTATATTTTTGTTCCCCCCATTTAATATAAGAACCGGAAATGAGTTGAAAATAATGTTATTTTGCGGTGTCTGTGCAGCCTTGTTTATTCACGGTGTCCATGGAAACGATGACGAACGCAGCCATAAAGGTATGATTTCCTTATGTGGAAAAGACAGAGCTATAGTCCGTTTATTTTTCTGATAACTACTTCACTGCCTAACTTGTAAAGGACAAGCTTAATTTTTGGTTATTAGTGATACTCTGTATACACCCAATTTAACGTTATAGCCGCATTTCCTTTCAAACTAATTTGGTAAAGATTTTGAGTATCTTGGGCAGAGCTGTTTAGCAGGCTGATGTACAGGCGTGGAGACAGCTCTGCGTCATAGTGTGGTCACAAGCTAGCTGAGTAATAAATCCTTTTTTTTTTTATTGAGTCTATTTCTTAGTCTCTTTATTCCAACCACACATCTTCTGCCTCAACTCCCTTTTCACTGGGCCATTCATCTATCCATGTCCTACCCACCTGCTCTCCTCTTCCTCATTGCCTCTCCTTTCTTCTCTTCTTCCCTTCCATCCTCTCTTCTCTCCTCACCACTCCTCTTCTCTCCTCACCACTCCTCTTCTCTCTTCTTCCCCTCCCATTGCCTGACCTCACCACTCCTCTCCCTTCCAACCTCCTCTCATCTCCCATCTCCTCCTCTTCTCTCATCTCTTCTCCCCTCCCATCGCCTCACCACTCCTCTCCTCTCCCTTCCCACCTCCTCTCATCTCCCATCCCCTCCTCACCTCACCTCCTCTCATCTCCCATCCCCTCCTCACCTCACCACTCCTCTTCTCCCCCCTCCCATCGCCTCACCACTCCTCTCCTCTCCCTTCCCACCTCCTCTCATCTCCCATCCCCTCCTCACCCCACCACTCCTCTTCTCCCCCCTCCCATTGCCTCTCCTCTCCTCTCCTCTCCTCTCCTCTCCTCTCCTCTCCTCTCCTCTCCTCTCCTCTCCTCTCCTCTCCTCTCCTCTCCTCTCCCCTCCCCTCCCCGCCCCAATGCATGCCACTCTCCCTGCTTTAACTGTTGGTGCAGCCACCTTGTCATCCCTGCCTCAAGGTTCTGGAGCGGACAGGAGTGGTTGACTCACACGTTTCAGGGAAGTCAAGCTGTGATGATGTCAGGCTGATGGAAAGCGTGTTTGTCAGCGAAGTGGTCCAGTAAACACAGCAGGGATGGCGTCACAGCTTGATGGCATCACTCAGGGGCTGGACACGGAGTGCGAGTTGACGTCAGCGTGCCATGACGTCATCGTGCGGGGAAACGCCTTCCAGAGAGTGACGTGACCGTGGCTCAGGCGTTACCCGGCGCAGCGCTGACCAAATCTCCCTATAATTAAAAGTGGCCTGAGGCCGCCGGGAAGCATGACTGAATATCTCCCATGTTTTCATCCATTACATATAGTGCATCATGTTGAATAGATGACCTACTACACGGCCACGCTTACGAAGGGTGCGTGCGCTCACCGGGGTTGTAGTGGATCAGGTTCGGCCTCCTCGACAAGCTCCCCTCTGTGTTCTCCACGTATCACGTAGCTTTAAATAACTCCACGGATGCTTGGTTTCATGGCCACTTGAACATACAAGACACGGAGGATTTAACACCTGATTGTGTCACTTCCCCCCAGTCGCTCATGTGAAACGGGTCGGGCTCCGACGGGCTTAGCGTGGGGAAGAATTCCTTCTTTGTGTCCTCATGGCTGGCACGACTGTTTTTGGCTGAGGCCCCTCGGAGCCTCGGCCCTGACCAGGCGCAGGTGCGCAGACCTCTCCTCCTTCCTCACGCACACATGGACACACACACACACACACACACACACACAATCACACACACACACAGGCACAGGTTCTCAGGTTCCTCTGAAATGAGACACGCAAGAGATCTATCAACAGAGAATTCACGAGGTAATGACATACTTAACTCCCTGGTGTGTACACACACACACACACACACACACACACACACACACACACACACACACACACGTGTGCATGGTATACGTACATGTGTGTGTGTGTATGTGCACATGCACACTTAGCAATGTAGCCAGCTCAGCCCCTTCCTTCCTGTGCTAGTGGGCAACTCTCACACTACGCCTCGTTTGCTTCAGCGTGAAGAGAGTGATTAAATATTTAAAGTATGGAGTACTTCCCTGGCATCAGGTGTAACTCACTCCTGTAATCTTAGATAGCGCTGGGCGCAGCGCTGTAATTACAGTCAGGTTAACGGTGTGAGAGTGAAAGGGGCTGCGGCAGACAGGCCTTTGTTGTTCACGCCCACCATCTCCGTTCTTACAGACTCTCTCATCTCTCCCTATTTCCATAGCTCCGCGCAATGCACACGCGCGCGCGCACACACACCACCGCTGCTCATTGTGGAAGGAGAACTGCATTAAAAAAGACACTATTATCAATATTAACCAAAAGCCAGTTATGCCAGACACAGAGAAGATGTAAAGGCACTTCTACTATCAACTTGAGTCGTGTACGTTTCATTGGCTTTTCTCTCGTAACCCTTTGAGGTGTGAGTTATTTTTATTTATTTATACGTTTCCTCAGAGTTCTATTTAGGAATTCTAGCCCCTGTTACATCATCATTAGATTGTTAACGTCTCAAAATTACAATTTTGGAATCGTTGAACCCGACGGGCCGGTAGCCAATGTTACATTCTCATTAGAATGTTCATTTCTAAAGGTGTCTTACCGCGCCGGGTGACAGTTAATTCCCTATAAATTCCTAATCACACCGGGTGTGATTGTACATCTCGAATATTGAAGGAAGATCATGTAGATTGGACAGGTGCTCAAAAAGGCTGATCAGGTCAACAGCAGAGGGTCTTTGGAAAGCAAACGATAGATGGCGCTATTATGCATCTCCATATAGTGTGAGTCAAGGCAGAGATTCAAGAGAGCAGCATGCTAGGATTTGCACAGTGGGCGGTTGGTTCAACATCAAACGTGTACAGTCACAAGGAAGACAGTGCAGGGGATATAAGCCCAAACGTCTGTTCTGTGAGAGGAGTGAATTGTGACTTTAATCCATTTAAGGTGTGTTGCCTCCTCCAAAAAATATATAAAAGAAGAAAAATCCCTAAATGTCATATGAGTAATAATGGGAAAGGAACCATATCTCTGCTGTACCTTAATCCCGCCCCGCTTTCATTACCGTTGCTAATCTGACAGAATTACACCCTTTTATTACCTGAATATATGCCTCCTCTCCACGGATTTCACCTTTCATAGAATCCCATAAAAAAAAAAAAAAACCTTTAGTACAGAGCGCTGCTACACGTCCCTGGTGTCTCTGGTCTATGTATGCGTTATCTAAAAAAAACAACACAATACATCACCCTGCCCTTAAAAGGTGAAACACGACCTCGGGTAAAGCTCTCATAAAGGTCATTTCTATGTAGTTATTTTCTGTTAATTCCCACAACCTTATGAACCGAAATCCCACATTAAGTCTTGGTTTCCTGGATACAATAATGACTCCCCGGGGACCATGAAGTACAACTCGCACAGTTATGCTCTCAGAGGGGCTAATGTTTTGGCTTAGGACAAGATGACGATAATGACCCACTTACTACAGGGACCACACCGATCGTACGCTCCTCAGGAAGAGCATGGTGAGGTGAACCTGCATTCACCTATTTGCGTCTTTGAAAAAGAAATGTCAGTTCATGTCTGTTCTCCACTGTGCTGTTATTTCTGGGTATTGCCTTGTTGTTCTGCAGCCATTACCAAGGATATTTATGAGATTTTTTGGCTCATAGCGGTGGAGTCAAATAAACAACTCCCTGACGGGATTCCACAGCGGGGGAGGGTGTTGCTCTCTGCAGTGTGCTGCAATGATCAATGAGCTTCTCAACGTTTTGACTAAGGACCGCTGGCGTCGTCGCGCGGCTCTGAGTGGCCCACGCCATAAACACGCTCTGTCATCCCCATAATGGAAAGTGTGTAATTTGTCACATCTGTCCTATGGAAGGGTGCAAATTCAGAAAACGGTGACTCTCGTTGGCTTGTCTAAAGTGTAGATTCATCGTTGACGGATGAAATGATCGGATCTGATGGACCGGGCTGTTTTTCTTTTGGTGATAATAAGTGAACAATCCAATGTTTCGTTCCAGAAAGAAGTAACACTCCGTCAAAGTCACAGTTTACCCTTGGTTTGCCACTTGCCCAAAGATACACTCCGACTCCGAGGTGTGTTTTCCCATGGTCTGCAGAGACATAGCAGAGGAGAGGAGAGGCTGAGTGGGTGGAGGTGAGCCCGGCTGGGCTGAGTGGGTGGAGGTGAGTCTTGTGAGAAACAGCTGTATAAAAGGTGCTTGTTTTCCCACAAGGCTTTTGGGGATTCCTCCCCCCCCCTCCCCCCTCCCTTTATAAGCGCCGTGGCCGCCGCTCCCACTGACGGACGTCTCTGTTTGGCAGGTGCTCGTATACTTGGCGCCTCCCCGTTGCCCGTGGCGATGAGGCTGTCGGGGCAGAATGCCTTCCAAGAGTGCTGGGGAACATTATATTTCACATTATCTCAGAACAATAGGTCATTTCCTGCCGCGCTGCGGGCCTGAGAAGCTATGCAGGGGCTGCCAAGCTCCAGGAAGGGAGAGCAGACTGCAGGAGAGGTTGGCGTCTAAAGGGGGGCCTGCATAAAGGTGATGGATTGTTAGGTGGGCCGTTCCAGAGACTGTGTGCAAAGCTGAAAGGTACTAATCTCTCTGTTAGTGTTAAGCCAGAACAGCCACAGAAGGTTCATTCTTCCAGGTTATGAGATACAAAGGCAAACACATATTATTCATACTGTGCCGGTTTAGTTTCACATTTCTTACTACTCCGAATCGCTACATTTATACTTACTGCAGTCTAGTTTTGGCATCGCCCAAGCTGCTTGGTCGGTCTCACTGATTTCAACACACACTGTATCACTGTATTGATATTCACACAGCGGCTATTTTGCTCGTGTCACGCTCAGGTTGGGATTCCTTTCCACCCTGTTCCTACCGGATGAAACGAGGGGGAGGTCAGCTGAGGTTGCTGCCTCGCTCGCTCAAATGTGTTCTCTCTCTCTCTCCCACCCATTTGAAAGAGCCACCCAACCCATTTTCGCAAATGCTCCCAAATGCTTTGCAACCTTTGGAAATACCGTTTCAGTTAGCGGCCTCTCTCTCTCTCTCTCTCTCTCTCTCTCTCTCTCTCTGTGGGTTGTGTAACAACCCTTGTGTTGTATTATTGAAACGTTTGGCTCTGATTAGAGCAGCAGATGAAACAGCTAAATGCTAATGGATGATTTCCCAGGGGGCCTCCACCACAGCGTCATAGGCTGCAGGTGTTTTTGCAGAGGAAGGGAGGAGGAGGGCTTTTAAACTGCATCAGTGCCAATTACGTCCCGCATTGTTTTTCATGTTCTATTATTCATCAGGGCAGGTAAACACTCTATACCAGATTCCACTCCTCAAAAAGCTTCAAATGTGTGTGTGTGTGTTTCTATTTGCTTTCTGAGGGGCTCTCGCACGCCGCAGTACAGTAACGAAACTCCCCCCAAGTGTATAAAAGCGTCTGTTTGAGCCGTTAAAGGTGGTCAGCCGTTTAATATGAGAAGTGTTGTGAGCGCGAGGACCTCTCCTTGGCTCTGCTCTAGCGCATAACGTGGTATTGATTATCCTGACGGACATGAGAGGCCCCGCATATCAGCCCCTCTGAGGAACGGCACAGCCAAAGGTGAAAGGTTTCCAATCTATTATTTTCCCCTCAATAAGACCTGTGATACCTAAGTGTACTACTACTATTATTATTATTATCACTGAGGACTTGAGTTCAGCAGATCTGAGATGGAAGCCGCTTTGCGTTTACATTGAAATATCCTTTCTTTATGAGCCGTAGCGCTGGCTGGGGGAGGGGGATCACTGGTGTTTACTACAATACCTACAGTCGACAAACTGAGCTATCACCCCCCCAGAGGTCCAAGGTGACTAACTCTCCATTACTGTCCCTCCCACTGCACCTATCTCTCTCTCTGTCTCTCCATCCCTCCAGGACTCAGAGTGCACCTTTATTCTGCAGCAGCAGCAGCCTCACGGCCTCCCCCTTTCCCTCCTCTTCTCCTCCTCTCTTTCGTTTCATTCCTTTTTTCCCTCCTCCCGCCTCTCCTTATTCCTGCAGTACAGTACATTGCTGTAGATTTATCACCCTGTGCCGTTTTTCTCCCGAAAGCGGTGAAAAGGAGGCGGATTATTCTTGGGTCCTGACAGGAGGCCCGCGAGAGAGACCCAGGGTGGCGAGGAGAAGGGGTGTGTGTGTGCGCGCGTGTGCGTGTGTGTGTGGAGGTGTGCAGTCATGAAGGAAGGAAAGGAGGGAGGAAGGCAGAGAGAGACGAGGGGGGGGGGGGGGTGAGACTGGAAGCCTGAGACGGGCCTGAAAAATGTGACTCATGTAAACGCTGCAGAGGAAAAGAGAGGAGATGAGTATAATTGATTCTGACGACCAGAGTCGGATGGGAGAGTCTTCCCCCGGGGGTGGGGGGCTCACCGTTCTGGGGGAAGGGACACGGGACAGGAGGGTGGAGGTGTGGAAGAAGAAGAAGAAGAAGAAGAAGAAGAAGAAGAAGAAGAAGAAGAAGAAGAAGAAGAAGAAGAAGAAGAAGAAGAAGAAGAAGAAGAAGAAGAAGAAGAAGAAGAAGAAGAAGAAGAAGAAGAAGAAGAAGAAGAAGAAGAAGAAGAAGAAGAAGACTCCAACACTGCACTGTCCAATTCGGCACATCCGCACCCCATCACTCTTTAATTAAAAAAGATAATAAGTCTAAATCCAGAGCGACGATCCTCACACAAACACACACACCTGTGCACAAACACACACACATGTGCCATTTTCTTTTATCCAGGCGATCATTAGTCAACGACGCCAGACATCACATATGCATGAGCTAATTAACCTATCAAATCAGCGCAGGGAATTTCTCGTCTTGTCTGTTTAATTGCAAGCAGGGGGTAAGAAATGATGGGTGTGTGAGGGGCATTACCGTGCACACAGCTCCTCCATCACAGTCACACACACACAAATACACACACATGCACAAGCACACATCTGCACGCACACACACACACACACACACACACACACACACACACACACACACACACACACATTAACAGATTTCCACATTGCACATATTTGTATGCTTTATTTGAATCTGCAGAATAAATCACACAACATAGGATTCAAATTGTACTGGTTTGCTTTCAGGACATCTATGGTTACGAATCATCACACACACACAATCCTTTACATAAGCTCTAAATAACTTTTATTAATAATTGCATATTATTCAGACGCTGTGGCTTCTCCCATGCCTTGCTGGATACTTGCTAACCGTATTAGTTTTGCACCACAGCAGAGACCTTTAGTGTGTGTGTGCGTATGAGACGGTGAATATGTGTTTGTGTGTGTGTGTGTGGGTGAGAAGCACATTCTGTAATGCCACAATAGGTGGGTTTGTGTGTGTGTGTGTGTGCACAGTGTGTGTGTGTGTTCGCCAGTGATGCAGTGATTTGCTAACATGTTAACGTGTTAACGAGCACAGGTGTGCGTGCATGTGTGTATGTGTTTTCAGTGTGTTTGCGTGTGCATGTATTTGTGTGTGTAACTGTGTGCATGTGCCTGTGTGTGTACATGTGTGTGTGTGTGTTCGGCCTCCTGGAGGCCTGTTTCATTAACCTTATTTGTAAGATTGCTCAGTAAATGTAGGTTACCGCTCAGGCAGACGTAATTCCCCAAAGGCAGAGCGAGACATTAGCATCCGGTTATCTCGCTAGATCCCCCGGAGCGGCGATGACTCCGGAAAGATGCTCACCGCCTCGTATGAATTCTGCCGGACACACACACACACACACACACACACACACACACACAAACACGCACACAGGCACACAGGCATGCACACAGACACACACACACATCGGTAGCAGAAAGAAAAGCTGAAACAGACCTACAGTACAGACATAAAACAGACAGAACACAGACATAGAACAAAGAGAACACAGACATAGAACAGACACAGAACACAGACATAGAACAGACACAGAACACAGACATAGAACAGACACAGAACACAGACATAGAACAGACAGAACACAGACGTAGAACAGACAGGTCACACACAGAACAGGCAAACAGCCAGACCATAGAAACAATAACACGGACATAGAACAGACACAGAACACAGACATAAAACAGATTATACATTGTAGACATAGAAAATAATAGAATAGACACAGACCAGAGTAGCACACAGGCACAGGACAGATGGAAACACATTTCTTCCCTGGGCCTCTGCCGCAGAGTGAGAAAGACATTTGACATTTGAAGTTACCAACTGGAGCTCTGACTGATCTGGAACCAGTGTAAGATGCTGGACGGGACAGAATCAGAGCTACTGTATATATACCGTGACAGATTCAAGCCTTGCCCTGAATTTGAGCCTGATGGATTGAGGCTCAGAGAGATTGACTAATGTGAGGGGAGAGGAGAGGACCAGAGCAGATGGCAACGGTCCCTCTGGGCGAATGGTGCCTACCCCACTGAACACTGGGAGCTCTTGACCATCTGGACCAAAAGGCTGTGAGCAACATCCCCACAGTGGCTTCCCCCCATCGAAGGTGACATGGAAGAGAGACGCAGGCCCACTTGGAGCAATGTCACTAACATACTGTTAGGCATGTTCCATCAACCCAGTACAAGAGAGGGAGGAGAGAGATAGAGAGAGAGAGATGTGTCCCACATACTGTAGGTTTGTGTCATCAGATCATCATGTCACATGGGTGTCATGTTCATGCTGTACAGGGAGTCTAGTGGACACTGGAGCAGATTGGATCAAACGTGTTTATTTTCAGCCATCTCCACCCATTCAATCATTGAAAGGGGAAATCCACATTGAGATAGGATTCACATTGTGGTACTTCTATGTGCAACTCTCCTTGAGCTGAACACCAGAGAGAAAAGACAAAAGATGAGGATCGAGAGACAAAATGGTGGAGCTGATCAACAGACAGTGAATAGTGGAACAACTAGGGCACTATGGCAGTATACGTACCCGTGGTGACTGTACTGGTAATATGGGTCCATGTTCTGATTCAGAGCCGTAAGCCTTACATTTACTTAAAACCCATTTGGATGTAATAGCTCAAACTAAAATTATATGAGCCCAGAAAGTTGGTCACTAATTCATTACCAGTGGACCAACTCCAACTATTGACTTAAAGGTGCAGTCAGCGTTTCTAATCCAATACACTTTTTGTCAAATTCAGCAGATATCATGGTCTGCTAGCTGTCCGTTCTGTGTGTGCGCTAAAAAAAGAAAATAAGAATCCTGTGTTCGTACACGCCACTGGCTCTGTAAATGGGAAATAAACCACACTACTCTAGCCAATTAGCAACAGGGGGTGTCCGTGCTAAGGACAGGGGGAGAGGAGATTCAGTAGGAGTGAGAGGGACGGTGAATCTGGCACAATGCGAACGTGATGTAAACAAAAAATCAACAATGCAGGTTTTGTCCGGTAGCCTCGATCATTCGGAGGTAGCGCTGTATCCTTTTCCACCTCACTGAGACGACGCTCTCCTCCCTGCCGATGTTGACGACACTTAACCCAAATCGCAAAGTGACCGACAGTGCCGTTGTGTCGCAGTGGTGTCTAGGCTACAGTACCTGTTCGCCTGCTTGCTTATCCTCCTGAAGTGTCTCCTTCTCTTCGTTCCATTTAGAGCCAGAGTCCCCCCCCCCCCCACACACACACACCCCCCGGATGGATCGATGCCTCTTTCCAGCCACCCCTTCATCAATTATTCACCTGATCGGCCCAGCTGCTCATTAGATGACTAATCTGGGAGGAGGGGTGAGGAGAGACGGGACGCTTTGAAACCCGAGACAGAGGAGGCAGCAGCGGGGAAGGGCAAAGGGGAAAAATCAGATCTCGAGAGGGAGAGGCAGAGGGAGGGAGAGAGGGTCCATAGATGCAGGATTACAGATTTGTACAACCGAGCAGTGACATCCAGGAGGTATTATAAATCTTTGATGAAACCTTAGCACCACTTTGATGAAGAACATGCACACCTATCGGACACATTACGAGGGTGTGCTCGCCACTGCTTCACGGATATAAAGTGCATTAAGAGAAATTGGCCCCCAAAAAAGAGAACACGCATGCCCCACGGTGCGGTTGAGGAGGAGCGAGGGGGACGTGAAGACGTGCTGTAGAGTCTAAAGAGTTGGGTGTTCTCTCAGACTTCCCCGCCCGTATCTAGGCTGTTGGCTAGAACATCTGTGGCCGGTGGGGGTCACATTTTTACTGACCTATAAATCTCATATAGTGTTTTCCCAGTGGGTACGCATTGGGCCTCGTCGGTCCAAGACTCCCTGCAATGCACTTTACAGCCAGTTGACTCCAGCTCTGCAACATCAGACTCGCATGCAAGAGTGAGGGAATGCACTTTACTGTGCACATGAGACGTGCAGGCAGGTACACGTGCACGCAACCCCCCCCCCCCCCCAACCGCACCCGGAACAGATTGTTAGCATGATGACATTCTACCGTGTCATGTCGAATTTCTTTTTTTAAATTGCAACATAACTTTCAGAAACTCTCCAAGGCAATTCCAGTGCATGCACACTGTTGACAGAATCCGGCTATAGGGCGACAATAATGTGGTCAAGAGGCATGGTTTCTATCTTGAGCCTTAACTGGCGTGGTTTATTTATTCACATGGCAGAGCAGCAGTTCTACAGTTCTCCTCTCACTGAGAGGCTGGGGGAAAGAGAAAGAATGGGAGGAGACATCTCTATTTATACTCGCCACCTGGTGGTGTTCCTGAGTGGCTCTGCCTAGAGCACCCTCTAGTGGAAACAGTTATATATGCAGTTAGACAGTTACTAGTGGAAACAGTTATATATGCAGTTAGACAGTTACTAACAATCCTACACAGAACCTCTGACTTCAACACACACACACACACACACCCTGTACCACACCTTTGTCACTTCTACTCCTCTCTCAACAGTCTGCCTCTTTGTACTGAAGGAAGGTGCACTGAAGGTGGTGCAGCAGATAGAGAGATAGAAATAGAGAGATAGAGAGAGAGCAGTCCCCGGTTCCCTCCTTCTCTCCCACTGATCACGTACAAGTGGGGGGGCCTGCTTTGATCTCCTCCGCCCCCCTGAGAGCCACGGCACCTCGGCTGTATAGGTGGGAGTGCGGTGTGATGGCTGAGGTACTCGTTTGCTCTGATTAAAAGGAAATATGCATCAGCGTATAGGGCTCTCCTTTTTATCTGCAAACCCGTGATGTGGTGCGACGGTGACGGTAAATTGGGGTCGATACACACACTGATGTTGCAGCTCTCTCTCTCTCTGTGTGTGTGTGTGTGTGTCTGTGTGTGTGTGTGTGTCAACCTGAATTCTAGTCATTCTCATTTGAAAACCTTTTCGCATCTCCTTTTCGGTTTCATCAAGCAGTTGGAAACAGTTCCAACTTCCAAGTAGTCGATGGCAGGGAAATCTGGATTAAGTTTCACGTCGCAGAGTTTGGAGTTGACTTGCGTTGCTCGTTCAAAGGGAGTTTAAGCACCTGAAATCACACCAGAAATGCCCTTTGACCTTTGACATGAGGTCATGTACCTCCAAAACAATTAGAGCGGAGCGCCCGCATTCCACACCGCTACGGTAGCGCTGGGGGGGTTGGGCCCTGAAAGTGAGGATGGCATGGTGGTGTGTCAGGAGGAACGGAGGGATGGGCAGTGCCAGTGTGCCGAAACCTACTATCATGGACATTTATACTGACACTTGCAACTGCTCCTAATCTAGCACCTGTATCCACCGGTCTGCTGTGGCGGTTTTGTTTTGCTCGGTTTGTCTTACCATGTTTTAACTTGTTTTAATCTTGTTCCGTTTTAACTTTGTATTTCTATTACCCCCTGCCCCCTATCCCTAAATATTTGTTTTTATAAAGAAACCAACAACCCTGTCACTCCTCTGTATTATTGTTACCTAGTTTCAAGTTTCTCAAGTTTCTTAATAATAATTTAGGACCTGCTCCGAGGTCACCATTTGGCACACATGCGAACCATGCATACAATGCGTATCTGCGATTAACCCATCCCGTCGTCCTTCCCCCCCAAGGGCAGCCGGGAGCAGACAGGCGCCACGTGAGCCGCGCCAGGGGACCAATCCAAGTGCTCCTGTCCGTCTTCGTCAAGGACGCCACAGCGTTAGCGATCTTGTTGTTGTGCATGTTTTTCCATTGGGTTTATCTTATCGGGGGGGGAAACCCTTGCGAGCACGGGGAGAACATGCAAACTCCACACAGAAAGGCCTGGGAGATACCCCACCTGGGTAACTGGCATCATGGAAACCTGGTCCCCAAGCGGGATTCGAACCCTGGACCTTCTTGCTGTGAGGCGACAGTGTTAACCACTACACCACCGTGCACTTGTTTTATTATTAGTTATGCATTATTAGTTATGCACTAACTTTATTAGTTGTCATATAGAAATACAGGATACTTTTATATGAAATGCTTCTTTCCGTTTTTCCTAGGTTGAAAAGACATTTAAGAACAGTGTGTATGATGTCACTTGCCTTCCCAGGTGCGTCTATATTAATCCCAGCCGAAGAGTGCAAGAGCGCTTCCGCATTTTGCCCTGATTGGCCCCGGTAACGCCCT
The DNA here is from genome assembly GCF_963971535.1 of Notolepis coatsorum. Taxonomy (NCBI): domain Eukaryota; kingdom Metazoa; phylum Chordata; class Actinopteri; order Aulopiformes; family Paralepididae; genus Notolepis; species Notolepis coatsorum. The sequence continues at coordinate 57,909,302 of NC_140176.1, forward strand.
CCAAATGCGCATTTTCTTTTCCCCCGCTCAGACGCCGAAATGGAATACATGTATATTATCGCGAAGCGATTCACTCGCAACGCCATAACGTTTTCCCTGTACATTGCAACGTTAACACAACGCAGCTGTCAACTGTACTTTACATATTATCCAAACGAGGACCACATGTACTTTACATATTATGGAATACATGTCAATCAATCAATCGCGTACCTCTTAGTTAGCTCAGTTAGCTGCATGTTAGCTCCATGTTAGCTCAGTTAGCTCAGCAGTTAGCTCATGTTAGCTCAGCAGTTAGCTCATGTTAGCTCAGTAGTTAGCTTCATGTTAGCTACATGTTAGCTCAGCAGTTAGCTCATGTTAGCTCAGTAGTTAGCTCAGCAGTTAGCTTCATGTTAGCTCAGTAGTTAGCTTCATGTTAGCTCAGTAGTTGGGATAAAGGAGTCGGAGGCGGTGTATCGAAGTTGAACCTAATTCCTTTATTCAACAGCAGCATAACAACAATGTCAACGTAGTCGAATCGATAGGTAGAATGATGTATCGAAGTTGAACCTAATTCCTTTATTCAACAGCAGCATAACAACAATGTCAACGTAGTCGAATCGATAGGTAGAATGAATGCTCGAGGCAGGAAGTGCTACACACAATATCGTCCGGGGGGAACTACTATTCCCAACAACAGTTCTGTGTGAATTATGTACAGTCACTACACAATCAATCAATCAATCATGTTACTTCATGTACCTCTTGCACGGCTGCGGCGCGGCGGCTGGCGTGGCTGAATAACAGTAGCAGTGATCGCCTGCTGCGTCCATCGCGTGTATATATATACCGTATTAGTATTAATAGCATATAGCAATAGCAATATATAGCAATAGCAATAGCATATAGTATTAATGTGATTGACCAGCGTTTAACGCGTTGCGTGTATATATATACCGTATTAGTATTAATAGCATATAGCAATAGCAATATATAGCAATAGCAATAGCATATAGTATTAATGTGATTGACCAGCGTTTAATATGGCACGTTCTGGCATCTGTGATTAGTGTTGAATGGGGGTCTCGCGTCGAACCAAGCGGCGACCTCATGCGCATGCGCGGCGAGCACCTGGGTGAAGGAAAAGGAAATGCGCATTACCGTACTGGCGTATGGCGAAGAATGCGGAAGCGCTCTTGCAGTCTTCGGCTGGGATTAATATAGACGCTTCCCAGGTAGCCCCATCACATGTGGATGGCTATTCGACACACCTGGGACTAAAAAAGGTGAAACAGCCGCGTTTGAATGTTGCATCATGGCGGTAGTTTGTGTGAGTGACAGAAGCGTGTTTTGGAATGTTTGAGTGCGCTTTAGTGCTAAACGAGTAGGTAGATTGGGACCACCGTCTTGCCGTCCTCCGCAAGTACGCTAGCATCGACAGCTAAGCCTGTCGGAGCTGCGGATGATAACGCGGAAAGAACACCACTCAGTGGCGTGTCACGTGACTCGTTTGTATTTAATCACAGACCGCACCACTAAAGGGACACTGGAATACTATGTCAGTGGTGGAAGAAGTACCCAGTTCCTTTACTTGAGTAAAAGTAGAAATAACCAGATAAATGAGTACTCTGGTAAAAGTCCTCCATTCAAATTATACTTAAGTAAAAGTAGAGAAGTATTTGCTATTTAATGTACTTAAGTATCTAACGTAGAAGTATGCATTCTACATGACGTTTTGTATAACCCTCAATCCATTGACCTCTAACGATTGTGTTAAAAGTGGTATCTGGTCCAGTTATGCTGCTCTGATTAAAGGTTATGTTAAAGTGGTATATGGTCCAGTTATGCTGCTCTGATTACGTCCTCTTGAAGTTGACAGGCTTCAAATGTGAAAGTATATGATCTTCATACATGTATACATACTTCTTCAAAGTAGCTAGTAGCCTACTGTAACTGATGGGTTCAGATAAATGTAGTGGAGTCAAAAGTACAATAATTCCTTGCAAATGTAGTGGAGTAAAAGTATCAAGTTCCCTAAGATGAAAATACTCACGTGAAGTACAAGTAGCTCAACATTTTACTTAAGTACAGTACTTGAGTATAAATACTTTCTACCACTGGTACATATCACGACACGGGGAGCACCCCCATACCTCAACATAATGATCATGTCAGTGATATGAATATCTGTGCAACGGCTTAGCGCTAATGTCATCTCCATTCATTAAACATGAAGCCGTCACAAGGCGTACAAGGAGACGCTTTTAATGCTCATCAAAGAACATCTAGACATCTAGAGCCTCTGCTGGAACTCCTCTGGAAACATGTCTCTGTGACTCCGTTAGCGATGCATCAAATAGCCATGTGACTGTTAGCGATGCATCCCTCAGCTCGGAACTCGGCAGAATCTGCACCTGGCTCACTGGTAACAAACTATCATTACACCTGGGTAAAACAGAGTCCATTCTCTTCGGTTCAAATAACAAACTCGGCAAGACCGACGGCTTCTCAGTTACAGTGGGTGACAATATTGTCACAAGGAAAGATGAAATTACATACCTGGGTTCCATCCTAGAGGCAAATCTTTCCTGTGACTAAATGGCATCCAATGTAATCAAAAAAGTCAACCAACGAACTAGATTCTTGTACCGGATCTCCTCTCTGGTAAACAAGAATACCCTGAAGACTCTGGCCGGAGCACTCATTCAAGGGTACTACGACTATGCTTGCACGTCATGGTACCAAAGCACCTCAAAGGCGCTAAAAACAAAATTACAAACATCACAAAACAAATTGGTCAGACTACTGCTTGACCTTACTCCTAGAACCCACCTCACCCCTGCCCACTTTGACAACCTAGGATGGCTTAGAGTAGACGACAGAGTACAGCAACTTGCAATGGGCCTGGTCTACAAGATACACTACACTACTAAGGTTCTTGGGGTCACTATTTCAAATGACCTGAGCTGGCACTCCAATACCAGAACCATTGTTAAAAAGTCCCAGCAGGATGTCAAAAGTGGTTTTATGGCAGGTGAGCAGCTGCAGAACAGAGCTCCCGGTCCAAAATTCAAGAGAGGTAATTGTTGTGAAGGGCCAGATTAAAGTTGAGAATCTGCCTTTATTGTTTTATATACTTTGGATATTATTTATATATACACGGTATATCCCTTTACCTGCGTCCAAACCATAGTAATATTTTGCTCTCCTTATTGGATAGCACCCTAGGCTCCAGGCAGTCTTGCACTCAGACAGGTGCAATGGGCGAGTTTCAGGCATGTCAGAACATGCCCGGAGACAGTGTATTGATACCAGACAAGAACTGAGGTTTGGTACTAGATTGTCACTTAAGTATATATGCTGGCGCAGGTGTGCACAGCAGTAGTTCATTCAGTTCGTCTAATCAAGCAGTGTGACAAGTTCGGTAACAGTGAAGTGAGCAACCGTGCGTTTAGAACATGTGCGAATAGGGGCGGTTAGGTGGCCGAGCGGAGATTGCGTTCGTCACCAGCCCCGGAGCTGTGAGCTGGATTCGCCTGTTCGAATCCAGCTCACAGCTCCGGGGTTGTCACCAGCTTGGCTGGCCGTCTGCACTAATACAATTGGCTGTATTAGAGGGTGGGAGAAGCTGGCGGGGTGGGTCCGGGTCGTTGTAAACAGCGACTCCTACAGTTCGGTCGGGGCGCCTGCTAAGCGCGGATAGGACTTGAGGGGGATAGTGTGGTCCTCCCACACGCTACGCCCTCTCGATGAGAATCCGCGCTGCCAGGTGAAAAGAAGCGGTGATTGGCTGGACGTGTGTCGGAGGAAGCACGTGGTAGCCTCCACTCTCCCAGATGATCTGACTGTGGGGGGTAAGTGCGCAGCGACCAGGAAGGGACTGGGAATTGGCATACGAGTCGACTAACATTGGGATGGGAGAAAATCGGAGGAAAATGGAGGGGGAAAAAGACCAATAAAAAAAAAAAAAAAACATGTGCGAATAGAATAGTAAGTTTAGTGAAGTAACGTCAAGTTCGACCTAGTTTAATGTGAAGTATAGTACACAGGAGAATCGGCGTCGGCGATTGCAGAACCATTACTGGTTGGATTATATTGATTTGGGACGTGACCACCGGAGAAGAGCATCGTTGATTTCCACTATCGTTTGGGATTCAACCTCGTGAGGATTACAACTCGGGCCTGCCTCGTGGACGGGGCTGGCTAGCTGTCATCAATGCTGTCGGGCATTTGGATTACAACTATTGCTTTTGCTGCTGATCAAGGGAGTTTACAGGGACCGACTCCTGTACCTGGAGTCTCTTTATTCCTTATTGAATCAGACGGAGTACCCGAACATTCCTCTACCCTCCAGGCTTTACACCTCCGGAGGGAACCCATTGTCTCAGTCGGTACCAGTGTTGCCCTATATAATTGCTACTATACAACAGGTGGCGTCAGCTTAGACCCATCGTAGGATTCCTGCTATTCTTAGTGACTTATGCTCTTGGCTGACTTTACGTATATTCTTCGCCATACAAGCGCGACCCTAATTCTCATTCTGTAACCTAACGTTGCCTAATAATAATAAATTACCCTCCAATAGTATTTCTGTGTCAATGCCGTGTTCTTGTGGGTGTTCACCATCTATATTTGATGTACTGTCTGGCCAGTAATTAAAGTACATAACTAGCAGTGGTTTAATCTATCACAATCTTTAATACAGTCAGGGTTTTGTAACCCCTCAGTTAAAATTGGTCCTTCGAGCCGGAGGGTATCAGTGTAATATTTAATATAATATTAATATTAACATAGCCAGCGGTGAACACTCCCCAAGCGGCTCCCCTAAGCTAGAACGCCCGCAGCGCAAACGTCAGCCACCTCCATATCTGGAGGAATTCGCTTTCGTTCTACCCCCTAGCTTATCTAAACGGACGTTAAATACGAATAAAACGGATAGTTTAAGCATGCCCACTCCTATCGACTTGGCGGCCCCGCCAGTAGAGACCCCAGAGGGTTCAAACAAAACTGACTCAGCTCACGGGGGGGACCAAGCAGGACATGACGTGACTATACCTCCCGACAGCGTCACCGGGATAGACCCCGGAGCGCTCCAGGATAAAGAAAGCGCTCCAGGGATAGACCCCGGCGCCCAACCAACCCATGAGCGCGTACCCGAGACAGACCTCGGCGCGCAACCAAGAGAAGAGTACCGCGCTCAGGGGATAGACCTCGGAGCGCGCCAGGAGAACAGGTCTCCACCAAGCCCTGTCTGCACCCGATCACCTCCGTCAGTGTCATCCCCCAGCGAGGCTGACCAGAGACTGGCGCAAGCCTTGATCGCCACGCTGACAGCTTCAACCGAAAGAGACCGACTCCAGGGTGAGCGCGACCAACTCCAAGCACAAGCCCTTAGTGAGCGCGAACACTCTGCAGCGGAACGAGAGCGCCTCCAGGCGCAAGCACTTAGTGAGCGCGAACACTCTGCAGCGGAACGAGAGCGCCGCCAAGCGCAACAACAGAGTGAGCGTGAACATTCTGCACTAGAAAGAGAACGCCTCCGAATGGAAGAGAGTCGCCTCCAGGCTGACGCGGCGATGACCATCAGATTGGAAGAGAGGCGCCTCCAGGCTGAAGAAACCATTCAGCGAGACCGTACCAATGCACAGCGCGAGGCGGAACGAGACCGCGCCAATGCACAGCGCGACGCCGCCAATGCACAGCGCGAAGCGGAGCGGGACCGCCTGCAGGCGCAGATGATAGAACAATTGATCCAGAGGGCTACCCCCCACTCCTCCACGCGGAGCTCCCGGAGATCATCACGACACGGGTCGAGGGCACCTTCCCCTCCCCGACACATCTACACGGGACCCAGCCAGCAGGAAGAACCTGTTCACGTCGCCGAGCCCTCTCCCCGACCAGACTACACGGGACCCAGCCAGCAGGAAGAACCTGCCTACGTTGCTGAGCCCCTTCCCCGACCAGTCTATACGGGACCCAGCAACCGGGAAGATCCCGCCTACGTCGCCGAGAGACTAACTAGAAGACTCCAAGACCTAGCGGAGGAAGAGGAGGGATATCAAGCCCACCAGGACAAACCTACTTCGGACCAGGAGGCCCAGTACAGCCCCGACCTCAGCCCCGAGCCACTGCGTTACGAACCCCTGACCCAAACCAAGGTTGAGTTTAATACACAGTCAGCACCGAGGAGCAGCACCTGGGGGCCCGGCCTCTGGTACCCACCCAGCACTAACCCACGACCCCACGTACGGGGAGACTCGCCCAGGAGGCCTCTCCCCCTACGCTCATCGGTGTCCCAGCCATCCATGGCATCTTACCTTGGCGCACCGACGTTCCCAGACTTTACGCGCGAGGACAGAGCACAGTACACGGAATTACGCATGTGTTTGGAGACTATGATGTCCGATGTCCCCGACGAGTCGTACAAATATGCCATCCTCAAGCATCTCAAGGTGCCCAGAGCGCATAACATAGCGCTGGCATATTCCAACTCAAGCACCCCATACTCCGCGGCTCTGGTGGCCCTCGACCAGCGCTATGGACGCATATGGGATTACGTGATCCAAGAAATACGAGATATCGACCGCCTCCCCCCAGCCAAAGACAATAGAGCACTGGATGACCTCTCTATCAAGGTACAATCCCTCGTGGGGATGCTGGGGTCCCAAAAGGAGAAGGGGAGACATGAACTGTATGCAAATTCTAACGTGGAGCGGATACTGGAGAAGCTCCCTCCAGCCCGTCAAGAGCGTTTTCGGCGGCAGAGAGACCACCGCGACCCCAAGGCCCAGAAGCATCCCTCCTAGACCTAGCTGATTTCCTCGCCAGGGAGGTCAGCAGTCTACGACTGGACACATTCGTGTGGAGTGACTCTAGCCCTAGAGATGGACCGCGGAGGTTCAATGACAACCGCCGGTCCGTGACAGTTATGCACCAAGCCGAGGTTGAGCCACGGCAGACGAGCCACAACACCCACGTCAAGGAGAAGTGGAAGGCTGTCTGTCAGTACTGTGAAAATGAACATTGGCTGTCTCAATGTGACACCTTCAAGAGGCTGACCGCTGACGAGGTGAGTCAGTGGATCAAAGCGAACCGCCGCTGCGCGCGCAGCCATATGGCAGCTGAGTGCCGCCTAAAGAAAAGATGCAGCAAGTGCGACGGCGCCCACCTGGAGGTCCTGCACGACAGCAACAAGCGTCCGCCAGGAAACCAAAGTGGGCCCGTCACGGTGATGTATCAGGCCGAGGCGGTGTCACCACAAACCAGTCCTGGACCCCCCCCTGGTGTCCTGACTGCTACAGCAGACACTGGGAGTCACGGTGCTACTCGGACTACCGCGAGTCGGCACCACTACAGAAGATCCATAGCCCCCCCCCCCCTGGTGTACTTACTGCCGCAGCGGACACTCCATGTCACGGTGTGAAGCCTACCAGAAACTGACCCCCGCCGAAATGGATCAGTGGAGTAGGACGAACACACAGGACCACGCTCGCTGCGATACACTGCGCGAGGCCCACAAGAAAAGACTAGCCCGACAAGGCAACCGACCAACAGGAGTGCTCCACATAGACCCCAAGCATAGCGGGACCCCCCGAGTGCTCATCAAAGTGGTCAGAGTGCTCCTGAGCTACGAGGACAAGGTCATGGACACTTACGCCGTCCTAGACGATGGGTCTGAAAAGACTCTCCTCCTCGCTTCCGCCGCAGCCCAGTTGGGCCTGCGGGGTAACAAAGAAACAATGACAATCCGTACTATTCAGCGAGACCTGAAAACCATAACGGGCAAGAATGTCTCATTCAAAATAGCAGCGGTCGGGCAGCCCGAGAAGCGGTACAGCATCACTAAAGCATTTACAGGCCATAACATAGGTCTGTCAAGCTACAACTACCCCATCCCACAGCTGATGGCGAAGTACGAGCACCTACGCAGACTACCTATACCGCTTATCGACGGCGCCACACCGACCCTGCTCATAGGCTCCGACCACGCGGACCTCATTCTCCCAATTGAGGCGGCCCACATCGGACCCAAAGGATGCCCAGTCGCGGTTCAGACCCGACTGGGGTGGACGCTCCAGGGCCCCCTCTACGGACTTGACAGTCAACCCACGTCTACACGCTGCCTGCACACAAAGGTGAGCGACACAGGCCACTCTCTCGTACAGCCAGTTGAGAGGCTATTGACATTAGACGAGAGGCCTGTGAGAGAACCGTGGGCCCATGAAGAGGGAGTTCCGAACTCCACCCCCCTCAGCTGCGCTCCAAGCGATGTAGCTGACTTCGAACCCAGCACCCCAAGCTACCTCTTGAGGGGGCGGCCGGACCCGGCCCCTCCTCAGACGGGGCACCGGAAGAACAAGAGGAACAGACGGAGGATGTGGAGACACAGCCAAGCACAGATCAACCAGTCTCAGGCCCGCTTCCTCCTAAGCTCCCTACCATCCCTTCCAGCCCGTCAGAAGCGGGTCAAGGACAGGGACCACCTAAAAGTGGACACAGTCGTTATGATCATAGACCAGTCACTACCCCGAGCTATGTGGCCGGCCGGCCGCGTAAGCAAAGTGATCACTGGTGCCGACGGAAAGGTCAGAGCGGCAGAAGTTATTGTCCAGGGGCGGACCTACACCCGACCCGTGGCGAGGCTGATAGAGTTGCAGAGGCTCCCTGACTCCCCTGATGACGATCATGACCCACTGACTTTGTAGATTGCCCTACTCCTCACAACAGATATTGAGCAGTTGACTGGACTATTAATCTGTCTTCCTTTAACTAATTAGGTGCGGACTAATTAGGAGGCGGCTGTTGTGAAGGGCCAGATTAAAGTTGAGAATCTGCCTTTATTGTTTTATATACTTTGGATATTATTTATATATACACGGTACAGTATATCCCTTTACCTGCGTCCAAACCATAGTAATATTTCGCTCTCCTTATTGGATAGCACCCTAGGCTCCAGGCAGTCTCGCACTCAGACAGGTGCAATGGGCGAGTTTCAGGCATGTCAGAACATGCCCGGAGACAGTGTATTGATACCAGACAAGAACTGAGGTTTGGTACTAGATTGTCACTTAAGTATATATGCTGGCGCAGGTGTGCACAGCAGTAGTTCATTCAGTTCGTCTAATCAAGCAGTGTGACAAGTTCGGTAACAGTGAAGTGAGCAACCGTGCGTTTAGAACATGTGCGAATAGAATAGTAAAAGTGTCAGAGTTTATGGAGTAACGTCAAGTTCGACCTAGTTTAATGTGAAGTATAGTACACAGGAGAATCGGCGTCGGCGATTGCAGAACCATTACTGGTTGGATTATATTGATTTGGGACGTGACCACCGGAGAAGAGCATCGTTGATTTCCACTATCGTTTGGGATTCAACCTCGTGAGGATTACAACTCGGGCCTGCCTCGTGGACGGGGCTGGCTAGCTGTCATCAATGCTGTCGGGCATTTGGATTACAACTATTGCTTTTGCTGCTGATCAAGGGAGTTTACAGGGACCGACTCCTGTACCTGGAGTCTCTTTATTCCTTATTGAATCAGACCGAGTACCCGAACATTCCTCTACCCTCCAGGCCTTACACCCCCGGAGGGAACCCATTGTCTCAGTCGGTACCAGTGTTGCCCTATATAATTGCTACTATACAACAGGTGGCGTCAGCTTAGACCCATCGTAGGATTCCTGCTATTCTTAGTGACTTATGCTCTTGACTGACTTTACGTATATTATTCGTCATTCTGTAACCTAACGTTGCCTAATAATAATAAATTACCCTCCAATAGTATTTCTGTGTCAATGCCGTGTTCTTGTGGGTGTTCACCATCTATATTTGATGTACTGTCTGGCCAGTAATTAAAGTACATAACTAGCAGTGGTTTAATCTATCACAATCTTTAATACAGTCAGGGTTTTGTAACCCCTCAGTTACAGTAATAAAAAGTTATAAAACACGATAAAAAGCAACAACTCGAAGATAAAAGAAAGATGACAAGACCCAGTGCACAAAACTCGAGGACGAGTGAGAGAAGAGTGACCCCCGACAAAGAAAATACGACGAAGGGAGAGGTACAACAAGAGGAGATGAAGCAGCAAGTATAACGTTAGGCCACAGCGAGGTCTGGCTGGAGACGGGGCTACAAGCTAACATGGAAGCTAACACGAGGAATATGCAAGTTAGCATTCGGATCAGGCTAGAAGCAATACAGGATGCTAACATGCAAATCAACACACAGGCTGGACTCAAAGCAATACAGAATATTCAGAGGAACATGGAGGCTAATTCAAAAGAAATAAAAACGTTAGACAGCAGCGAAGCTGGAGACGAAGCTACAAGCTAACATGGAAGCTAACACAATGAATAGGCAAGCTAGCATCCGGATCAGGCTAGAAGCAATACAGAATGCTAACGATGCTAACATGCAAACCAACACGCAGACTGGACTCGATGCAATACAGAATATTCAGAGGAGCATGGAGGCTAGTTCGGGAGGAGTGGAACGGACGACCCACAAAAGCGGGACAAAGAGATGCTGGATACAACCGGACCAACCAGGACCGTCCGGGAGGCAAGCACGGAGGTCGCCCAGGCCGGCCAGGATGCGAGCATTGAGGCCACACACACCAACCGGGAGCCGAGCGCCGAGATCAACCAGACCATCCAGGATTCAAATAACGAGATCTCACACACCAAACAGGACTCAAGCACTGAGGTCACACACAATGACCAAGATTCAATACCTATACATATTATTTGATAGTGAATGGATGTTATGATTCGAGACACACTGCAGATAACACACAGACCACTGGGAATACAGACAAGGTAAACACAATAGTTGGGAAAATTGGGACTTGATTCAGGATATAATATAAATAACATGTACTAGACTAAACTGTAGACACTAACACACATGACGCACTACTAAGACGACGGGGAACATGGGAAAAACATTCAGACCTGACCGGGAGCTCTGGAACTGTACTATATGTAAGATAAAAATTCAAGGAAAATGTTGGACAATAATAGGGACATTGGAGAATCCCCATTGGGGAATCTCCATCGTTATAGGAGGGGCCCTCTCCAGGAGGCGTCTATACTTTCCGTAGCCGCATTTCTGCAGGACGCTCTCTGATTGGCCGACGCCAGTTTCTACACTGGTTAGGCTTAGGCACTCTTTCGAAGTTGGTTAAGGTTAAAGTTTGTCTTAGAGCGTGATGGCAAGTTCTTTCGACGGTTAAGCTTAGGCACTCTTTCGAAGTTGGTTAAGGTTAGAGTTTGTCTTAGAGCATGGCGATAGAACGCCAGGTAGTTTGCAGGCTGTTCGACGCGGAAATGGGTAAAAGACACAGCTCGTCACGCGATTGGGCAAACATGTCAGTGGCCAATCAGAGAGCGTCAGTTAGTGGCCAATCAGAGAGCGTCCTGCAGAAATGCGGCTACGGAAAGTATAGACGCCTCCAGGAGAGCCTTACCCCTCCAGCCCGCCAACGGGGGTTGAACAGGGTTAAAAGAATTACCTGGGAAGTGCCAATTGTCTTTAGTTTTTTTTTCTTTCTCAGAGTTATGTTAGAATAGCAGTTGCTTTGAATGTGCACATGGACAATTGTGAAGGACAAGAATTCAAAATGTTGGACATGAAGAGAGGCTTGGAGAATCTCCTTTGGGGGATATCTCCGTCTCTAGGGGGGGGGGGGCTTCTTCAACAGGAGAGCTGATTCCCCTCAAAACCGCCAACGGGGGAAAGAGTGCTAAACATATGGCTTATTTAATAATTTTTCTTATTGTGTTGTCAGTGCTATTCTTTCATAAATGTTTATAGTGATATATCGGCGGATCGAGGGGGGTCTTGCGTGTTGCGGGGTCGGTGGTGGGGTCTTGTGTGTTGTGGGGTCGATGTGCGAGGGGGGGGGGGGTATCTGTGACATGGGAGGTAACAGGCTGGGCTCGGTGGGGGGGGAGCCCCCTCCACTCTTCTCTATTGGGTCTGGCCCAATCAATTCAAGGGACCCGTGTTGCAGGTACCCGGCTCCGTGTATAGCGGTCCTGGGATATGGGGGAGTCCTACTAGTGGGCCTGGGATATGGGGGTGCTCTGATTCTTGGGGAGGCCTATTGGGGGGGTCAGAGCGGATGCGCTTTGCCCAGGGGGGCCTTGTGTGTTGTGGGATCGGTGTGCGTGGGGTGGGGTTCTTGGGGACATGGGAGGTAACGGGCTTGGCTCGGTGGGGGGGAGTCCCCTATCTTCTCCTCTATTGAGCCTGGCCCAAACAATTCAAGGAACCTGTGTTGCTGGGGGCTCGACTACGCGTGTAGCGGACCTGGGATATAGGAAGGTCCCAAACGGGCTTAGCTCGGGGGGGGGGGGGGGGGGGGGGAGACCATGGTTTTGACCCGGAGAGTGGGGTCTTGTGTGTTGTGGGGTCGATGTGCGGGGGGTGGGGTTCTTTGGGACATGGGAGGTAACGGGCTAGGCTCGGTGGGGGGGAGCCCCCTGCACTCTCCTCTACTGGACCAGGCCCAATCAATTCAAGGGACCCGTGTCGCTGGAGCCCGGCTCCGTGTATAGAGGTCCTGGGATATGGGGGAGCCCTATCTCTCGGGGTGGATGACGGGAGGGGGGGTATATTTCTTTATTATTTCTGTTATTTGAATGTATTGTCTGATGTATGTTTGTAAACTAAAACTAAAACTGCAAATACAAATTTGAGTTAAAAAAATAAAAAAAAAAGTCCCAGCAACGTCTTTTCTTTCTCAGGGAACTAAAGAGTTCACAAATAACAGGGTGATTCTACACAACTTCAATCGCTGTGTGATCGAGAGCGTTCTTACTTCCTCCTGTACTATGGTTTGGTAACATCACAGACCAGGAGAAGAAATCTCTGAACAGAATTGTGCGTCTCGCACAATTAATCGGGTTTAGCCTGCCAGCTCTAGAAGAGATCTATGGTGCCAGGCTGCTTTCCTGTGCCTCTGGCATTATCAACGACCCCTCTGGTCACCCAGCCGCAGGCCTCTTTCTCCCCCTCCCCTCGGGCAGACGGTACCGCTCTATCACATGCTCTACCTCTCGGTTTACTAAGAGCTTCTTCCCCAGTGCTGTGCGCAGCCTGAATAACTCCAATGGCTAGTTTTGTATTTTATCCTATTTTGTTTCGGTGTGTTTATTAGTCAGGTTTGTGGAAGTGCTGTTTTTGTGTGTCTGTGCATCATGCACTTTGATTATATGCACTTTTACTGTAATTTGTGCCTCTATGCATTATGCACTTAACTATGATATGCACTTTTAGGGGATGTTGATATCAATTTTAGCATTTGTGCTTTTATACTGTCTGTGTTTTTACATATTTTTCCTGTACTGTTTCTACTCTGCTCCTGTATTGGATTAGTAGTAGACACACAGTGTTTGCTCTGTACCTGTATTCCAATGTGGATTCGTCCATACATGGCAAATTAAATCTTTGACTTTGATCTTTGACATGTCAAAATACTTCCCAAAGTTCAGTGAATACCACGACCACAACACCAGCGGGAGCTCCACAAATCATGTTGAACCCAGATTCGGCTCAAACAAGGGACTAAACACGTTTCGCAATTATGCCACATCAATGTGGAACGCCCTACCCACAGCCGTAAAATAATATGAATCCCTACCCACCTTCAAAACCACTCTCAAAGAGCACCTACGGGAGACTGCAATTCGAAACTGGCCCCTGTAAATGTCCAAAACCAACCCCCTCCAATGTACAGTCCCCCCCCCCCCTACCCAACCTCCTCCAATGTACAGTTTCTTCCCCCTAAGGTGAGGGATGCCTCGGGGTCTTGGCCAAGATTGCAGTGACTGCTCTACATGCACCACCGAAGCCATGGATCAGCTACTTACCGTCATCTGTCCGTGGTCTTGTCAACTGGTCCGTCGACGCGGTTTCATTGCTGGGTTAAGTACTTCTATTCTATTCACATAATATGCTTACTTCATATATCTACTCTATTCACATATATACTCACCACTTGTATCTATTGCTATGTCCTCCCACTACAATCACACGAGCTGTCTAACGCCTGTCCCGTCTCCCTGTGAGTTGCTGTCCTGGAGTGCTGACCGGAGTGTCGGACGTCCCGTGATGAAGGCCGGGAGGATGCGACCCTCTCTGCGTGCCCTCATGTCTCCGGCAGTCTCGTAGTGGTGACCGGAGTGCTGGACGTCCCGTGATGATGTCGGGGAGGTTGCGACCCTCTCTGCGCCGCCCCCTATCTCCCTGTCTCCGAGCAATGACCGGAGTGTTGAATGTGCCGTGATTAAGACGGGGAGGACGCGACCCTCTTTGCGCCGCCCGTGCCTCAAATAAATTCGCTATCAGCTCTATCTTTAATCTTTCAAAATGTTCAGTTGCTATCGCTATCAGCTCTATCTTTAATCTTTCAAAATGTTCAGTTGCTATTGCATGCACTCATCTGTGTTTCACTACACACTTGAGTGCATGCTTATCAACTGTTAGTCTGCAACACTACTATCACCGACATCTAAGAAGGGAGATCCCCCCTTGAATGGCCCTTCTAAGGTTTCTCTCCTCCACACTGCCTGTGGAGCATTTTTCCCTATTGTTAGGTTTTAGTGAGTTTTTCCTTACCTTCGTGTGGGGTATGTCTGGGAGTGCTTGCATTCTTTCATTTATTTGCATTTATTTTAAATTTGTTGGACCTTATGGTGTTCTTGTTCTGTTCTTGACTTATTGTTATGTTTCTTCTTGACTTGTTTAAAGAAGACGCGTACGGCCCATGGGGACATTAACGTGTGTTGTCGGGCCTTACAAATAAATTTGATTTGAAATGTATATACTCTCTTTTTAAGACTCTTTTTGTACTCATAAACAGTACGGTATATTTGTAGATCTGGTATGTCATAAATGTCTAGATGTAACAGTACTGTCTGTCTGTATGTCATATATGTTATGATGAATTGAAAATGGGGGACCCTGATGTAAACAAGACGAAAGTCTTTCTCTGGTCTGCATCCCGACGCCAGACCCGATGATAGTCGGGTTAACTCGCCGGCGCTTGGGCGCCAAACCCGAGTAGTCGGGTTTTCATAGTTATTTCTTTTATTCGATATTTCCATTCATTACAGGCACACGGACATCTGGGTTAACATGGGGAATCATTTTGAGAATGCCAATGTGCAATACCGGCCGCATCCACCCAGGTGGCAATATCGAGCACCCTTTGAAACATGATATCTTGACCTGTGGGTCGATCAGAAGTCTCCAGTCGGATTTCTATTGGTCAGGCAAGGGGACCGGTTGTCCCGATCGGATTGAGAAGCGTGAATTGCCCAATAGAGGAGAGTGCAGGGGGCTCCCATGTCACAGATACCCCCCCCCCCCCCCCCCCCGCACATTTATGAAAAAATAGCACTGACAACACAATAAGAAAAATTATTAAATAAGCCATATGTTTAGCACTCTTTCCCCCGTTGGCGGTTTTGAGGGGAATCAGCTCTCCTGTTGAAGAAGCCCCCCCCTAGAGACGGAGATATCCCCCAAAGGAGATTCTCCAAGCCTCTCTTCATGTCCAACATTTTGAATTCTTGTCCTTCACAATTGTCCAATTACTGCATGATGTGTGGCGGATTATGTTGGCGACACCAATACTGGGACTCGCGATCAGATAATTGGAATATTCTTTTTGGGGTACATCCTAGTGAAGGTAAGGCCTATATGGCATCATTCCTGCTGTGATCCAACCATGATTTCACTTCGATCACAATATATGTGTGTATTTTACTCCACAACGTGTGCCGTTGGTGACGATCAAAGCATCAAAGACTAAACAATTATTTCTTTAACACATATTGAATGATATAGTCGATGTCAAATGAGCCATAGTATTGTATCCATAGCTATAATATAGAATATAGTTATAGCCCTGCAAACACTGCCACGTATTCCTATACTTTACAGCGTCGTCCTTTTAACAACACGTCACGCATATCGCTGTGGCGTCCAAGTGTTAACAATTGTGTGTATTGAGCTGTACTGTATTGTACCCATTCTGCAATCTGTTAATAAAATGTTCAATCAATCAATCAACTAGCCATGTGACTGTTAGCGATGCATCAACTAGCCATGTGACTGTTAGCGATGCATCAACTAGCCATGTGACTGTTAGCGATGCATCAACAAGCCATGTGACCATTAGTGATTGAGGCAGTGATGGGTACAGTACATGGTCAGTCTACTACATTAAATATGGTGTAACACACACACTCATTATCTGGGGGGGCTGAACACGGTTAAGCTACAACGATGTTTCTTACCAGACAGATGGGTGGGGTGTTTGGGGGGGAGGGGTGTATAAGTAAGACATATGCAGGCTCTTGATAACCCCTTTGGCTAACCCAGTTGACTTGACCCGTTTGTACAGTAACCCCCCCCACACACACACACTCACCTATACTGAGTGAAAATGCAATTACGCCCATTCTCTGGATATCTTCTGATGGATAAACACACACACACACAGGCTCCTCCTGTCTGCTTCCCCCACCCAGCCACGGTCTGCTTATCTGCTAGATGAGCCATTCACATGTGGAAGGTGTTAAGAGGGGCTTGTGTGTGGATGTGTGGGTAGGTAGGAATCTTGGCTGTGAGAGAGAGAGAGGTAGGAGCGGAAGTAAAATAGGACACTTATGGGCAGAAATGCACAGAATGAGAAAATATAATTACATCAACATTTGATGTGGCCGACTCTGTTGCTACCAACATGTCAATCATTTACGCCTGAGCTCTACTGGATATAGACTGGGGAGATGTCCTTCTTGCATTATTACTAGTTTCTGTACAACTCCCCACAATAACAATATTTACAACATAATTACAAAAATAAGGGAGATGTCATTTAAAGAATTGGCAAAACAATTAAAATTTTGGACTAATGAAAAACAAGCTGTCTTGTCCTCCATAAAGCATATCTTTATTCTCATAAACATTAGTTTTTTCAGGTACACAGTCACAAGCACAAACACTTTGTCATTTTTTTGAGTCACCTATTTTTTGTGTGAACTGAAAACATGACATAACCTATGTGATTTTTCCACACATTTTGATTTGTTGTGCTGACAGTCGGTCGTCTGTTTTCTTATCTCACTGCTGAGGGAAGAGCCTGCCTCTTATTTAGTCACATCCTGGTTTGAGTCAAGGAGACTATACAAGAAGGAAGGGTCATCTAATCACTGTGTAGCAAAGACAGTGTGGACACTTTAATTTCGGCCGGCATTGAGCTTCAATAGAACTGGCACCATGCAGAGCATAGAATCCTGGTAATCTGATGTGATGATCCTTCCTTCTTTTATAGTTTCCTTGGTTTGAGTCTAGGGGCTAGAAATCAAAGAACAAGTGGTTGACAGTAGAAACTCAATGTTAGCATAGCTCTACAACTCCAGCTAAGATGGTGCTAGCATAGCTCTACAACCACCATGTTACAAACCCAGTGTTAGCATAGCTCCATCATCATCATGGTACAAACTCAGCGTTAGCATAGTTCTACAACCAGGTTCTATGAACAGCAGAATATATATTGTTTTTACCTGACCAATACAACCACCGACTACGTTTATATGCATGGAGTAACCCGGGTATTGGCCATATTCAGGTTAAGTTGTTTACACGCATGGTGGATAGCCTACACTTGAGTATCCCTGCTTCCTTGAATAAACCATTTAGATTTTGAATATTCCTGTCAAATATGTGGCATCCAGCCCACAGAAAGAACGGTCCACGCACTCGCAAAATAAAAAATTAGCTCCCTCCTTGATTGAGCAATAGTAAGATACTATTAATAGACTGGAAATATATATGATAATGATTATGCATCTCCTCAGACATGCCATGTTTTACATCTTGTCTACATCAAAATGAACAATGACCATTCAACTATGACCTTGTGTGAGGTCGACTGAGCTTGACAGATTAACATGTTTACATGCCACAGTAACCCAGTTTAAGATCGGAGCAAGCCGGGCATTTTAACTGGATTTCTAATAACCGGAGTAAGCCGGGCATTTTAACTGGATTTCTCATAACCGGAATACAAGCTTAAGCTAGGTTATTGTAGCTGGGTTATAACGTTTAAATATGAGTCTACCCAAAAGCAGGTTCCCTTAAGTAGTCCGGGTTAAGAAGGGACTTCAGCGTGCATGTAAACATAGCCAAAAACTTGTCCTTCATTTGTAGTCCCCATGTCTTTGTGTCAGACCCATAAGGACAGCTCTCCATGGCTTTAGTTGCCAACCTGGCAATGATATAGTCGTCCTTTACTCTCCTCTATCACAAGATGGAACAAAGCAGCTGATTCACTAGTTATGTAAATATATATTTTCTCAATATATATCTATATTCTTCTATCAATATAAGTCTTCTATATATATATAGAATATGTATAATTTGGTAGGGTTTTAAAACATTCAAGGTACATTCACTTGACCCTGTGATTTTCTTTTCTCCATATTAACGGTATACACAGACAAACGGTGAGAAAATACAGCTACTCCCCCCTCCCAAAATAGTAAACCACCTGCCGCCCAAGAAAAACAAGACTTTAAACATCCCAAGTTAGAAGAAGCAAACCGAACAGAACACAAATGTCTCAGCGCTGGTTCTTTCAACGACCAACTACAAGCATGAATACACTAAAAAGTATTTTTTTTGTCTCGAGTAGAAAATAGCATATCTTTCTGGACATAACAGTTTTGATATCCCTCTGTCATCATCAGTATCATCATCACAGGGTGTACAGAATTCCACAGGTACGTACATTAGCTGGCAACAACAGATAGGCAGTTTAAAAACGTTTCCTGTTTTCGTCTTTATAAAAAAAAGAAAAGTAGTGGCTATAAGCTTTTAAATGCAAATTCACTTCTACGATCACTAGTGTGTTTAGACCCTTGGCATATCATAGAATACATATAGGCATTTATCAAACAAGTCACAGAACTGGTGCCTGGCCTACAGAGGACCATGTTGATTAGAGGCCAGATGAAAACAGCAATACTAATTATATATATATATCTATATATCCTTTTTGTATTTTCAGAAGGCCACAAGGATGTCACTTGGGTGCTCTGTTGCTGGTACAAATGGTTTATCCTTCCAGGGTAAAAGTTGTAAGAGACCCCTATACAATACTATCCTCGACAGGACTGTTTAAATGTCAAATCTCTAATAGTGGGAAACTACAACCTCTAGGTAAAAGAGCCCCCCTTGGTACTGCACCGTGTTTACAAATTTGTGTTTTGATCCGATGTGCGAGTGTGTGTGGGAGGAGTTGTAAGAGTGCTCTCAGCGGCAGGCACCAACTGCCATGATTTAGAAATACCACAACATCAGTAAACTCTTTTTTCACCTAAACATTTCATGAGTTTGACAACATTTTAAGAGGGAAGTTTGATATGCAATTGCTAAATTGATCTTCAATGCCTAGTTTGACAGTTCAAATACAGTACATCGCAAAACCAAATATAGAGGTGGTGCAAATGCATACAAAGTCAATTCTTATCTTACTACGGATGGTATATTTCAGACAGACAGAATTGAAAGATGCGAACAGACATATTGTGCATAGATCACTAGATTTCATGGGCATATAACAAGATGACAAACATAAATAGGCTACTTAACCTACAAACATGAACTCTGCACAATAGTGATGTAACTAAGAGATTCACTGACTTGGGCAAGTTGTAAAAGTGTTGCTGGTCTGATTACAGGAGTCTAGGTGAGACTCCGGCTTTGTGTCGTGGCACCCTCTTGCGTTTATGTTTACAGCCATTATTGATTTCACTGGGAAATGATTTCAAATAAAATACTTGTCGTTGACCAATTTGAAAGATATTCTAGAATTCAGGTCCTTGGCCTGCTGTCAGTCTATGTCCGAGGGTTAATCCAAATCGGAAATGTAGAAGAACTGTAGAAGTTATGGCTGGTGCAGACAGCCGGAGACAGAACCACAGGAGTGATTGCAATACCCCCTCCAGCGCTTCACACTGTAAAAATACAGGTTGTAATTTCCAACTATTACAGATTCTTCTACCTTTAAGTTTACATGTTCCAAGTGTTAACTGAGGATTTATATTTTCAGTTACCGGAGCAATGTTACATATAAGGGTTTTAACTGTAACAACAACCAATAGAGAACACTACGCCCTTGTTATGGAATTTTATGTTCCTCAGTATTTATAACAATTTAACTGTGTCTAGTAGGTTATAATTGATCCTTAAATCACAAACTTAAATAAGCAGTAGAAAGAAAGAAAACCACCCTGTTCATTTTCAACAGGATATTAAAACGTATAATTAAAAAACAACATGAATTCCAAAACTTAACAGTGCAATCGAAAAATAAGGACATGAGACAATAATAATAACAATAAAGTCTATAAAATTGGATCCTCTGAACTGTAGAGAGCATCCCAAATGCACTCTAGCGCAAAGATCAACTTTCACTCTTGGCTCCACTTTATTTTCTTTTTAGGACCATGTGGAGTCAAATGCTTTATTGGTGAAAGATGAAACTAGCACTAAAGACACATGAGAAAACTCTCCATCCCTGTGCTACTGACTATTATCAGGACTAACTGAGTGTATGTGTGTGTGTGAGGGAGAGCCACTATGCAGGGCTCGGAGCCCGTCCTGGGGCTAGGCTGACTAGTGTGGGCTCAGAGTAGGTGTGTCCATGTCCCCCTCTGCCTCGCCCTCCCCCTGGCCAGAGTAGGTGCTCAGGGCATCCCAGAGCAGGCCGGGCTGCTCACAGTAGTGGCGATTCCTCCAGTGGTCCAGCACCTCCTCCTTACTGTCCAACACCTGGCTGCACAGCACACAGTTAAACGCCAAGCCCGCCGCCAGGACGCCCAGCCCCCCACCGTCGTCTTGGAACGAAGGGATCTCGCCTTCCTCCCCCTCCCCTCCTCGATGATGGGATAGGATGTGCCTCTTGAGTTTGGAGAAGGAGAAGAACTCCTCGTCGCAGCTGCCGCACTTGACCAGGTTCCGCTTCTCGTTCAGCTGCCGCCAATAATGTGCGGCGTGTTTGACCAGCTCGTCCTCCGCCTCGCGGCCTCCTCCCTGCACGGCCTGGCCGTCGCGCAGCCTCACCTGCACCTCCTCGCCGTGCACGTACAGCAGATGCAGCTTCATGTCGGCGAAGGTAGGCGTGATGGCCTGGCAGCGTCCGCACTTGATCTGCAGCTCGACAGGGTCTTCCCTCTCCTGGCCCTGCTCATCCGATGGCTCTGGGGAGTTGGCACTGAGAGAGATAAGGTGGTGAAGACATACTGCATGATAGGGGTGTGCAAAACAAATAAAAGAAAATATCAATTCACATTATAATCACGATTCCATTTAAAAATCTATTCAAATTCCAAAAAAAGAATAGATGAATACAAAAATGTGCCTTGCTTTGCCCGCGATAAATTACTGCCTTTATGTTTCGTACTGAGTGGACTAAACTGGAAAATAAATCACTCAAGGTTTATGTTGAGTTTACATTTGATTCAGTGTAATTCTTTTCTTTGAGACATATTAAAGTGTCTACCACAATCAAATGGGAAAAGTAACTCAAAACTGCAATCTAGAATCAAAACTATGCATGTGTTGAATCAAGAATCAATTATGAATCAAGAATCAATTTTGACTTGAATGGCGGCCAAGAATAAAAATGAAATACAATTGTGACATTTCCAGAATTTTTCCTGCCTCATAAGTCCTCCACTATTTATGAAAAAGCACTTTTGAAAATAATCAATTGATATTATTAACACTATGATCGCCGCGGACGAGTTTTCACGTCATTCCTAGCCATGCTCATTCTGCCGAAGACGCCGTAACTCGTCTTTGATGTCAATATTTCAAAAATCTGCATCGAAATCATATTTCCTTTCCGGAGCCCTGAGACACACTGCTGATCTCCTCTCAACTATCTAGCGGTTCAAGAGCGCCATCTGGTGGCAGATCGGCAGATCGCCAACCGGAAATTAACCTTTGAACCGGTAGTGCTCATCCATATGTGGTCCGGCCACTCGCTATCGTTAGAGAGACTCCGTATTGACACAGTGCACATCGATCGGTGCAAATAACTCGAAAAAACAACATGATTTGGACGTATATACTATTATACAACCTGGAAATGGATCGGGCATTTCTCCATCCCATAATAGAAAAAATTCTGTTCCACGCTCATCTGCCAGCGGCGCGAGGAAGCCACGGTAAGATACAGCGTTATTTTCTAACGTCTTCTATACTAACTGATCTGATGAACATATGACCCACTCTGGATGAATCATCTAACGCTGCCCACGGAATTATAAACGATCCCCCGCCCATCCGGTCATCATCAGATGATGCGTAGAAACTTCTAGAACCACGTCCAGTTGACATTTTTTATCTCGCACAGATTCCTACCAAACTGTATTTGATCATCAATATAATGCATTTAGGGCTATAAATCACGTTCTGAAGAAAGCTGCAGAAAACGATAAAAACATACTTATACTTTAGTGTTACAAAGGATCAGATTAAACCGAATATATATATTTATTTATTGATATATATTGCATAGTATTTGTATATCGTTTGATATCCCTTGTATATTCCTTGTACATATACACGGAATATCCCTTTAGTCCAGCCCATAATATTCCATTCTCCTATTGGACAGCGGTCCACCGGCGCCAGGGACCGGCCTCCGGAGCCAGGTTCAAAGTCACCGACACGACATGTCTGTACTTGCCCCGGCCCTGCCCAGGGATACGGCGACAGAAATGAGAGTGGCACTATTTGTTCACCGTGCGTATAAATACGGCGCAGGTGAATGTAGAAGCCCCTTAGCCCCTTACCTCCGTACCCTTCGTCCTTTTAGCATGTTACGGATAAGTTGAAGCCTCACCCACGATACAACGTGCGGTGAAGTATGGCCTGTTTGGCCTCAGAATAGAGCATCGAGACCACGTGCGAATTAGTAACTGAATTGTCAGAGTTTGGCGCTATACCGTCGAGTGCGACATATTTCTATTGAGTCTTTAATAGTCTATTTGTGTATAGCAGGGGTGCCTAACCTTTTTTGAACCAAGATCTACTTTTTAATTTACCACCTAGCCGAGAGCTACCAGCCAAAATTGTATAATTGTAAGCCGTCATTTGAGGCTTTATAAAAGCAGCATAATGAACACAAATCTGTCAGTGCCGAGTCCGACCTCATCTTAAATAACAAACAGCATTGCTTGTTGTAGTTAACAAGGAGAGGCAGAGTTGATTTAGCAAAAAAAAAATTTTTTTTTTTAATAATCAAATTTTATTAATCAAGATCTACTTGAAATCAGCCCGCGATCTACCTGTCGATCGCGATCGACTGGTTGGGCACCACTGGTGTATAGTGTATCGTGCGGTTAGAATTCTATAGTGACCAGCATCTCCAACGCTTTCTCGTATTAGCTAGAGTTCTTATCCAGGCTGGGCCGACCGCATGGCGCTTTCACCCGAGGAGACCTAGGCGAGGACCGTATGGACATGTACACTGGATTAATCTACCCGACGACTACATAGCCCTTTGCGGCTGGAATATATTTGCTTTGGTCCTATGATTTATGGAGCGGATAATCGCCGACGCCTGCACGTGTTGGATTTACCCCGAGAGGAGTCAAGTCGAGTCGGCGCTCAGAGAGCCTGAGGCCGCCTAGCTTTCTTCACTGTAGAGCTACAGTCTACAAGAGAACCAAGCTGTATTCGTCTGTGGATCAAGAGACTACTGCACTGGCTTCTGTACCTGAAGTCTCCCTAGTCATCGTTGACCAGACGTCCTACTACCGACAGATCTTCTACCCCCTTGCTGGCTTACAACCAGTGGGAACCCTTTCCAGTATCTCCCGCTATTACTAGTGTACCATAGATATAATTCCCTAAGATTCAGGTTGTATAATTACCTCCTGCGTAACCAGAGAATGGACATTCGTTATTGATTTGCCTACGCATACTCCTTTGCCTTACAAGTGCATTCAAAGAATAATGTAAAGTATCCTATGTACCTTTTGCTCCATTAAATACTTGATTAATACCTTTGACTGGAACCGATTTCATTGTGGGAAGTGTTCATCATATTCATATATCGTGTACTGTATGGCCAGTAATTAAAGTACATAAAGCGGTAGTGGTTTAATGATACCATACTTATCAATACAGTCAGGGAATTGTACCCCTCAGTTACAATTGGTCCTTCGAGCCGGAGAATAACTAGTGTAATATTAATATAGTGGTATTAATATTGAAATGGCCTATGATGAACACTCCACAAAACGGTCCTCCTAAAGTAGATCGCCCGCAGCGTAGACGGCAGCCACCTCAGTACTTAGAGGATTACGTTGCCAGTCCACTACCTAGCCTTCTACAGACGGTAAACGCGGAAAAAGTAGAAAGTAAAATTATGTCCGACCCTATCAACCAGGCTACCCCGCCAACAGAGGCCCTAGTGGGTTCTAATGTAACTGACCAAGCTCACGGTAGGGACCAGGAGGGAACTGACACGACTTTACCCCCCGCCAAGACCGAAGAAGTAGTCCCCGGAGAGCTCCAGGAGAAAGACAACCCTCCAGAGATGGAACTCTGCCCGGTACAAGAAGAGGAGAGCGCCCAGGAGATAGAGCTCCAGGACTCCCCGCAGGAGAACGCATCTCCAACGAGTACTGCCAGGAGCGGATCACCTCAACCAGCGTCTTCCCCCAGCGAGGCGGACAAGATGCTGGCACAGGCGTTCCTCGCCAGCCTAGCAGCCTCAACAGAGCGTGATCGACTCCAAGCACAGACGCTTAGTGAGCGCGAACATTCTTCCATGGAAAGAGAACGCCTCCAAGCGCAGCAACGGAGCGACGAAGATCGTATACGTCTAGAGATTAGACGCCTTCAGACGGAAGAGAATATGGTAAGAGACCACGCCGAAGCCCAGCGCGCCGCCGCCGAAGCCCAGCGCGCCGCTGCCCAAAGAGAAGCAGAGCGCGACATCGCTCTCACCAAGCGCGAAGCCGAGCGCGACCGATTACAAGCGCAGCTAATGGAGCAGCTGATCGCCAGGGCAACACCCCCTCCCTCCGCACGGGGTTCCTGGGCCTCGTCAAGACACGGGTCAAGGGCACCCTCCCCTAACCGATCAAGCGACCCTGAGCCCGACCACCAGAGAGAGCCTATACCCCCCTCCGAACTCCTTCCCCGACCGGTCCCAGTGAGACCCAGCTACAAGGAAGGAACGGTATACACCGCGGAGAGGCTAAATAGACGACTACAGGATCTAGAGGACCTGACAGAAGAAGAAGAAGAGGGAGAGGAGGAGAGTCAAGCCCGACAGCACCACAGTACTCCACAGGACCAGGAGGTCCAGTACAGCCCAGGCTCTACCCCCGCGGCTCTGCGCTACAGACCCCCGACTCAATTCACGGGTGAGATTGACGCACGACCAGTCCCGAGGAATAGCACCTGGATACGCGGGCCATGGTACCCTGCCGGTACCAGCCCACCGAGAGGCGTAAGAGGAGACTCGCCTAGGAGGCCTCTCTTCCAACGCTCACCGATGTGCCAGCCATCTACGGCATCATACATTGGCACACCGACGTTTCCAGACTTCACCCATGAGAACAGAGCACAGTACACGGAGCTACGGATGTGCTTAGAGACAATGATGGCTGATGTAGCTGATGAACGCCACAAGTATGCTATCCTATTGAAGCACCTCAAGGTGCCCCGAGCGCACAATATAGCGCTGGCCTATGCCACCTCTACTACCCCATACACAGCGGCTCTAGCAGCACTCGACCAAAGATATGGACGCATATGGGACTACGTAATACAAGAGATAAGGCATATTGACCGCCTACCCCCAGCAACAGACAATCGCTCACTAGACGACCTGTCTATCAAGGTACAATCCCTGGTAGGGATGCTGGGGGCGCAACGAGAAAAGGGTATGCACGAACTATACGCAAACTCTAATGTCGAGAGGATTTTAGAGAAGCTTCCGCCCGCCCGACAAGAGCGCTTCAGGCGGCAAAGAGACCACCGTGATCCTAACGGTCCCGAGCCATCCCTCCTAGACCTAGCCGACTTCCTGGCGAGAGAAGTCAGCAGCCTGCGATTGGATACGTTCGTGCGGAGCACACCAAGCTCCAGAGAGGGACCTAGGAGAGCAAACGATGGCCGAAGATTGGTGACTGTCATGCACCAATCAGAACCAGTACCGAGCAGCAAGAACCACAGTACCCCCTCGATGAAAGAGAAGTGGAAGATGGTGTGCCCGTACTGCGAGAAAGAACACTGGTTGTCACAATGTGACACATTCAAGAAGATGACCGCCGACGAAGTGGGTCAATGGATAAAGTCCAACCGACGCTGTTACCGATGTGCGCGCAGTCACATGGCAGCCGAGTGCCGCTTAAAGAAGAGGTGTAGTCGGTGTGACGGAGCCCACCTAGATGTCCTACACGACAGTAACAGAAGAAAGCCTGCACCCTCAAGCAGCACAAAGGCAAGTGTTATGTACATTGACCCCGTCAGCAGCGGGGGCGCCCGAGTGCTCTTAAAAGGTGGTCCGTGTAACACTGAGTTACCAAGACAAGGTCATGGACACTTACGCCGTCCTTGACGACGGGTCAGAGAAGACCCTTCTCCTCGCATCCGCTGCGGCCCAGCTGGGGCTGCGGGGGAGCGAAAACCAGATGACGATTCGGACAATAAGAAGATATCTAAAGACGATAAAGGGCGAGAATGTCTCCTTCACTATCGCAGCAAGCGGGCAGCCAGAGAGACGGTATAGGATTACTAATGCTTTCACCAGCCAAGAAATAGGCCTGTCGCAGTACACCTACCCCATCGCCAAGCTGATGGATAAATATGTGCACCTGCGTCAACTACCTATCCCGCTCATAGACTGTGCCACCCCGACCCTGCTGATAGGCTCCGACCATGCAGACCTCATAGTCCCGATAGACCGGGTCCACACAGGGCCCAGAGGCTGTCCTGCAGCAGTCGAGACCCGCCTAGGATGGACATTACAAGGCCCCCTCGCTAAGTCTCTTAACCAAACAGCAGCCACTAGCTGCCTCCACTCCAGAGTGACAGAAGAAGACACCACCCTCCTACAGCATGTCGAGAGGCTATGGACACTAGAGACAATGCCCTTTAAGAACGAAAAGAAAGACATTCGTTCCAAGGAAGACATTTACGCCATAGCACTCCTCGAGCAAGGGACAAAGAGAGTCAAAGTCAACGGAGTGATGAGATACGCAACTCCACTCTTGAGGCGAGAGGGTATGCCCACCTTCCACGCCCCAAAAGAAGCGACGGAGCGGTATCTATTGAACACAGAGCGGCGCCTAGCCAGAGACCCCGCTCAAGAGACTGTGTACCGCGCTGAGATTAACAAGCTAATCACAGCGGGACACAAAGAAAATTGACATTAAAGAGGCCGATCAGACGACCGAATCATGGTACGTGCCGCACCACAAAGTCCACCACAACGGCAAGGATCGTATTGTGTTCAACTGCAGCTACCAGATCGGATCACAAAATCTGAATAAAGAGCTCTTGCCCGGCCCAACACTCGGCCCCTCCCTACTAGGCGTGTTACTACGTTTCCGCCAGGACAAGGTGGCCATCAGCGGCGACATCAAAGGGATGTTCCTGCAGGTGAGACTAGTGGAGGAGGACAAGCCCCTGCTGCGGTTCCTATGGAGAGAGAGGATCGGGGATGAGCAACCAGCCATCTATCAATGGGAAGTCCTCCCTTTCGGAACCACATGCAGCCCATGCTGTGCTACGTTTGCACTGCAAAAACACGTCGCAGAGGACCCAGCAGCTGATGAAGAGGTCCGAAAAAGTGTAGAAAATAGTTTCTACATGAACAACTGTCTGCAAAGCGTCTCGACGCCAGAAGAAGCCGAGGCCCTTCTACTCAAGCTCCGCGCCTCCCTGATCAAAGGCGGCTTTGATCTCAGGCAGTGGGCCAGCAGCGACCCGCAAGTATTGCGCAGCCTCTCCCCAGAGGACAAGGCAGCAAGCAGCGAGACCTGGATGGCGACCATCCCAGGAGAAGCCCAAGAAATGACATTAGGACTAGTCTGGCGCTTCAAAACAGACTCGCTCCATTATAAACACACACCCCTGACCAAGGAGCAGGGAAGGTCGACTGCACTACCGACCACCAGACGGAGTGTATACAGAACACTCGCCAGACAATATGACCCGTTGGGATGTATTCTACCTTACACCACCAGGGCAAAGATGATTGTAAGAGCGTTATGGGACAAGGACCAGGGCTGGGACGACCCCATACCCGAACACCTTGCATCCACATGGAGAGAGTGGGAGACGGAACTCAGCTCACTCCCAGGTGTTAACATACACCGCAGCTACTTCCCACCCACAGTGAGGCCGGAGACGTGCCAGATGGACCTGCACGTCTTCAGCGACGCCTCCGAAGTAGCCTACGGCTTGGTGGCCTACTTGCGTGCCCGAGAGGAGGGAGGAGAAATACATGCTGCTTTCATCCTGGCTCGCTCAAGAATAGCCCCACGAAAGCAACAATCTATCCCGCGTCTAGAGCTCTGCGCAGCCCTAGCAGGAGCGCACCTCGCCACGTTAATCCAACGTGAACTCACCATTCCGGTGCAAAGAACAATCTTGTGGTCAGACTCCACGACAGTACTCACATGGATCCGGTCTGATTCGTGCAGATACAAGGTCTTCGTGGGGGTCAGAGTCACAGAGATTCAAGATTTAACAGAAGTAGCAAGCTGGAGGTATGTGGACACAAAACACAACCCAGCTGACGTCATCACCCGGGGAATGTCCCTGGATGACCTCACCCGTCACAACCCATACAGTGACGGACCAGAGTTTCTCAAGCTCCCGGAAGAAGAGTGGCCTACACCCACCCCACGGGAGGCGAGTAAAGAGGCCGAAAACAAGAAATCTGTGTTCTGTGGATTGAACACACTCGTCTCCACAGACCCCGACATAGACGATTGCCTCACCCTAGAGAGTGCGCAGCTAAAGACATTTCTGTGGCACCACCCAGAGGTTCAGCCCACTACTGACATTTCAGCAGCTGACTACGAAGAAGCAGAACTTCTTCTACTACAACGAGCCCAGAGAGACTCGTTCCCCGATGAGCTAGACTGTCTACAGGGAGCAAAGCCCGTCCCATCAGACAGCAGACTGCTCCACCTAGCACCCGAGAGCGACGCCCATAGTCTCATCAGAGTGGGTGGTCGTCTGCGGAGAGCCCCAGACTTACCGGATGACGTCAAGTACCCGATAGTCTTGAACAGCCGACACAAGGTCACAGAGCTGATCATAAAGAAATACGACGAGGATGTGCACCACGCAGGGGCAGAGAGAGTCTTCGCGGAGATCAGACGTCGTTATTGGATACTGCAAGGGAGAGAAGCAGTGCGGCGCTTCCAGCGAACCTGTCTAGACTGTCGTAAGTGGCGAGCGCAGCCCAGTATACCCCGGATGGCTGACCTACCTCCCTGTCGCCTCCGACTCGGCGACAAGCCCTTTCACTCCACCGGTATGGACTGTTTCGGCCCGCTGTATATAAAGAAAGGAAGAGGAACCGAGAAGCGGTGGGGTATTGTATTCAAATGCATGACCACCCGAGCGATGCATATAGAACTCCTTCCAACCATGAGCACAGACTCATTCCTTATGGCCTTCCGAAGATTCACATCGCGGAAAGGCAAACCGTCTATATTGTTGTCTGATCACGGGACAAACTTCAAAGGCGGAGAAAGAGAGCTGAGAGAGAGCTTCCAAGCTATGGGCCCAGAAATTAAGACCCACCTCGCTCCATCCCAGATTGACTTCCAGTTTAATCCCCCGAACGCACCTCACTTCGGTGGAACTTGGGAACGAGAAGTACGTTCAATAAAGACAGCCCTGTACGCCGTGCTTGGGGCCCAGACCGTGGCGGAAGAAGTCCTAATGACAGTCCTCACGGAGATCGAGGGAGTATTGAACTCAAAGCCCCTCGGTTACGTCTCAAGTGATGTAGCAGATGTCGACCCAGTCACCCCCAACACACTCTTGATGGGGCAGCTGGACCCCGCGCTACCCCAGACAATGTACAGGCCTGAAGAAGCGAACGGCCGAAGAATGTGGAGGTACAGTCAAGTATTGGCTGACAAGTTTTGGAACAGCTTCCTACTCCACTACCTACCGTCTCTACAGACCCGCCAGAAATGGGTAAAAGAGAGAGACAATTTGACAGAAGGAACAGTCGTCATGATTATCGACCAGTCACTACCCCGAGCTATGTGGCCGGCTGGCCGCGTAAGCAAAGTGATCACCGGTGCCGACGGAAAGGTCCGAGCAGCTGAAGTGCTCGTCCAAGGGCGGACCTACACCCGACCCGTGGCGAGGCTAATAGAACTACCAAGGCTCCCCGATACTATCGATGACGACCATGACCCCATGACTTTGTGAACTGACTGACCCTCACAGCAGACATTGAGTAGTGGACAGTGCGGTTAATCTGTCTCTGCTTAGCTAATTAGGTGGGACTAATTAGGGGGCGGCTGTTACAAAGGATCAGATTAAACCGAATATATATATTTATTTATTGATATATATTGCATAGTATTTGTATATCGTTTGATATCCCTTGTATATTCCTTGTACATATACACGGAATATCCCTTTAGTCCAGCCCATAATATTCCATTCTCCTATTGGACAGCGGTCCACCGGCGCCAGGGACCGGCCTCCGGAGCCAGGTTCAAAGTCACCGACACGACATGTCTGTACTTGCCCCGGCCCTGCCCAGGGATACGGCGACAGAAATGAGAGTGGCACTATTTGTTCACCGTGCGTATAAATACGGCGCAGGTGAATGTAGAAGCCCCTTAGCCCCTTACCTCCGTACCCTTCGTCCTTTTAGCATGTTACGGATAAGTTGAAGCCTCACCCACGATACAACGTGCGGTGAAGTATGGCCTGTTTGGCCTCAGAATAGAGCATCGAGACCGCGTGCGAATTAGTAACTGAATTGTCAGAGTTTGGCGCTATACCGTCGAGTGCGACATATTTCTATTGAGTCTTTAATAGTCTATTTGTGTATAGTGTATCGTGCGGTTAGAATTCTATAGTGACCAGCATCTCCAACGCTTTCTAGTATTAGCTAGAGTTCTTATCCAGGCTGGGCCGACCGCATGGCGCTTTCACCCGAGGAGACCTAGGCGAGGACCGTATGGACATGTACACTGGATTAATCTACCCGACGACTACATAGCCCTTTGCGGCTGGAATATATTTGCTTTGGTCCTATGATTTATGGAGCGGATAATCGCCGACGCCTGCACGTGTTGGATTTACCCCGAGAGGAGTCAAGTCGAGTCGGCGCTCAGAGAGCCTGAGGCCGCCTAGCTTTCTTCACTGTAGAGCTACAGTCTACAAGAGAACCAAGCTGTATTCGTCTGTGGATCAAGAGACTACTGCACCGGCTTCTGTACCTGAAGTCTCCCTAGTCATCGTTGACCAGACGTCCTACTACCGACAGATCTTCTACCCCCTTGCTGGCTTACAACCAGTGGGAACCCTTTCCAGTATCTCCCGCTATTACTAGTGTACCATAGATATAATTCCCTAAGATTCAGGTTGTATAATTACCTCCTGCGTAACCAGAGAATGGACATTCGTTATTGATTTGCCTATGCATACTCCTTTGCCTTACAAGTGCATTCAAAGAATAATGTAAAGTATCCTATGTACCTTTTGCTCCATTAAATACTTGATTAATACCTTTGACTGGAACCGATTTCATTGTGGGAAGTGTTCATCATATTCATATATCGTGTACTGTATGGCCAGTAATTAAAGTACATAAAGCGGTAGTGGTTTAATGATACCATACTTATCAATACAGTCAGGGAATTGTACCCCTCAGTTACACTTTAGACCATATTTTAGTATGAATATGTGAATGAAAAAGTTTTAACGTTGCTACACCCTGAACAATACATATAGGACATTGAATGGGCCATAATAATGGCAATTTAGCAATAGAATTTAAAAAGTTATAGCCCTGCAAAGAAGGGGAACTTCTCCATAGACAAATAGAGCTGGCGAGGGATGGTAAATTATTAATTTAACCCATGGCGATTAAAGTGTTAATCGAACCATCTCACTTTTTTCTTTTTTTTTATCCACTTTTTCTCCCATTTCCTATATTTTCTCCCATCCCAATTTCGTATCATCCAATTCAACCCTCCCCTGTCACGAACGCTGTTTCTTGCCTCCCACAAGCCGGCTGCAATGTGGACTAAGTCATACATAGCACAAGTCCCCTCCGGTACTTGAGGTAACAGCAGTCGCATCTTTTCACCTGCGCAGCTCGATCTCTCAGTGGCGAGGAGTAACGCGTGGGAGGCTCACGCTGCCCCCGACACTTCCTGATTCTACTGCGCAGGCGCACCAACCGACCTGTAGGAGTCGCTGTCCACAACGCCCGATCCCCACCCATCAGTTTCCCACCCCCTAATACGCCAATGTGTATTAGTACGGACGACCAGCTAAACTGAAAGCAAATGTGGAGCGCTGGGCCATCTCACTCTTTTCTAAGTTTATATTTCTAAACAAATGTCATCAATGTGAAATAAATTTTTCGATGGATGTATCCCTTCAACTCACCTGTCGATAGGCACGTCATCCTCATGCTGGCTGACGGAGGGCTCGACCGTCAGCACCACCTTGTGCACCTCCCTCAGGTGACTGAAGTACACGCCCACGTATCCGAAAGCCTTCTCGCAGAACTCGCAGCGGAGGGTCCTCCGCGGCCGACCCTCCGAGTGGTGCAGCTTCATGTGAGTGCTGAGGCTGCCGGAGTGGGCGTAGGCCTTGCGGCACACCGGGCAAATGTAGGGCCGACTGTTGGTGTGGCTGTTCATGTGGCTCTGGAGGTGGTGTTTGAACTGGAAGTAGCGGCTACAGGTGGGACAACGGTGGAGAGGCCGGCTGCCCACGAACAGCCTCTGGTGGACCTTGGCGGCAGTGGTGGTGGTGGGGAGCCGGTGACCCAGAAGGAGCTCCTGCTCTTGGCCATCTGGAGTGATGGCAGGAAGACTGACCAGCTGGGGAACCGTCTCCATCACCAGCATGGGCTTGGGGCGGATGCTGCGGTACTTCTTAGAAATATCCACCTCCTTTTGTTTGGAACCTGGAGCGATGGCTGGGGGTTTCTCAGGCACCCTCCTACGGAAGAAAGACAAGGACCTCTTCTTTCGCGCCTCGAAAGCCAGAATGTCTTCCATGGTCTTTCTCTTCCTCCCCCTCTTCTTGCCTGGTGGTCTCTGCATGGCACCCAGCGCCCGGGACTGCAGGAAAGAGTTTGGCACCTGGTTTTGAGTCAGTGCATCAGCCTTCTCTGGGCTCTTAGCTGTGGGATCTAAGGGGTTGGTGCGGGTTGGTTGGCAAGGGAAACACTTCTTTTCTGGGGACATGGTGCTAAGCCTTGCGGCCGGGATGAGGGTGCTCTTCATCTTGGAGTACGGGAGGATGGGCAGCTTGCCCTTGGGTGGGGAGGGGATGATCTGGACAGCTTTACTGAAGATGGCAGGTGAGAGAACAGTGATACTGCCTGCAGGCTGGGCTGCAGCAGGCTTGGCTTGACATGGCCTCAGTGTGGTCTTAGCAGACTCCTCTGGGGCTTTTCCTGGGGTGCATTTGGCAGCATTTGGAGGGTAGTGGATGCTCTGCAGTAGGCCAGTGGTAGCACTAGCAAGCCTTTCGTGGCCGTCCATGGCTCGCTCCGCCTGAGAGCCGGGGTACAGGACAGAGTTGTCTGGGAGCAGAGCCGTGACAGAGATTTCAGAGGAGGCTGGGTCGATCAGGATGACCTGCTCAGAAGGTTCCACCACAGGGACCAGGCTCTCTTGTGTCTCTTTGGACTCCAGCGGTTTCCTCTTTGCCACAGGTGACAGCGCCACTGACCGTGCCCGTGTTGTCACGGTAGCCTTGGTAGGTGTTTTTACCCTGGCGGCTGGCGGTGCTGCTTTGCCCTTCTCTGGGGCTCCCTTGCTCCTCATGGGTTGGTACCTGGGAATGGGCAACTTGAGGTTATTTTGGACTGGCTGGATCTGCTGCTGTTGTTGTTGTTGTTGTTGTTGTTGCTGGGGCGTCTGAGGGGAGACGGAGGGAGGTAGCGCCACCAGAGAGAAGGTGCCCTCCTGACCCGCTACCTGCATCAGGGCATAGTTCTGGGCGGGCACGATGATGGACTTGGGGCTGGAGGCAGTGGTGGCCTCAGGGAGGGCAGAGGGAGGCTGGCAGGACAGGACCGTGGGACAGGGGGAGGACACCATGGCCGGGGCCTTGGGGGCGATACTCCGGAACTGGAGGCTCTTCATCTTCATTGAAGGCTGGACTTGATGGCTGCCAATGGAAACATAAACAAAGTTTCAGTTACAACATTATTTGGAAATATTTTAGCTAAATTGTCCTCCATTATTCTTTATCATTCTTTATCATTATCAGGTCTCCACATCAGGAAAGCCTTCCAACTTTCTTTGTGTGCAATTGCGGTCTAAAAATAAAATCACCATTTGAGCAAACATTTTGTGTGTGAGTGAATAACAGATTGCTCAATGACCTCCTGGTGTATTTCGAGACAGGCCAAAGTTATTGCTGTAACTGCAGCAGTGTTACACAGCAGGGGACTTGGCCTCGGTTTCTTTAATGGCGTTGTCATTACAGCACAGCACAGCTCTAGCTTGTGATAAGGAGACACATGACACACGCACACACACTCTGTCACTAGCACAGGCTTGTTCCAGTGTGTGACAAGCTGCCCTATTACCTAGGACTCCCAAACAGACAAGAGACACAGACGCATACCTACAGGGCAGAGACTCTCTCTACACCCAGGCCCAGACAGAGTGCCCCCTTTGATTTGGGCCCAGCATGCGGCCGCGGTTCACGCTGGGGGCTCTGCGGGGCGCTCCTTGTACCCCCCTCACTTCCTGGAAGGATCAGCCAGTGGAGCGTGAAAGCTGCCCAAGGGCAGGAGCCTTAGCAGATGAAGAGGGGCTACCTCTGCTCTCATCTCCCGCCCCCCCACCCCCCCAACTAGCACCACAGCCTGGCCGCAGGGGCAGAGAAAGCCCCTGACAAAGCCCTGGACTCACAGTAATGCCGCACCTTGACCAATGTTGTTTCACACTCATACCAGTGGGAATGATGGTTTCAAAGTCTCTGTCTCGTCATTCTGGACATTAGCTGCACTGTCAAATACAAAACAAAACAGAAAACTACCCATGAGGTAACCTAGCCTAAGAAGAAGTCTTATTTCATTAAACACATGTTAAACATAATAACTTGTGTGTTTAGTTATTTGGGTCCACTCATCCATCAATCAAAAGCCCAGAGTTGGGCTTTAAAGCAACAATAGCAAAATGCCTTTTTATATCAATACGGTACCTTCGTTCCAAAAGGGAGAAGAGAGATTACAGTGGAATGCATCAAATAGGCCTAATGGTAAACAGATTCAGGGGGCTTGGATTTCACATATTTGATGCGATTCTCTCAGTACCAGTCTTTTTGACGCGGGCGTCGTTCCAGGTCTGCTCTTTGATACCAATCTGTATAAACCACAGCGGTCTGGATGTGTCACAAGAAGGCAAACGGGATTTCTCTCAATAAACTGAGAAAGACATAGTGTTTAACACCTGGAAGCGTTTCTGCGTGAGGAGAGATTATTTATACAGTACCCCCCCCCCTCCACACACACAGCATTAAGACTCCATAAAGCTGGAGCCGTTCCCCTTGGTGTTTGGACAGTTGATTCCAGGTCGACAGTGTGTGAATTGGACCAAGCGAGCATAGAATACACAGAATACAAGCTGTGGGAGACGGAGTCCCTCGGGAGATTTGATGTGGGCAAAATAGAAGGTGGAGAAGTGTTGGGGTCGATTTTGGTCCCAAACAGATAGACTCAACCGTGTGAGAGTTTACAGTCGGACGTGAGGGGGAAAAGGAAGAGCATGGAGCAGCTGTAGTGGCAGGCGGCAGGGGTGGTGCACCTTTCCCCCGATACGGAGCACCCACATGAATACTTTACCCATATTGAACATTTCTGACAGCTACTTTATTCTTTTTTTTTTGTATCTACTTTTTTCTCCCATTTTCTATTTTTCTCCCATCCCAATTTCGTATCGTCCAATTCTACCCTCCCCTGTCTCGAACGCTGTTTGGCCATGCCTCCCACAAGCCGGCTGCAATGTGGACGAAGCCTTACATCACGTGTCCCCTCCGGTACTCGAGGAAGCAGCCGTTGCATCTTTTCACCTGCACAGCGCGATCTCTCAGCGGCGGGGGTCTGCGTGGGAGGGACACGCCGCCCCCGATTCTGCTGCGCAGGCGCACCAACCGACCTGTAGGAGTCGCTGTCCACAACGTCCGATCCCCACCCCTAACACTGCCAATTGTGTTAGTATGAACGACCAGCCAAGCTGATAGCAATGCGGAGAGCTGGGCTCGAACCCAGCGTCTCCTGCATTGGTGGCGAGCGCCTTGCCCACTACACCACCTAGCCGCCCACAGCTACTTTATTCTGTAGAAAGTTGTAGTGTAGTTGTTTCTACACCGATATCTTTATTTTAATCTAACCAAATGCCAACATCCCCTCTTGTTACCTAGTGTGTGCTACAATTGTAAGCATGCACACGCACCATAATTTCTCTCTCCCTCCTTTAAAATCGAATAGCATCAATCTGTAAAATTGTAATTTAAAATCAATTAATCTTTACATTTAAATGTATTCATTAATCAAAGAGTTTTTTAAGGCAAAGGAATGGAATGTCGTGCAATGACCAAGTCAATCACCTGACCTGAATCCAATTGAGAATGCATTTCACTTGCTGAAGACAAAACTGAAGAGGATTGATTGATTGAACATTTTATCAACAGATTGCAGAATGGGTACAATACAGTACGGCTCAATACAAACAATTGTTAAGGGGATGCAGACCAGAGAAAGACTTTTGTCTTGTTTACATCAGGGTCCCCTATTTTCAATTCATCAAGACATTTATGACATACATGACATACAGTTACTGTTTCATCCCGATATTTATGACATACAAGATATACAAATATACAGTACTGTGAGAATGAGAAAGATCATAAAATATATATATATACATTGGAGGGGGAAGAAATTGTACATTGGAGGGGGTTGGGTGGGTGGATTTGGACATTTACCGGGACCAGTTTCGAATTGCAGCAACCCCTAGGTGCTCTTTGAGAGCGGTTTTGAAGGAGGGTAGGGATTCACATTATTTTACGGCTGTGGGTAGGGTGTTCCACATTGTTGTGGCATAGTTGCAAAACGTGTTTAGTCCCTTGTTTGAGCCGAATCTGGGTTGAACATGATTTGTGGAACTCCCTCTGGTGTTGTAGTCATGGAATTCACTGACCTTTGGGAAGTATTTCGACATGTACATGGGTATCTTAGTGGTGTAGTGTATCTTGTAGACCAGGCCCATTGCAAGTTGCTGTACTCTGTCGTCTACTCCAAACCATCCTAGGTTGTCAAAGTGGGCAGGGGTGAGGTGGGTTTTAGGAGTAAGGTCAAGCTGTAGTCTGACCAGTTTGTTTTCTGATGTTTGTAGTCTTGTTTTTAGGGCCTTTGAGGTGCTTTGGTACCATGACGTGCAAGCATAGTCGTAGTACCCTTGAATGAGTGCTCCTGTTAAGAGTCTTCAAGGTATTCTTGTTTGGGAAATGTCCCAAGAACATGCAGTTCCAGACTTCATTGACTGCAAAGGATTTGCAACCAAGTATTAAAACTGACCATTTTATTTATGGATTGTTAGTTTGTCCAATTACTTGTGGTCCCTTAAAAAGGGGGGTGCGCATGTAGAAACACATGTTCCTACATTGTTCAACTGTATTTAGGATTATACCAAGCAGACTGAGGAGAATCATTATAATACTGTGTAGTCCAAGTAGAGTAGTACTGTCAACCGTCACTCACGTTCCCATGTTGCTCGCCATTTTGGTTCTTAGTATTAAACTGTGGTTAAAACTTTGACCTTGATCTACAGCACTGACCTTTGACGAATTGGAAGAGGGAAAAAAACAATAGTGCAAGTTCTGTCCACCAAGTCTGAGGTAAATCAGATGAGAAATGCAGAATTGCGGTTATGGATAGCAAGACAGCAAGATCATTTCATAAATGTTCTATATGTCTGCGTAAAGATAACAGCCACAAAAGGGGCTGTAAAGTGTCCGATAATGGCTTGGTTAAAGGAACACGGCAAATGCACTTACCATCTTCTCCAGAATCAGACAAGAAGATTTTCTCTCTGTGTTCATTAGAAAGCTATCCAGCTGCAGGCTAGCCTAGCTTTGCACAAATGAATGGAAGTGGATACGGATCATTAGCTTAGCTGATGGCCGGAAACACCCCTCCCAGAGTTTTAGGCTAGACTAAATAATCCAGGTTTATTTCACCTTGTAATCTAAAACATAATTCATCCTACAGACAGTTAGCAAACAAGCGTTGTTAACATTAGCGGTTCAAGATAAGACAGCTGACAGGAAAGTGAGGAAGGTGGATAAACCTTCAATCCAACAATTCTGCTCAATTATTACAATAAAAATCCAAAACTTTTGACCAGTATCTCATCAAGCTGAATCAGACCCATTCTAGACAGAAAGCTGGACACGTTTCCCCTCTTCTCAATCATTCACCACAATGCTCTTAGTGGAGGACATGTTATGACAACATGGTAATAGATTGGACATGAATTGAATACCTGTAGCCGATACGATCCATCAAGTTCCACTAGTATTGGCCCGATACTTGGTATTGTAGCATCCCTAGTCTGAAGACAAGTACAGCTGCGGTCAAACACTGAGACAAGCACAGAGACGGAGATAGAGAGAGACATCTGCAATCAGGACATTGAACCGCTTTCCGTTTCACTCAGACCTTTTCATTTACCTCACGAGTTCCCACAGTTGTTTGTATCAGTTGTTTACATACACCCCAAACCCAAAGCTAATGCAGACACAGTGGCAGAGATTGTAGCGGAGGTTGCACACAGTGTCTGCAGTCTATCGCCCCCCAGAGGCACCCGATCTTCAATCACTGTACATAAAAAAATAAAGACTACGTAACTTTCATCGATATGCAATTTGTCCGACGAGGCACAACAGGGTACTTGACTTGTGCTATGGCTCGGTTAAAAGGAGTCTATTTCTGAAGCGGAATACGTTATCCCATATAAACTGTGTACGATGCTCCCCGACGGCCATGAACTGAATAAATACTCTGATAACAAAGTCTGTCAAATCGAGTTTGAATAAAAAACGAGACCTCCTTTTATAAGAGCAGAGGCAGCTAAACAACATGTGAAAAGGGAAATAAGGAAAAGCTGAAATATAAAGACAAAGCAGAGGAAGGAACTTGGCGAGGGCGACTCCCGTGTCTGCATGGGAGGGGATCAAGTCAACGGTGGGGATGGAGAAGAAAGGGAAGAAAGCCGCTCCGTCTGGCAAACCTGACGGGAGTTCTGGCCCACGAACCGAATCCTTTGTATTGACGTTTTGACGCGGGCATGCTTTTTAAAAGAATGAACATCGAGCTTTTAGGGATGATACAAGTAGAGCCCCTGAGAGCAGCGTTATCATTGATGAGGAGAACGTACTTCAATCTCTCATGCAGACCGAGGAGAGGGAAAGTCCCGGGGGCAGGCAGCTCACAAGAACGGTGCCAGGCAATTATGTGGCATTCTTCATTTTATATTCCACTGCTCACTTCTTCAGAGAGGTTAAACAAAAATAAGGAAAGACTATTGTAGTGCCGGTGGCCAAGACTCCCAAATTAATAAATTGCTATTGTCCTGTGGCCCTTACTTCTCTGACTATGAAGGCTTAAGAGAGTGTTGTTAGAAACAAGATCCTGACTATGACCAAAGATAAACTTGATCCCTTACTTACAGTTTGCTTACAGAGCGGGACGAGGGGTAGAGGATGCCACCATCACCCTCTTCAACCTCACTGTGAAACCTCTAGAAGGCAGCCAAACCTATGCTAGGTTGCTTTCTATTGACTTTTCTACCGCCTTTAATTGCATACAGCCCCACATTCTTGCACACAGACTTCGCTATGGATTTTAACACTGTAAGCTGGCTCATGAGCTTTTTAACTGACCATTCCCAGAGGGTGAAAGTAAATGGGGCTCTCTCCAGTGCCCTCAAGTCTTCCACTGGTTAACCACAAGGGTGAGTTCTGTCATTTTGTACACCCAACGACTGTCTAAAGCCAACCAGTCCACCAACGACTGTCTAAAGCCAGAAACCAGTCCAGACATATCATAAAGTGTGCCGACCACAAGTTCTTACAACAGTGTGACAAATTATGTCTTAAACTCACTGTATCAAAGACACCCCCCTCCCCCCATAACCGACCCTCGTAAATGGGCAACAGGTAGCACAGGTGGTGTTGGCAGTACATAATATTACAATTGTGGATGACAAACTAGGCTTTCAGCCTAATGTGAAGGCAACCTTAAACAAAAAGGTCACTAGCGTTTATTATTTTTAAGGAAACAAATGTAGACAAATTACTAGGGATGCTCGATATTGGCTTTTTTACCGATACCGATATACCGATATTGTCCAACTCTTAATTTCCGATACCGATATATGCAGGGTTCCCCCCCCCCCCCCCCAGGTAATTAACATTACATATCTCTTGTCGTGTAATTAACACAACATTATGCATACTTTGACAATAAATAAAATAATAATTTGTTCTTACTTGCTTGCCTGGGTAAATAAAGGTTAAATAAATGTAAAAAAAATAATAATAATAATAAAAAAATTGAAAACCGAAACCGATGTTTTCCGATATCAAATTTTTATGCCAATATCGGTAGGCCGATAATATCGGACATCCCTACAAATTACTTTTGAGAATGTTTTACTCATCTTGTATTGAGCCAGTCCTTACTTTTGCTTTTATTTGTTGGTGCAGGAACCTAACCCTGACGAATACGAATATGTTAAGGAAACATGCGAGGATGAGCTCTAAAATCACTGGCTGTGATCTGAATGACCTCTGCCTTGTTTACCAGAAGAGGGTCATTAAAAAAGCTCAGGATATTCCTCAGGACCCTCTACACCCTCTTTATTCAGAGTGTTCCCTCCTTCCCTCTGGGCGTAGGTACAGTACAGGATGCCTAGATGTACCAGGAACAGATACGGTCGCTCTTTTGTCACAGAGGCTATTCGAAGTTTGAACTTCTAACCGGAGGGTATGTGTACTAGGACCGAGTCATTGTGATATTGTTTTTGTTACCATTACCTTTGATTGCACCTTGCTTGTTCCGGTTATACAGTACTGTAACCCTATGCCCTTTTAGCTCTATGTATTCTAGGACTCAATCTTAGTTTAAAAACAGTGTTTAACTGTGTGTGTGCTGCTAAATGAATTGCCCCAGTGTGGATAATAAATATCTCTTGATTCTATAGAGAGAGAGAAATAAAGATTTCTCTACCATACACACAGAGAGAGAGAGCGAGAGAGAGGTTAAGGGGGGGGGGGGGGGGGGTTACCAAGACTAATTCCTCAAGCTTTCCGTTTCCAAACCGGCATTCAAAACAGAAGCTGTTGGTTTCCTTTTCATTGGTTGACATACTGCCAGGGGATCAATATTAACATAGGGAGGTTTGGCATTGTCTGATGCTCTGTTTAAATGACAAGACAACCACGTAATGACATCCACATCAATTCAGCCAGGAACCATGTTAGTAATGGGTTGAAAATAAGACACAGTACTCTCTTTTTTTCCAGGCACCAAGGATGCTGCTAACTTGCAACTTTTGTAATTCCACTTCCCATGTGCACGTGACACAGTATGAAAGGGATCTATTAGCCTTCAATGTTTTGAATGAAAAACGGCAAGCCACTGGTTATTTTTTTGTTACAAGGAGAATAAGCTAGGTAATAGGGATGGCCGTGCGTAATCGATTGATTGATTATGTCGTAGCAATATTATCATGTCATTATACATCTGTGTTACAATGTGTATTCTATCATAACGGCCCAGACTACTAGGCCACAGGGTGTGTGTCTCTTTAGAGATCCCAAGGTTATGGGAACTGTTAGACTAAGCTGTTTTTCTTCTATGGTAGAGCCATAACAAAGTATTGTTATTAATTTCCCTAACGGGGCCCATTTTGTTTACCTCTTTGTCATAGACGTCATTTCATGTATTTAATTGTATGTCTGACCCGAGCTCTCTCTCACTTCCTGGTCAGACACTTGTGTACACTGTGGTTTCTGATTTGGAACTGAGCATCCTTGTATGGCCATATGAGGAAATAAATCTATGATCATTTTTATTCAGCTTTGGACTCGGAAATTGTTTACTGCCGCTCACTTTCTGCTCTTATAATCATTTCCACAACAATTATTACTTGTGGTTATCATTATAATATATTTTTTTACACATTCCTACTTTCAACGTTATACATCACGCTCCTAGCAGGAGGCGACAGTGGCTCAGAAGGTAAAGTGGCCGCCTTGTAATCAGAAATGTTCTGCCGTTACAGACAACGCACGCAACATGGATGTAGCCGTGAGAGAGGCCAGGCTAGTGCCACACATTTTTGCTCACACTTTAAACCTAGCGGGTTCGAGTGCACCCCACGTCAGTCGTTTGCTTGGTCGAGCGAGGCGGGTAGCTGCCGTAATTTTCGCCTCCAAACAGAGACCGCTACAGCAATCAGCCGTAGTGGCAGCTATCGTGAGTACAGCTGTTCAATCAATGCTTTTTTTGTTACTACTACTCTCTGTACAATATTGTCACAAGGAAAGATGACATTACCTACAGTACCTGGGGTCCATCCTAGAGGCAAATCTTTCCTGTGACAAAATGGCATCCAATGTAATAAAAAAAAGTCAACCAACAAACAAGATTCCTGTACCGGATCTCCACTCTGGTAAACAAGAATACATTGAAGACTCTAATTAATCGGAGCACTGATTCAAGGGTACTACGACTATGCTTGCACCTCATGGTACCAAAGCACCTCAAAGGCCCTAAAAACAAGACTACAAACATCACAAAACAAACGGGTCAGGCTACTGCTTGACATTACTCCTAAAACCCACCTCACCCCTGCCCACTTTGACAACCTAGGATGGCTTAGAGTAGATGACAAGAGAGTACAGCAACTTGCAAAGGGCCTGGTCTACAAGATACACTACACCACTAAGATACCCATGTACATGTCGAAATACTTCCCAAAGGTCAGTGAATTCTACGACCACAACACCAGAGGGAGTTCCACAAATCATGTTCAACCCAGATTCGGCTCAAACAAGGGACTAAACATGTTTCGCAATTATGCCACAATAATGTGGAACGCCCTACCCACAGCCGTAAAATAATGTGAATCCCTACCCTCCTTCAAAACCGCTCTCAAAGAGCACCTACGGGAGGCTGCAATTCGAAACTGGCCCCTTAATGTCCAACCCCCCCACCCCACCCACCCAACCCCCTCCAATGTACAGTTTATTCCCCCTCGAATGTATATATTTTCTTTTATGATCTGTCTCTTAAACAGTACTGTATATCTGTATGTCTTGTATGTCATAAATGTCTTGATGAATTGAAAATGGAGGACCCTTATATAAACAAGACGAAAGTCTTTTTCTGGTCTTCATCCTCTTAGCAGTTGTTTGTATTGAGCTGTACTGTACCCATTCTGCAATCTGTTAATAAAGTGTTCAATCAATCAATCAAATGACATGGCGGCAGCAGATGAAGGTGAATACACCGAGTCAACATGGCTGAAGTGTTGAAATCATCCATTTTGGAGTGGGAGCTTGAAAGGACTAATAATCACAGCATTGCTGCAATTACAGACAACGCACGCAACATGGATGTAGCAGAGAGAGAGGCCAGGCTAGCGCCACACACTTTAAACCTAGCGGGTTCGAGTGCACCCTGCGTCAGTCGTTTGCTTGGTCGGGCGAGGCGGGTAGCCGCCGTTGTTTTCGCCTCCAAACAGAGACCTCTACAGCAATCAGCCGTAGTGGCAGCTCGCTTTTTTCTTTGTTACAATGTGTTTGTTAGTGAATAATTCTTAATCAAATGGTAACTGTGACCGTTTTGATTAACAATAAGCATTAGGATATATTGCTGTGCATGGTTATCGCTGCTGCCATGCTTTTTGAGATGCGTTCTAATAATAGATTTCCCTCCACTAGTAGTCGATCACTACTAGAGTATCTCAATCTGGGGGAAAGAACAAAGCACCCTTCCCTACTTTTAAGCAGTTTTGTCCATATAGATGTATTATTTCTTCAGTTAAGGAATATCCACACTAGCGAACATCTTTGCCACGCAGTTCAGCAACCA
The DNA here is from genome assembly GCF_963971535.1 of Notolepis coatsorum. Lineage (NCBI taxonomy): Eukaryota > Metazoa > Chordata > Actinopteri > Aulopiformes > Paralepididae > Notolepis > Notolepis coatsorum. Next base: position 57,953,735 of record NC_140176.1, read on the forward strand.
GAAACAGAACTACTATGACAATACTGCTATGGTAAAATCGCACCACTACTACTATCCGACTGTCCTCGCCTAGATTCCACTGGAGAATTAAACAGCCGGTCTGAAGGAGAAAAGGTACCGGGAGGCCACGGACGCCATTCAATCTGCTGCTCGCTTTGAAACGCCGGCCACTCTAATCTGACTGGGGTCAAAGGCCAGGGCTGGACTGAGGGGGAGCCTTGATTCTGGCTGTAGTAGAAAGAGGGAAAGGGAGAGAGAGAGAGAGAGGTCCTCAGAGACAGATTATCAGGTGAAGCCAGTGAGGTGAGAGGTGAGGCTCTGTTGTTTACGTTGGAAGCGGGTCAGGGTTGATCTGGAGGGCAGCGGTACTGGGGACAGGCCCTCATCCACCTGGAATGGAATGGAATGGAATGCGCTGAGGAGGCAGGTTACACATGCTTGTGCCTACACCTCCAAGACTGGTCAGTAGGTCACATAGGGAAAGCGGTGTAGTCAGGAGCAGCAGGAACGGAATGGAACCGAAACGGAGCAGGACCGGAATGGAATGTGCCGAGGAGGCCACGCTGTGCACACACACACACACGTTGGGCCAAGAACCTCCCCAAGAGTGGTCACTGGGTCACATCATGAAGGTGGCCAAGACCAACAGGAATGGAAAGGACTAGAACGCGGTGGAAAAGCGCAGAATGGAAATGGGATGCACTGAGGCGGACGCGTACACACCATAACCCAAAAAGACCGATGTGGTCAAATCGTTGGCTAGCGAGCCGAACACAACCTGCGAGAGCCTATTGTATGCCCAAAGACCAGACAAGCTTGTGGTCTGTATTATTAGGGATTCATATATTTCCCAGAGTAATTTTCTGTCCCAGGAACAGAACACTATCCCGGGAAAAGTGACTTGCTTTTAAGGCTTCAGCTTAGGAACTTCAGCTACCAGTCAAAGCACATGGGTCATATTTCAGTAAGCAGGACTGAATGAAACAAGGACAAATATGCATAAACCTATGGGTTCTCAACCCGACAGCTTTATTTGGTGTTATATTAATACGCTTTGGATGCAGCTTCTACTTAGCGTTAGCTGCGAGGCAGGGACCGCAGAACACAGGCTACAGGTCGGTAAGCCATAGCCCTATAATTCAGAGCTGGGGGAAAAAAGGTTGTAGCCTATTATTGATATAAAACAGCAGTGATGTTTTCTCCCTCCCATGTATGATGAGGCATGAAACCAAATCCTGGAGTGGATTTCTTTTGGAAAAGGATCGGCGGGACACTGGAATATTACAGGCAGTTTATATATGCTGCAATTAAAAGTACTGCCTGCAGAGGAACAATCTGGATAGGATATTACCCTTCCGGAGCGTTGAACCAGGAAAGCACACAGAAGGAATGTGGCTAGAGTTTGAATGACACTGCATTATATTTCTGCTAGCATTACCTGAATAACTATAGCCTATGTGGAACTTGGTGCCTCCTTCTTCATGTAAAAAAAATCCAGCATCCCTGGATGACCTGGCTGTATTCCTTCTGTTCCGCACCACAAACCCATGTAAAAATGTCTTAATCTTTTGATTCATTTTGCGGAAATGTATGGCTATTAATCGGGCACAGCTACTAGTTAGTTGCTAGTAAAAAGGCCGTAAAATAAATTTAGGCTCTCAAATAAAGTGACAATAGTAAATGGCTGCTTTTTTATATAGCGCTTTTATCACATTTTACCCATTCACTCACACATTCACACACCGACAGCGGCGGCAACCATGCAAGGTGCCAACCTGTTCATCGGGAGCAATTAGGGGTTAAGTGTCTTGCTCAAGGACACATCGATACGCTGCCCGGGAGGAGCGGGAATCGAACCGAGAACCTCTGGATTGCCAGACGACTGCTCTACCCCCTGAGCCACTGTCGCCCCTGACAAGGAGCTGAAACATTACACACAATACATAAAAATCTGAACAAACTATGAAGTTCATAACTTGTGATCCGTCTGCTGAGAACAGCCTTATGGAATTGATATACAACAATAATAATAATAACTTTATTTGTATAGCACTTTTCATACAGAGGTTGCAGTTCAAAGTGCTTCACAACAGTAAAAAATACAGGCATAAGCGAGCAAGGTAAGGCAAATCATAGTTCTTCAGTAATATAAATAATAAAATAGAATAGATTAAAAAGTGCAGTTTAAAATAAAATAGAATAGACAGTAAAAAAAAAAAAAGTGCCCCCATGCAAATATGTTCTAAATATATATTAAAATAGTTTGGATGGGTATTCCCAGGAATTCTGTTTCCGGGGATTGAATCACAGTCTGTATCAAGGAGGAGAGATGAGATGACTGAGAAAAACCTCCCATGTGAAAATATCCTCCTGTTTATAGACAGGGGAGACGAAGACTCTTTAGCTTGTAGTAAAAACAATCATCACAGGAGCCTAAGAGCCTTAAAGAGAGAGAGAGAGAAAGCTATGAGAGACAGAGAGATAGATGGTTAGACACGAGACATAAAGCTATGAGACAAAGCAATAGAGAGAGAGATGGAGAGAGAGGAGAGAGAGAGAGAGAGAGAGAGAGAGAAGTCAAGCCAGGCAGAACGGTGAACGGTCCGTTATCTCCCCTGTAGGTGAGAGCACTGCTCATCTGGGACTCAAGATAGAGCCAGGAGATGGAGGGGGTCTGGAATGAAGGGTGAGTGTGTGAGAGAGAGAGAGTGTGAGTGTGTGTGTGCGTGCGTGCGTGCGTGCGTGTGTGTGTGTGAGGTGGGAGGGGTCCGGGGACCCAGCAGAGGCCAAGCTCCCCCAGGTTTTAGCCTAGATGAAAGGCCAGGATCTGGGCTAGATAAGAGGCAGATCGCGGGGGGCCGGGGCCAGTCGGCTGTGTGAAGCCATGTCCAGCGGCCATATTCCCGAACCAAACTCCCCCCCCACCACCACACACATACCACACACCTACATACACACACAGCCTCTAGTGGGATGTGTGCGTTTGTATACGCATGTAATTTAATGCATCTTTCTCTCGTGCTCTCCGCTGCAGTCATAAATACAGCAAGTAATATGTAAACACATAAAAAGCACAGAAGCATTTCCTGGATCCAGCAGGCTCAGAGGAAATCAGATCATCTCATTTATTTCCCTGCGCAGCGAGCTTAAGAGCTATCTGTGCTCGATTGCTTCTTCCCGGATATGCTAAACGCTGATCTTGCCCCTGTAGGGGTAGGCATTCGTCAGTGTGAAATGTGTGTGTGTGGTAAAATGGTAAATGGTGCATTTACTATATATATATATAGTGCTTTTATCCAAAGCGCTTTACAATTTTGTTCCTCACATTCACACCGACGGCAGAGGCAACCATGCACATCGGGAGCAATTATGGGTAAGTGTCTTTGCTCAAGGACACTTCGACACGCTGCCCAGGAGAAGTGGGAATCGAACCGGGAACCTTCCGATTACCAGACGACCGCTCTACCTCCTGAGCCCCTGTGTGTATGTGCATTAGGGCTGTACCGACTACTCAACTTCATCGATTACGGAAATGCATTGGTTTGCATAACGTTTGCACCTATAACAGTCTGCAGCTATTATTGTGGTGCTTCACAGCACATGATTGAGATGAGCAAAACTGTGCCCAGCTTTCATCCCTGAATGGATTCAGTTTGATTGTCCTGATCAAGTATTTCTGCCCCTGATCAAAGTCCTTTAATATTGAGTATCTACCAATACAGAGTCCAGGTCCCATATTCGTATTTTCCTAGATAATATAGCAGCATAGCGTGCACTGCAAGTATGCAGAATAGTTCTGCTTAAAGAAGAAAAAGACGAAAAAAAATAAAATAAAAAAAGAGCCTACATCACAGCTTTACCACTCTCTGCCAGTGCTGTAAGCCTATGGAGTGGCTCACCTTCTTTGCAGGGCTATAACTTTTTTAATATTATAGCTATATCGACATTACTATGGCCCATTCAACATCCGGTATCTATCGTTCCGGATGTGGGAACGTTATATATTTTCCATTCATACATTGTCGTGTTAGTACCCTCGTGAATATAAGTATGTTTTAAGACTGTATAACAGTAATTCCTAGAACGCGCGCTATAGGCCCCGACGCGTATTATACATTATCGATTGGCGTTTCGTCCCTATACACGCTATATAATTTTTTTTAAATGCATATGATCGCTATACATTATGCTCCATCATGCGTGAAGGAAGGGGGGGGGGGGGGGTCGTTTATGATTCCTTGATTGTCATTAACGGCTTTCTTTAGTAAGACACCATACGTTGATCGGACAGATTGCAATGAAATAAATGGACAATCGAGCTGGAAATAACGTTAGATTCCTCTTACCTCTGGAGAATTTTTTTTCCAATTATTTGACGTCGATCTGCTAGATCCATTTTCCGTTTGTATGACGCAAAAAACGCCGAAAGCATATTGATTCTTGAGTCTCGAAAGCGATCCCATGCACTCGAGGTGTGTATATTGATCCACGTTACAAGATATCTCTGGCGGAGCTTTTTCCCTGATGCACCAAGCGCCACTTCCGGTTTAGAGTGGAGTGTAACTCGCCCGAAATCCACCAGGCGGCGGTATTGAGGCATTGCAATATCAGACAGGGTCCAGCTGGCTCCCAGAGGCTTCCTGGATGAATTATGAATGCCAATAGTGAATAAAAGAAATAACGATCATAAAAACGAGTTTACTCATTGTTGGCACTCAACGCATGGCGTATACTCGTTATTGGCAATTAATGTGTTAATGGTTTTAATTTTTTACAAAAGATGTGTTTGGGCTTAATATACCTGAATCCGATCAATATAGATCAATTAAAATATGCCGCGATCGGTTCCGATTCTGTCCGATCACGATATCCGTAGCAATAACTATTGAGCAGAAGGTTGAAGGTTTAGTGACAAGTCAGTCTCTTTCCCGCTCCTCCTGTGTAGCTGAGCTCTTGAGTTGCTAAAAACATTAGCTTGTTAGCTAACTATCTGACAAAGCTAACTGTTGGACATAGCTGCAATGACCCCCATTGTGGCTCTTCCATTGTGGCTCTTCAACTGAAGCTTCTTCAGGAGCTAATATAGATACATGTTTTGATTGATTGAATTGATTGATTGAAAACTTTATTAACAGATTGCAGAATGGGTACAATACAGTACAGCTCAATACACACAATTGTTAAGGGGATGCAGACCAGAGAAAGACTTTCGTCTTGTTTACATCAGGGTCCCCCATTTTCAATTCATCAGGACATATATGACATACATGACATACAGATAGTCAGTACTGCTACATCTATACATCTATGACATACCAGATTTGCAAATACAGTACTGTTTGTGATACAGAAGGAGTCAAGAAAAGGGAGTATATACATTTGACGTAGAAACTGTACATTGGAGGAGGTTGGGTGGGGGGGGTTGGGTACACTGGGATACTGACAACCACACTGGGCAACCTACATTGGAGGTGGTTGGGGGGGGGGGGGGGGCACACTGTATAAACAAGCAAAACTGTACATTGAGGGGGGGGAGACTCTGTACAAACAAACAAAATTGTACATTGGACTATTGACAAAACCATACTAGGTAAATGACTGTACATTGGAGGGGGTTGGGTTAGGATATTTACAGGGGCCAGTGTTGAATTGCAGTCTCCCGTAGGTGTCTCTTGAGAGAGGTTTTGAAAGTGGGTAGTGATCCACATTCCTTTACAGCTTTGGGTAGGGCGTTCCACATTGATGTGGCATAATTGCGAAACGTGTTTAGTCCCTTATTTGAGCCGAATCTGGGTTTAACATGATTTGTGGAGCTCCCTCTGGTGTTGTGATCGTGGTATTCACTGACCTTTGGGAAGTATTTTGCCATGTACATGGGTACCTTGGTCGTGTAGTGTATCTTGTAGACCAGGCCCATTGCAAGTTGCTGTACTCTGTCATCTACTCTAAGCCATCCTAGGTTGTCAAAGTGGGCAGGGGTGAGGTGGGTTCTAGGAGTAAGGTCAAGCAGTAGTCTGACCAGTTTGTTTTGAGATGTTTGTAATTTTGTTTTTAGCGCCTTTGAGGTGCTTTGGTACCATGAGGTGCAAGCATAGTCGTAGTACCCCTGAATGAGTGCTCCTGCCAGAGTCTTCAGGGTATTCTTGTTTACCAGAGAGGAGATCCGGTACAAGAATCGAGTTCGTTGGTTGACTTTTTTTATTACATTGGATGCCATTTTGTCACAGGAGAGATTAGCCTCTAGGATGGAACCCAGGTAGGTAATTTCATCTTTCCTTGTGACAATATTGTCACCCACTGTAACTGAGAAGCCGTCGGTCTTGCTGAGTTTGTTATTTGAACCGAAGAGAATGGACTCTGTTTTGCCCATGTGTAATGATAGTTTGTTATCAGCGAGCCATATGCAGATTCTGCCTAGTTCCGAGCTGAGGGTTTTTTCAACCTGTAACTTGTTCTTGTCAGAGACCAGCAGGGCTGAGTCGTCCGCAAACAGGAACAAGTTGCAGTCACAAGCTGACGACATGTCATTTGCATAAATTAGGAACAGTAGCGGTCCTAGTATGCTTCCTTGTGGAACACCACAGCTCACTGTGAGAGGGGGGGATAGGGTACCGTTTACCTCCACCATCTGTTCCCTCCCCTCAAGGTAGGATTGCATCCAGCTCACTGATAGGCTATCAAAACCAATTGCTTTTAGCTTGTCAATCAGAATGGAGTGATTGACCGTGTCAAAGGCCTTTTGTAGGTCCAGCATGACCATGCCGCAGTATTTGCCTGCGTCCACCTCTTGTTTGATGTGGTCATTCAAATAGAGAAGGCATGTGTCAGTGGAGTGGGATGTTCTGAAGCCAGATTGGAATTCGTAGATTAGATTTTTTTCCGCTAGGTACTTTTCGACCTGTTCGTAGACTATTTTTTCCATGACTTTCGAGATGGAGGTGAGAATAGAAACAGGGCGGTAGTTGCCTGGGTCTAATTTGCTGCCCTTTTTGTGCAGAGGGGTCACCCTCGCAATTTTGAAGTCCTTGGGGACGTGTCCCTGTTTTATGGAGAGGTTTATTATGTGTGTGATGATTGGGGTGATGGCGGCTGCTGAGTCTCTGAGGAATTTGGAGGGGATGTTGTCATGGCCAGTGGCCTTGTTAGGTTGGAGGGCGCTCAGTTTATTGAGTACCTCATCTGTTGTTACCATTTCCAGCTTGAAGTCGTCCTTGCGGACCCCTAGGTTTTTGTAGTAAGCTACTATGTGTTCTACCCCATAAAGCCCTGAGTGGGAGGGTAGTTTGTTTACCAGTGTTGTGGCTATGTTTGTGAAGAAAATGTTTAAGTAATTGGCTACATCCAGCTTGTCTGTGATGAGCGTGTTGTCCGTTTTTATGTTTATGTTTGAGAATCTGGTTTTAAGTTTTTTTACTGCATCCTAGTTGATTATTGAGTAATTTCCAAAGTTCACGTGGTTTGTTTTTGTTTTCCTCAGTTTTGTCATTGATGAAATTCTTTTTTGCAGTTTTGATCATGGAGTTTACGTCGTTTCTTAGTCTGTTTCTTTCTAGTTTGAGTTCAGTCACGTGGGCTTGGAGTTCACTGCTCGTGCTTTTAGTAAGCTTTGACTGACTTTTACGAAACTCAGAGCATTTTTTGTCTCTGGTTTTCATAGCGGCCAGTATTTCGGAGTGCATCCACGGCTCAGCACGATTTTTTACCCTGGTGGTTCTTAGGGGGGCCATGTCGTTTAGTATTGTTGAGAATTTGGTTTTGAAACCAAGCCATGTTTCTTCAACCAGTGTACCATTGAGTTCATCTGACCAGTCCAGGCTCTCCAGTTCAAGGTTAAAGGCCTCGCTAGAGTAGGTTTTGAGGTCTCTAGATGTGACTGTTTTGTGGCAGCCAGCCTTTTGTTTTAGTTTTTTGCGGGTACAGAATATCATATAATGATCACTTAACCCGCATGCTATAACCCCTTTCTTGGAGATCTTGGACTTGTCGGAGGTCAGAATGAGGTCAATGTTTGCCTTGATTAGTCTAGTAAACAGTGTGTGCAGGAAAGAGAGCATGGCAGAATTAGTCTAGTAAACAGTGTGTGCAAGAAAGAGAGCATGGCAGAATTATTATTAGTCTAGTGTATCACACTAGGCTGTCAATCAAAGTCATTGGAGGGGAACTAATCCAATCCGTCCTTAGAATTAATCAATTGTTTCAGCAATGGTCTCGTTTGTTTACCGTAATTGTACCACCAAGGTATCACAACCAATTTGACAATGATATATTTTGTTGAAAATTCTCCTTGTACTGTAGTAGCTGTTGTTAACAGTCTTACAGCCATTAATTAAATGCAGACTGTTATTACTCCAGTGATTAAATAAATCCATGTCATAACAACCATGTTGGGTTTTGAGTCAAGTACTTAAAATTTAAATGCTGATTCTCCAGTTCCGGGAAAGGGTTGCTATGACATACAATGATTAAATTAATCTATGTGTCACAACAATCCTTTTTTAGTTTGAGGTGCAGTATTTTTCTGATCAGGCGTATGACAATATAGGCTCTGTTATTATTAATGGAGTAATAAAAAATCAAATCTATAGCATAATCGATACATACAGCAGTCGTCAGATTAAAATCGTATTGATAGGTGCGGCCCTAATGTGTATGTTTGAAAAGAGTGAGTGGGTGAATGAAAGAGTAAGAGAAAAAGATAAGAAAGAGAGAGAAAGATAAGAGAGAGAGAGAGAATGTGTGTATGTGTATGAGCGCCTGAGAGAAGTGTGTGTGTGTGTGTGTGTGTATGTGTGGCGTCAGTAGGATCAGAGCTGTCTCTCCCAGGAGCGAGGGCGGTCAGGGGGGAAAATGAAATCAGTGTTTGCAGAACTCTCTTGTTTTATCCAAGAGAGAAGAGACAGAGCGAGTGCACACACACACACACACAAAATGGCAACCTACACCTTTTATCCTTTTGATAGGACGACAAACAGAGAAAGGTGTTCCAAGGGATTCATGGCACACACACACACACACAGACACACACACACAGACACAAGACACAGGACCGTATGTCATCTACTGTCACCTGAGCAAATCAATGCGAGGGAGAAATCCATTCCAATTACGACCCTGCCGTTCTGCCCTGAATGGGAATGCAGATTAATCGATATAGAAATCCCAGGCCTAAAGACAGAAAAACCCCAACGTTCACCACTTTGGAATGTGCACGATCCAGAACTCCCCAGGTGTTCTCCCGTCTCGACCGTGTTCGCATCTCCAGGAAGGAGGGGAAGAAGAAGCAGAATGATATCTTAAAATGTATGGTCCGACAATTTT
>NC_140176.1:57963252-58053651 GCF_963971535.1 Notolepis coatsorum
GAGAGTTCAGAGCTAGGGGTTTGTTGGTACAGACGCTGGTATTGGATATCAGGTCGATAGAAGGCTGACAATAGACGATGGGAGAATTTCCCCGCTGCTAAAAATGTGATTGTGTAAATATGTCAGACATCAAAGCAAAGCCACTTGACTTGCTGACACAGAAAGACGTCATGGCTCTCCAATTGACCATATTCACACGGCGGCCATTTTGCTCTTATGTCATGCTCAGATTGGGTTCCTTCCCACCCTGTTCCCATAATTTGGGGGGGGGGGGTCCTTCTTATTATTCTTATCTACATTTTTTCTCCCTTATTGCCCAGCCCCAACTCCCCTGAATGAACCTCTCTCTCCCTCTCTCCCTCCCTCACTCACCTCCACCTCCCTGTCCTTCATTTCAAGGTGCACGTACACAAAGCAAGCTAGCATGCACATATGTGAACACGTACACTCATGCATGCACACACACACACACACACACACACACACATACCTCTCTCTCCTGTGACAGTGGCTCACTAAGTATTTTAATTAAGCCGTGCCTGGCCTGTGTGGTGGGGGGAGGGGGGGGGGGGGGGGGGGGGGGCTGCCACAACCTTGCATGGGCCACTAAGACAACACCTGCATTCCCCAGTTCCCCCCAACATTAATGATCACTCTACGCTAAGGGAGAACTCCTTAATGGGGCCCCGAGAAGAGAGAAAGGAGGGAGGGAAGGGAACAGGAAGGAAGGAAGGAATCAGGGGCAGCTTTCTAATTTTAGGCACCTCTGCATCTCAGATGAAACGGTAGAGAGGAAGAGGCAGAGAGGGAAGAGGAGGCACGAATCTCACTTTTTACCGACTTCTCTGTGTCTTGCCTCGCTAACTATCCCTCCCTGCATCCATCTCTCTGCCGTCTCCTGTTCCTCTTTGATTTTCTCTGAATCATTTCTCCCCCTCTGCCTCCCTCTAGATATCAAGCACTCTCTCTCTCCCTCTCATCATTCTCCCTCTCCCTCTTTATCAGAACATCATACATAGGCTAAGGGCTTCTCTCTCTTCCCCTCTGTATTTCCTGTCTTTTTCTGTTCCTCTAACTCTTTTTTTCTTTCCCTCTCTTCCGCCCCCCTCTCTCTCCATCTCTCTCTCCCTCCATCTCTCTCCCTCCGCCTCTCCACCCCTCCCTCTCCGTCAGTACCTGAGTAAATAAACAGTGTTGTGTGATGCTAATTAGAGCAGGTTCAGGGACGTGACGAGCCCAGAGACAGATAAACAGAGGCGGGGAGGAGGAGGGTGGTGGTGGTGGTGGTGGGTGGGGGTGCAACCCGCCCAAGGGCAATACAACACAGACACACACAAACACGCGTCAGTTACGCAGAGTGAAGGACGCAGCAGCGGCTGCCTTCAACCCGACCTGGGGCCCGCGTCGACGCCAAGGGCAGCGGGCGAAGAGAGGGGCCGCTGGTGAAGGGCTCCATTAGAGGGGCGGAGGAGCGTGTATAAAGAAGCAGGCAATGGCACGTGGTTCTATACCTTCAGCTCAGCCGCGGTTAAGTGTAAAAGAACGAGGGAACGTTGTGCATATTTCCTTAATGACGGCTGCTCCTGGAGGAGAGACGCGGTGCCGGATCAAAGGAATATGCAGATGAACCTGCGGAGGTGAGGAAGCGTTTTCCTAAAAGCAGGTCAACGCGCGGCAGCTCGCTCCTCTTATTATGCAGAAAGTGGCCTTTCTTTAAAGAGGTGGGGGAGCTGCTGCAGGTGAGAACATCAAGATTAAATGTAAAGGTTAATATAGGGATGAAGACAAGTCGGCATACAAGAAGGCCGTACACTAAACCTATGCGTCTCTGACTTGTGTGTGTGTGTGTGTGTGTGTATGTGTGTGCGCGCGCGAGTATAAATTTCTAGTACACACATAGACGGAGGGATTTTGTCCTTTCTCCCTTCAATAAGGGAGAAAATACGCACGCAATTTTACCCGATTCACATTCTGGGGAAGATGAGAGAAAAGGTGCACGCCATGCCTCCACAGTATCTCTCTCTCTCTCTGGGCAGAGAGCGAGGAGAGGTTACAGTCCGCTAATTGAGCAGCTGCCAGGGCGTCTTTGATGGGCATTAAAACCCTGGGAACCATTGTCCTGGCAGGATCAAAGAACAGTCCCGGACGGTAATGACTGTAGTTACCTTCACTTGATGCGGCCGTTAAATTAACCAGACGCAAAGCGCTGCTCGCTCTAATGGGGATTTCACTCCTTTTGGCAGAGGGGGGTGGGGGTTGGGGGTGTGCGTGTGTGTGTGTGGGGGGGGGGGGGGGGGGGGGGGCGTAGCGATGCACAAGAGAACGAGGTGGCGAGGGTAGAGCGAACGACCGAGGTACAGGGCCAGAACCCGCTCGTAACAGATATCCTCTTGTGTCCTCGACTTTGTAGCAACCACATTCAAGAGATAATGTTAACAGAACACACACACGCACGCACGCACACAAACACTTAGGGCTTATCATTTATCGTTAGCCGGAAGGGAGGTATTGTGATTAAAAGACAACATCTTACAATCTGAGATTAGCGCTAGATTAGTAAATGACAGGTGCATCGAAAAAACCTTGCCATTACAAAGACTTACATAAGCTTGTAATCTCACATTAAGTCCAGCGCAAACACAGATAGAGACGAGAGAGCGAGGGGGAGAGAGAGAGGAGTTATAGAACACGGAGAGGAGGATCACGGCAGGAGAGATGGAGTGGGGGGGGGGGGGGGGGGGGGGGGGCACGGAGGGAAACGTGATGGGCTGGATAGATGAGCTATTTTTATAATGAGGTCAATGTGAGCGGTGGGATTTGATTCTCCTGAGAGAGAGAGAGAGAGAGAGAGAGAGAGAGAGAGAGAGAGAGAGAGAGAGGAGAGAGAGAGACACACACAGAGACAGAAAGAGAGAAAAAAAAACAGAGAGAGAGAAGCGCAGATGAACTGTGGCCCTGTGTGGCTACCGCTGGTTAAGGCTCCACTGTGAACATGAGAGAGAGACACGAGGGGGGGAGAGAGAGAGAGAAGTGATGATGAAGCCCTCTTACCAAGTAGTCCCATCAACAGGGGAATGAGAGAGAAGACATGAGAGAGAGAGAATGTTGAAGCCCCCTTACCAAGTAGTCCCATCAACAGGGGAATGAGAGAGAAGACATGAGAGAGAGAGAATGTTGAAGCCCCCTTACAAAGTAGTCCCGTCAACAGGGGAATGAGAGAGAAGACATGATAGAGAGAGAGAGAATGTTGAAGCCCCCTTACAAAGTAGTCCCGTCAACAGGGGAATGAGAGAGAAGACATGATGGAGAGAGAGAGAGAGAGAGAGAGAGAATGTTGAAGCCCCCTTACCAAGTAGTCCCGTCAACAGGCGAATGAGAGAGAAGACATGATGGAGAGAGAGAGAGAGAGAGAGAGAGAGAGAGAGAGAGAGAGAGAGAGAGAGAGAGAGAGAATGTTGAAGCCCCCTTACCAAGTAGTCCCGTCAACAGGGGAATGCGAGTGAGAGAAAAGACTGCAAGAGAAGAGAAGAGAAGAGAGAGATTCCTGCACTTGAAGGCATCTGAGGCCTGGTTGGTTGTAGTTAGTTTTGTTCTTCTCTCTCCTTCCCCAACTCTTGTATTTGAACATGACCAACCTCCATTACCCGAATGACTGACACTAGAGTCTAGACCACTCATCTTGCCTTCTCTTCCAAAAAGAAAAGTCAGGAGAGATTCCTCCTCCACCCCTGCATTCTCCACGCAGCAACCGTCATTAGCAGGTCCATTTACCGATCGGATGGTTCCTTCCTCCTTAAGCTCCTCCCTCGGCGATGGTAGCTCCTCCTCCTTCTTCAGGGTCCCGTCCGGGGGGTGTGGTCCTGTCCCCCCCTCTCCACACTCCCCTGGAAAACACATCAAACAAGAAAAAGGAAATCACATTAATTTCAGTTCAAATGGGAGCTGCATCTTTTCCACTTCATATCGGCTCTAACAGCAAGGTGATGTCCCCACGGGAACAGTGAAGTCTTATCTTATCTTATCTCATCTCATGCAGGGTCTCCAACGTGTGATCCATCGCTTGCGCCGAGGGACGGCGAGGGAACACGGTGCGATGACAAAGTACACTGGGTTCCGACATGATTCACACACTAGGGTGGTTATGCATGGCCTGCTTCACCAGCACACACACACACACACACACCATGCATAAATTCCCTTCCTCATAACCCCCTCGCCACCGCCGCCACCATGGCCGACCCTCCTCTCCCCTCCTCTCCTCCCTCTCCCTCTAAATGTCTGTCGCTTTGCCCTACCATTAAGCAGAGCTCGGGCTCGTTTAGCTAACAGTGTTGGAGGCGGTTGGGGACGCGGGGCTGCCCACTCAGTCACATCCATCCAGCCGCATTAAATAAATAAAGAGCGCTCTGCTGTGTAAATTATTCATTTAACACGCCTTATCCTCTCCCAACAACCTTGTTAGAGCACCTCAGGAATAGCGGGAGGGGGTGAGGGGGGGGGGCAGAATAAGGGGGGTGGGGGGGCAGAGGGGTAAAAGCAGACACACCGCGGCTCATGTTGAACTCAGCGGAACCTACGGAGCATCTCTAAGCTCTCCAGGCGCGCGGGTCACAGGTAGGGGAGCTAATGTGGCCCGACACCGCCTTTGTTTCATGGAGGGGGTGTCGCTATGCACGCAGACGTGCACGGACACATACGCAATCACGCACATACATGCATGCACACGCAAATACACACACACACTTGCATAGAGAGAGCGAGAGAGAGTGCATATTTTGGTGCATATTCATAGAATAATAATCATTGTAGTTGAGGAACGGGAGCGCGGGACACGCAATGGTACTAGGAAACGCAGCGACTGTGTTTTTCCTGCCGTCCGTTGTGGACGACGCGGTGAGTCATCGACTCTCTCAACGGGGCTGACCGTGATGAGCGCGGACGGGACACGTGGAAAAATGCTTATCCCGAACAAAAACACCCCTCCTGGAGAATAACCTTCAGGCTAATTGCACGGCAACAGCGCTGAACAGGCTAACGTTTTCATATTGCGGGCACACGCCTGGGCCAACGGGCGTCCAGAGGGGCTTAGGCCTACAGAAAACTCCCAGGTAGTGTGCAGTCAGCGCGGCTGTCCAAAAAAAGAAAAGAAAAAAGGCCCGACTGTAGGTCGGAAAACTTTCAATTAGCTTTGATTTCACAGTATGGCTAAATACAGAGTCTCATAAAACGCCAGCCTGATGGCAAAAACAGTACAGGGGGAACCGCTAGCCGTGACTAAAGAGCTTGAACGGTAAACTCTTGAGTTCTTGGATCACCACAGCAGCAGTGCTGCCTCTCTCTCTCTCTCCCCGTCCCTCTCCAGTCTGTGGCCCCAGAGCGGGAGGTCTTTATGTCAACTCTGACGGCACTCATTACAGACTTCCATGCTTTGAATTGGAGTTAACAGGCTTTGGCCCAGGCAGGGCTCCGTCAGACCTAACTGGTACAATGGGATCAGGCCTGCTCTGTGTGTGTGTGTGTGCGTGTGTATTGGTAAGAGCCTCAACCACATTGCACCCTGAGTCTTTGTACATTGCAGAAGCAGTATTCCACTGTGTGCAGCGACATCGGCTCCCTAAGCTCATTTTCAACACAAACCTCACCTTACGAAGGCTCACCAGAGGACAAGTAGAACGCAAGCCTAGCATTTGGCCTTAGAACACGCGAGAGGTGAAAACACACACCGTCTGTAAAACACATTACAACATTAAACAACAAACACGGGTATTTCAGTGAGGCCCCCATGTAATAACTCAAACTTCTCTCTGCCACAATCAATCCCTTGATCTTTTCCCTCTTCTCCATCTTCCTACGATCTACTGCTGGTATCAGGTGGCCTACATCTCCCCAGCCACTGGCATTTCCACCGCCCCAGTTGTTGGCTGCCAAAGCGGCCTCTCCCCCTCTCTCTCCGTCCCTCTCTTTCTCTCTCCTCTCCGCTCTATCTGGCCAGTAACCACCTAGCAATGTCAATGATTACACTTGTGATTAAAGCTTTCCACTTCAAACAGGCCTGCTGTTTATACAGGCCCCGATATAGCGGACAGGATAAAGAGCAGGCAGAACTGTGTTTGTGAGCATGCATACTTGTGTGTGTGTGTGTGTGTGTGTGTGTGTGCCTTTTTCCTGGGCGGGTAGATGAATGTCATTACGCCCAGGCTCTGTGGACATACATTCATAATGACGCACCGAATGCCATTCTGCATACTCCAGCTCGCTGGGCCTGTCGCCCCCCTCCTCCTCCTCCTCCTCCTCCTCCTCCTCCTCCTCCTCATCCTCCTCATCCACCTAGGCCTGTGTGAACCACATATCCAGATCCCCTCGGGCTAGAGGTGACATATCGTCACTTCACATTCAAAATGATTACATTTTCGGAGGCGGAGGGTAGGGACGAGACGGAAAGACACAAACAGAGAGGAGGGGATGAAAAACATTTACCATCACATTTTGGTCCCATTTTCCTGCCTCGTTGTGTGTGTGTGTGTGTGTGTGTGTGTGCAGACGAGATTTAGCCTAAGCCAATAAGTGCAGAGTGCCCCGGCTAAATCAGAGTTACTGGGCCGTGCCTCGTCCCTCTTGGTGCTCTACTTCTTCAAGTAGATGAGGTTGAACATTTAAAATCAGTTCAGGCTCCTTGGTAAACAAGCTTCACTCCCTCACCTTTTATATCTGACATCGGGGAGGGGGGTGGGGGGGGAAGGACAAAAGTGCAAGGTGTCCCCACAGGCGCGCGCCACTCCATCCTGAATTAGCCCCGACCACATGAAAAGCCCTCCACTCTATTCCGGGTCGGGGGAGGGGGAAATTACAGCCCTCCAACTCCCTGCTCTAGTATTAAATCGCAATTAGTGGAGCGCTACACCGGTGATGTCATCAACGAGGGACAACAGAGGACCGAACATAAGGGTATGCCGCGCGCAACGGGAGCTCACATCCAAGCCGCCGCGAGCGCTTCACAGGTTCATTCACACGCCAGACTTCGTGAAGTATTACTGAACGTTGTCCTCCCGGCGCTGCAAGAGCGATCACTTTTCAGACGTAATTCTCAGCGCCGCTCTCTTTCATACGGCCTGAAGGAGAGAAACACAACTCACGACGCCCGGCTCGGCTAAATTTACCCCCAGAATTCTAATCCTGAGATGTGACGGGAGTGTGTTCCCCAGAGAGGAGGGGTCAGTGAGGTAGACCAAAAAAAAAAAACTCTGCTTGACCTTCAATGACCTGAGAAGAGACAGGGGAGGGGAGGAGGAGGGGGAGGAGCGGGCCTGGCTCCTGTCCAAACATTGACTGTCTGTCTCTCCGTCGCCCCTCGCTCCCCCGACCTCTTTGTATTACACAACAATCCCCATGTAACTGTAAGCCAGGCCGATCTCACTCGCAGCCACAGACACTGGGAGCATAAAAAGGGGCCCATGCAGCCTTTTCTTGTTTGGTTTTTAGCGTTCACCTCGACTTAGCAGTCCCTGGCCAGGGCACCGCTCTATCTACTGCAGTTAACACACCAGTCCCTCCTGCCACGCGGGTCACCGCGTCTTGGTGTCGTACAAACAAATTCAAAGGAAGGAGTTAACTGTCAACGTAGCTCCGCATGGGGGTGCTCACACAGGCACCACCATCACCTCCGCTGTGCAGCGGGGAGGAGTGGTTGTTACCCACAAAAGCCTGTGAATTATGCATGGTGGCTCCCGGCACCTTTCTCAGCGGTGTTCCAGAGAGCTGCCCGAGGACGAAGCACCAGTCCTCTCCAGTATACCTCCACCTGAAGAGATGGAATTTACTCTTGCGTCTTCAAAGAGAACAGCGTTAAGTGTACGTCTCTCTCTTGCCACAGATTGCAATAACCACCCAGTGGGGTTTTTATTCAGTCTCTCTTGCAGGTGTGGGGGGAGGGGAGACACACGCTTCTCTCAGGAAGTAGGACAGAAAAACTCTGTTGCTGTTCCATGTTTTCATTTTGCAGAGCGGACGCATTGGCGCATCTACCTGTGGATCAGGAGGTGGAGCGCTCATCTGGTAATCGGAAGGTTCCCGGTTCGATTCCCACTCCTCCTGGCAACGTGTCAAAGTGTCCTTGAGCAAGACACTTAACCCCCTTAATTGCTCCCGATGTGCAGGTTGGCACCTTGCATGGTCACCTCCGCCGTCGGTGTGTGAATGTGTGAGTGAATGGGTGAAGGTGAGGAACAAAATTGTAAAGCGCTTTGGATAAAAGAGATATATGTAAATGCACAATTTACCATTTACCTTGAAGATGGAGGTATAGTGCTAGATCGGACGGCTGTTGAAGACAACCAACATTGGTGTAACTGTGTAACAGGCAACACTAGATTCCCCAAAGACGCCTTGAGAATTACTGAAAACACCGCCACAAAGCAACACTAGATTCACCTGTGACTTAGCGCCATCTTGTTTACCACCACAGTTAGGAGGTACAAGTTGTTTCTCGGATTGCCCATTTAGTGAAAGGCAAGTCATGTAACATGAGTAGCTAGTATTTATTTGGCCCGTTAATGAGTTCCATGACATGTCTTGGCTTAGCTTATTCAGCCGTGAGTCTGTGACCTAACATTTAGTCATGTTAATATTATCTGGTGGAGACATTGCTGGGTCGTAACGCTGACGTTAGGTGAGTTGTTAAGTGTGTTATCATGTGCTACATTAAATATGAAAGAAAACAACCAATGAAGCAGACAATTAACGGATATATGTTTGTGAATGTCCAATGTCAACAATGACACTCAGTCAACAGTTCTCGCTATGACGTTTAGCTTTAGAGGAGAGTGGTGCATACCTGACAGACTGCATCACAACACTGGCCAAACAAGGTATGTGTGAAATTATAAAACACACTGCGATCATGTCCTTGAAATTTTTTTTATGTATTCACAAAGGCAGTAGTAATAGTCAGAGAAATTACATTTGTTTTGTTTCAGTGCTAATAGAAATGTGTTATTTGTAGGCATTCGTGGTGGATTTCCGCATGCACGATACACCGGTACTAGAAAAGTATTGCGATACCCAGCCATTAAAAACTGTCCATTATACAACGGCATGCAAATTTCTCTATTCTGATTGGCTGAAACAGTCCATTTACACGTATGTATCCTTCATAATCCACGCTCCTGGTCCCAGGACTCGCCCACCACCGAATCACATCACTCCGCCGGATCACTCCGTCGGAAAAAACAAGATGGCGGACAATAATCTTTAACAAATGGATATGTTGATAGCGTCATAACGACTAAATATAAAGCGATTCTGTCAAGGGGAACGTGTTAGTATTTTAAACAATGTTGGATGATGTAATTGATGGGTCTTGACTCAATCTAGAACAAAAGAAAAATCGCGGATTGATTGATAGATTAATTGATTGATTTAAATTTCTTCCTTCCTACTTTCCGACTGCAGCGTTCTCTCTCACACTGTCCGACGCTGAGATGCTTCCCGACGCTGGCGTACCCACAAACACACACATACACACACACACACACACACACACACACACACATACACACACACACTGTGACACACACACACTGTGACACACACACACACACACACACACACACACACGCACACACACACACACACACTCCTGTCTGCAACAGCGGGGGAATCAGACTGAGAGAGAAGCAGCGCTGTTTTAAGTGAGCATGGTCTATTGAATTGATTGATTGCTAATTTTATTACTGTACCCCTGGTTTCCAACTGGTTAAGTTTAGGCTAAAAGAAATAAATAAAAAAATAGGGCGAAGAAAACGTTTTTTTCCTATAGGGCAAAGAAAACGTTTTAATAAATTTTCAATCAATCATTCCAATAATACACAGTTGGATGTGTTAGTTGGTTGGATGCACTTCAAGCTGCTTCCACATGAGGCAACTTCTCTCAATCATTCCAATAATACACAGTTGGATGTGTTAGTTTGGTTGGATGCACTTCAAGCTGCTTCCACATGGAGTTGTGGGAACTACTTTTTCTGGCGGATGGTTTTTTCAATAAATCTTCGATTAATGTGTGTTTATTGTATAGAAATAAGGTTGGATGAATCTGGCAGTTGTATAAAAGCTTTACACCACGTGCAGTCGTGATTTGTGACCAATAAACCATGCCTAGGGGGGTCTAACGACCCTCGGCTGCGCCTCGGGCCTAACAACCACCCCTAGGCATGGTTTATTGGTCACAAACCACTCCTGCGTGTGATGTAATGCTTAAATACTCCATTTTATTAGTATCGATACTTTTGGAATAATAGCCTGATGCCGTATTTTCTATTAGTTGAGTGACCAGAGCAGTGTGTGAGTGAGTGAGTGAGTGAGTGAGTGAGTGAGTGAGTGAGTGAGTGAGTGAGTGAGTGAGTGAGTGAGTGAGTGAGTGAGTGAGTGAGTGAGTGAGTGAGTGAGTGAGTGAGTGAGAGAGAGAGAAAGAGTGCAAGCTTTGCGTAGTGGGCAATGATAAATATTTCACTTCATTAGCTGAAATATTCTACAATCATTAAGTCTGCACTAAGCCATTCTCCTTCTCTTGTGTGTGTGCGTTGTGTGTGTACATTTGCTATAGGCTACTCTTTTTGACATAGACTAGGCTAATTAGCTTTAACAATCCTGATTCCTGAGCATATTTTATTCAAAGGGAAGATATTGCTTTACATATGTATATATTGTACATCATCTTTTTTTAATAATAATATCTCCTCCTACACATACTGTAATACACATAACACATGGAGATTAGCTATATAGCTCAGCAGCTGTAACAGAATAATCTTCCATCACTGACTCCCACCCAATAATAATAACTTTGTTTTATATAGCGCCTTTCGTAAAACCCAAGGTCGCTTTACATAGGGGGAAAAACAACAACAACAGACATGGTGGACAGACACAACATTCAATGTAGGAAAATTAGGGGTCAAAGGTCATGTTGAAGAGGTGGGTTTTTTGAGAGTCCAGAGTTGAGAGACCTAAAAGGACAATATATTATATCCCGGCATACATACCTTATGCATACTGCACCTTATGTGTATACTGTATACTTACTTCATCAGAGCATATATTTAGCATTTAGCATTTTTTTTTTTTTATATTAGATTATACATATTGTAACTATATTTATTGTAGGGCAAATATAACAGAGGGCATACATACCCTCATCTTGCACCTTGACCTTTTTACACTGCTTACTTGCCCTTATGCGCATGTCCATTATATTGTTTACACTCGTCTGTTTATTCCATTTTTACTTCTCCACTGTACTATAATTCTATGACCTGTACCATGTCTTCTACTACCTGTACCTCCCCTCCCCCCTGCCTCATGCTACTATGATGCCTGAATTTCCCCAAGGGGATCAATAAAATAATATCTTCTCATAATTTTTAGATTATGTTGTCATTTTATTAATAAAGATTGTATAAAGATTTTTCGATGTTCTGTCATCTAATATTATATTCCATTACTTTTCCTGTTAGGTCCAGGTTTTTGCCGTGGTATCGTTTTAGAACCGGTATCGTGATACTTAGGCTGGTATTGGTATCAAAGTAAAAGTTTGGGTATCGTGACAACACTAGCAGCATGCAACATTGGAGTACCAGCTTCTGCTGAAGCAGGAATATCACAGATGTCACAGTTGCAGCAAAGATGGGGGGTGCGGTATTTTTCAACAAACCATGTTTTCCAGCCATCCAGAACAGAAGGTATGTTCCAAGAAGTTATGGACAGTATGGACTATAGAGTATGTTGTTATGCTGACATATAGTTCTATGGGTGACAGCGATCACCTTGGGAGGTATTCCGGTCACTTTATACAGGAATTCAGTAATGTATAGCTGTGTGACTTGTTTTTACGTTTTTTGAAAAACACTAGCAGGAGTGGGGGAAGAAATCGCATGGCGACGCACCTGTAATTGGATGTCGGGTCTAGTTTTTTTGAGAGTTGAGCTCAGACAAAAAAAAAAAAGCAGGGAAGGGGAGGGAAGGTAGGGGAGATCAAAAGCCTGTGTGTTCCTGACGAGCGGACCCAATCAGCCTAGAGGGCCAAGGAGAGGAGGAGAGACAAGCGCTTCCCTTCTAAATTGATCCCACGGAGACCCTCAAGGTTCCCCTCGCAGGATATCGCAGCAGAGCGATACAAATCTTCTGGCCCTTTTGACAAGGAGGTACTTGGAGGGGAGAGAGAGAGAGAATGAAAGAGTGAGGGGGAAAAACACAGTTTGGGAGGAAAAGAGAGGGGGGGGGGGCAAAATAAGAGGGGGGGAACAGAGGCCAATTGAGGCAGATCAAGGGAGAAGAGGGAGAAAAGAAGGCTCCTGTATGCCAGCACAGAGCGAGAGCACAGGGTACTGTAGGCCATCAACCATCAAACCCATGTTACACACGTCTGATGATGAGCTCAAATGCAGGGTGTATCTTTATTTCTGCCTGGGTCCGGGCAGCTGGAGCCTTGGCTCATTAGGGGGCTGGCCTCAGATCAGACTCTGGACTAGGCCGGGGCTGTTATCCACCGTACGCGCACTGCCCTCAAAGGAACAGCGCTATCTGAGCAGCCCAGAGACCCTGTGTCTTGCCAGACACTCTGCAGGCCTGCCCACTGGCCAATACACATCTACACACACACACACAATAAGCTCTCTTTACCTACTGAAACATATGGCATATAAAGCGACATACAAAATCCTTAAAGCGACAGTCTACATTTTTAACAAGCCAATCTGATTTGTGACGAACTGGGTAATCTGGCATTGCCCACACACCTTTCGTCACATCATGTTTGGCACTGGACCAGTGTAGAAGAAAGGTCTGGTGGAAGAGTTTAGGAATAGAAGGGGGGGGGGGGGTTCTGGGTTGTTTTAATTCCCTCAACCAATCACAATCATCTAGGGCAGCGCTAAATTTGAAGGGCAGGAAACGGCGCTGTTGCAAAATAGTGGGTAAGGAGAGAAGTGGGACAAAGAGTTGACCACTGGGAACTGGGTTATACCCCAGTGCAGCACCCTGTCAGACACTGTCCTTTCAGTCCATCTCACACCAGTGTTTTCGTTTTTCAAAGATATAGAAGCTAGGGCTGAGCCCAAACGTTCGGACCTTCGTTCGTTACGTTGGCGTTCAAATTCTAAAATCAACATTCACATTTTTTATAAATATATATATATATATATTTTTTATGTGTCTATTCATTCTGTTTAAACCAATGGGGTTTTTCACAGTTGTAGATAAAGATTAGGCTACACTAATATTATAGTATTATACTATTATAGTATATGACTCGTCATAAAATGTATCATAAATGATGTAGCCTATCTGCATCCGCTTGGCACTCCATCAAGACGTCACCATCACTTTCGTACCAACTGTGCCCTTATTGGAAAATTTATGTTGACGAAACTGATGAGTTATATTCATTAAAGAAAGTTGATTAATAAAAAAAATAAAAAAAAATGTAATCAAATTAATCACTTTATTCAAATTAAGGATTTAGTTTGAGGATATTTTATAAAAAATATATATACATTAATATATTTTTATTTTTGTGTGATTTTTTCAAATTAAAAACGAAGGTTCGAACATCCTTTCGAAAAACCCTAACGAAGTTTGAAGCCCAAAAACAGGCTTCGGGGACAGCTCTAATAGCAGCAGAACATGTTTGCATTTGTTAACATTAGGGACTTCCCGATACAGATGCCAGTATCAGTATCGTACCGATACCGGGCTCAGGTCTTCATACCAATATCACTTCACGGCAACGTGACATTACCCTCTCGTGAGTCGAGCAGCCAGGTAGGCGGAAGAGGAACGATGCGAGAGTGCTCTGCTAAATTGTCAAGAAGCAAGACAAGAGATGTTCCGACCTGGTGGAACAGCACGTACTACATGCTACAGCCTCTCGTCGAGCAGCAGCGAGCTCTGGGAATATTTGGGTTCGAACATGAGCTCCCAGACAATCCCACCACTCACCAGACACCTCTGAAGTCTGTTCTGGCTCCGTTTGAGGAGTGAGCTCCTCTGACGCTTTGGCATTAGATGCGATTCCTGCTGTGACCAAAGAAAGAGATGAGGACCATGGCATCAAAACAATGAAGGGAACATTAGATGCAGCCGTCGAGATGCTTTACTGACACAGGAAAAACTAAATACACCACCCAAGGTAAAGTGTGCGTTTGCAAAACCTCGTCATTATGAACAACATAAAACATTTTACCATTTAACTTTTACATAATCAATTTAACGGTATCATTAAGTACTCATATCGGTACTCGTACTTGGTCTGGAAAAACCAGATACCAGGACACCACCTAGTTACCATCATGGTAAGCAGGCTGCATGCCATCCATTGACTTCCACCATCATGTGGTAACGATTGTTTTATTTTCTGCTCCCTAATATCAAAAACACTGCTGCAAGGGCTTTTTGGAAGGACTCCCAGTCTGTGACAGAATCGGACAGGCTTCTCATCCCGTTAAGGTCAATGTTTTCTACAGTCATCTCTACCGTTCCCTCTCGACAAATCACGGTCTACCTTTCACAGTCCACGCTCAGAAGGTCGAAGGGTTAAAGGTCCGTGAAGTGTTGTAACTCTGTCATGAGGGGGGGGGGGGGGGGGGGACGTTGGTCTGCTAGGTAGAGGGCTTTAACACACGTGCGCCGTCTCCTCAGGTCTGAGCGGTCGCTCTTGTGAAGTTGGATCTCCTTACAGGGAGGTGAACTGAGCAGGAGAAGGAGGATGAGGAGGAGGAGGAGGGATGAGGAGGTGAGGTCAGGCAGAGTGCCAAAACCAAAAACAACGTCACTGGATCTATGGCTGCAGCAGGCAGCATTCCTGCACACCTCAGATACCGCTAAGGCAGGTCAGCAGCAGCAGGGGGGGGTGGGGGAGGAAGGGCTTAAGCAAACATACCGTTTGCATTGCAGCCGCCACTGCTAAAAGAGAATTTGAAAGAGGAGAGGTAGCCTAATGTAGGTTTAATCCTATCTCACGGGTGGCAGGAAAGGTGTGGTGCAAAACAAGTGCCTCACCGGGCTATAGCTGGAACGATGTCCCTGTTACCAGGCATGGCTGCCTGCGATGAGTATGGGGGAAAAAACCCTCAAGTGATTTAAAGTGATGGAAGAATTATAAAATATGGTTGATTTTCAGATCTTCAGCGGTATTTAGCGACCCCGACTATCACCGACTACAGTGAGCCCGAGCGCCTTTTCTCTGTGGCTGTGATGGATAGCTGCAACCGGACATGAATAACTTACAACCTCATATATAACCAGATCTCTACTAATATTATTAAAGCTGCCCTGTGGCTGACACGCTCACTTATCCCAGCCCGCTGCTCGCGCATTACAGATGCCCTAAAATCACGGAACTATTTAACATCAATATTTTGACATTTTCATTCAGCCGACTCAATTGCCACAGGTAACCTTTTGGGGAGGAGAGTTGGCGTGTGGCAAATTGATTGCCGAGAGCGCAGACTCATCACGGGGGCTAATTTCCAGTGGCAGCGCGGCGGCGGAGGGGGAAAATAAGAGGCTCTATTTATAACAGGAGGGAAACAGGAGAAGGGGATTAGCTTGTCATTAGAATAAAGAGCGGAGAAGAAGAATCAATTTCAGGGTTTAAAAAGCTGACAAACACAGTTCACTTACTCTTTCTCTCCCTCTGGCTCTAAACTCACCTCGACAGCACAGAGCCGGGCATGCTAGGTATGGGGGCGAGTGTTGTTGTTTTCATTTGGAGTAGGTAAGCTGAGGTCCCGAAACTTAAAACTCCCCAAGATCACGCACGCATGCGCACACACATCACACACCACACAACAAACAACACACAAACACACACACACACACAGACACTTAATTAGGCTCTACTCTACCCCACAACAGATTTAACACTATAGTGAGTAGGCTTCTAAGCAGTAGTTCTGTGTGGAGCCTAATTAGCCTAATTCATTGTGAGATTAGTGTGTGTATAATAAGCCTAACTAAAAATCACTTTTAGACTATACTGGAGTAATGATGTTGCAATAGACCTATTTGGTAATGGCATCCTATACACCTGGTCCCTGCCCCAGGTGTGTGTGCGATGGCCTGGGAAAAGCCAGGTTCCCCAGCAAGCCTGTGGGAGCCAGGCCAGGAAGGAAGCCCCCTTTTCTTGGGGCTTCCAGGCAGGCAGGCTGCCCCTCACTTCTCCCCTAATCTTCCTACCTCCCCTCACCGCAAAGCCCTCATGCCCCCGACCCTGACCACCTTGTGTCCGCTGCTTCACCGGGGCAAGCTGGGGGAACAGGAACCACACAGGAAACTGTGTAACTCTACACACACACACACACACACACACACACACACACACACACACACACACACACACACACACACACACACACACACACACACACACACACACACACACACACACACACACACACACACACACACACACACACACACACACACACACACACACACACACACACACACACACACACACACACACACACACACACACACACACAGGGGGGGGGGGTGAGAAAAAAAACACCACTGACTGAGTGGTAAGTAAACTTTGCAAGCTGCACCATCACCACATTAGAGCGTAGTCTGTGTTGGCGGGGCGAGGGTTAACACTGTTCCCTTCTCTGCCAGGTTAAGAGAGAGCCCACAGTGAAGCTAGCTAGTAGCTAGTGGCTATGCTGTCCTGCGTTGTGGGAGTAAACGGCTTCCTGTGAGAAAGCTGTGTGGGATCAGATCCTGGCATATTCCAACGGTATAATTCACGAGGCACTCCTCAAGCAAGAGTTCAATAGCTCAGATAAATTGAATAGAATTTCGGCGAACACTGCTGCCAGTAGAGGAGAAGGCCAAACATCTTTACGCCATTGATACATGAAGAGAGAAAATCAAAGCTACAGGCTTGATTGAAACTACATAAAATGTACAATGGAAAGAAATATTATATTAATAAACTCAATATTAGGCTTATATACTAATACCTACAATACGGGTTATAGTCGATACGCCTAATATAACCTACAAGGTGGAAACATATCGTGGTAATTTGCCTCATCTTGTCTCCGTGGCCCTCTTTAACATGAGGTCAGCACAGGCATGGCCTCTCCTCTTGCCATTTGTTAGCTGTGGAACCTGGAAATGATTAGGCCTGGGAGGGCAATTAGCCAGAGCATCACTGGGCTAAATATAGCCTGGTTTGGCCCAGCTCTGCTCCCACACTCCTACGCAGAAAGTTGGACGACGCTCGACTGTCAAACATCTCTGCCCAAAGAGGACGTACACTACCTATACTCATATTATTTTCCCTTAAAATATTGAATAAATACCATTATATCATTGTTCCCCCTCATATTTCTTTTGTCTCTTTAAAAAAAAATATAATTAAATTTCACGGCGTCTGTGCGGCCTTGTTTATTCACCGTGTCCATGGAAACGACGACGAACGCAGACACCTGGTTTCCTTACGCTGACAGTTCTACTGTATCACTGGATGGCTCACACATATTCAGACAAGCTTACTTTTTTATTATTTGTGATAACTCGGTATATACGCACAACACCCAATTCAAAGTTATAAAACAGCATCTACTCCCAAACTAATTCTAGTCACGGATGTCCGGATTCGGCACGGTTAGCGGTTACAAGGCACTCGGGACAGAGCCTCTCCTGCCGGGCCGTGACGTTAGAGGCGCGGAGGCAGCTCTGCGTAGGAGTGATCTTGCTCTTGGGTCGCGTCCAGAGCGCTGCAACATTCTACAACGGGGCCAGATGGAATCGGGTTTGTTTTACGACTGATGTGAACAGCCCATTAGTTTGGACAAGATAACGAGGTAACGGGGGCCGTCGATCAGGTGTCCCGGGGAGGAGAGGGGCGGAGTGGCGTGGGAAGGAGGACGCGGAAGGAAGACGAAAACTGTGGGAACGAGATTTGACAGGAAACACCGGACTGATGTTTCAACGGCACACATTTTTTTTTAATAACTTTTGGGTTCGGTCCTGCGAACGTCCCCCCCCCCCTTCGGAATCGAGTGTGTCAAAGTGAGGTTGATCGATCCGAGCGCATTCCTATCGAGACTTTGTTTGTTTGTTTGCGCTCAAAACAAAAAGCTCACATACCCAAACAGTTTCATGAAGAGAGAGAAAGATTTTCCACAAAAACCTGGTTGGGAAAACATGCTTTCCCATAGCCTTGTACTAAGGAATGCAGAAAAAAAGAAAAAAGAATGCTTTCCCAACACATACACCCCCCCCCCACCATCCCTCTTTTCCCCTCCCAACCCCAACGAGAGAAAACTTAGTAGAGATTTTTATCCTCAAAAAACAGGAGGTGCGCCCACCCGTACACCTGGGACTGCTCTTGGACGGTGGAAAGGCAAGCCAGGAGGTTATAGGAGCCTGGGAATGTTTAACATCAAGAAAGCAATCAGAACGTAGCAAGAGCGCTGGGAATTGGACAGGAAACATGGAGAGTAACCCTTTCCTGCCCGGGAGGAAAGTGAAGAGGAAGCGATTGGGTGATGTGACTTATTGCTACAGTAACGTGAAAGGGAGTCCTGTTGGCGTGTTATAGGTAAACTAGAGAGGAGAAAGGAAAATATTCACACGGAGCTAAGCGGGGGCGGGGGCAGCGTTGTAGACAGTTAGGCTACACTAAACAGAGCTCTATCCACATCAGAGCTCGTGTTCAATATCTGATGTTAAAACAAACCTGCCGCTCGTGTGCACGAAAAGCAATGAAATATAAATAATTCAACCTAGCCTCTAAAGCATAGGTGTCAAACTCACGGCCCGCGGGCCAAATCCGGCCCGCCACGTCATTTGATGTGGCCCCCCAAGAGCTCAGGTAAAAAAAAAAAAAAAAAAAAAAAAAAAACGTTTTTTTTTTTTTTTTTTTTTTACATTAATATTGGGTTAAAAAATACCAGTGTTAAAATAATTGTGGGTTAATGCGTTAATAAAGCTTTAACTTTGACAGCCTTAGTTATTACACATTCTTACACATACATGTATGTTGAACATTTGTTTTTGTAACATCTGCTACATCTGTCCCACGTGTTCTTTGCAGCTCACAGTTGTTAGTTCTGCCCCTCTTGACTGTGACAAAAAGGTTTTGAACAAACTTAATGTCATAGCTTGTATTTGATGATATTCTTCTTTGTTATTTACTTGAATGGTTTGATCATTGATTGGTGGAGTAATATGGGGTTCTGATAAACTAAAATTATTTGTTAAAATAACATAAGCTAACATATATTTTTACATTTATGCAAATGAATATGCAATATGTATAACTTGAATAAGTAATAAATACAGAAACACCATGTTTAACAATATGTAAATGTGTAGCTACATTTATTTTACATTACATTAACATTTATACGGTCTTTGGCCCTTTGAGGGCAACCATAATGCTGATGTGGCCCTCTGTGAAAATGAGTTTGACACCCCTGCTCTAAAGGCTAGGCTAGCTAAGGCTAGGCTAGCGTCCCCGTCCCCCCCATCAATGTCATAACCGAAGGTGTCTTTCTGCGATCGCCAGCTGAAGAAAGCATATAAAGGAAAATGTTCTGCCACTACACTGGAACACAAATTGCATGAGATGGAACAGGAAACGCAAGTTTGCTTTGTACCCGCTGGCAAGGAGCCCTTCTCTCGCCGACGAGACCTGCTCAGAGGAAGCCTAAACTACAGGAGGACTAGCGGAGGATGACTCTTACTGAAATGTTTTGTTTAGTCTCTTCTGGTGAGGCCTTGCGTATACAGTATGTACAGTAGCTATGTTGTTGTTTTATGTTGTGATTTGTGAAATAAGTAAAAAGATATGAAATTTTTTTTAAAGCATGTTAGCGGTCACGTGACGAGGCCCGGGCAGTGGGCACAAGGGAGTCCTGCAGGGTTTTAAAAGGCATGACGAAAAACGCTCTTTGGCCTTAGATGATTTCAACAGAGACTTCGAAATAAAGACGAATGAACACGCAGATGGAGTCTCTATTCCGAGAGGTCCGACCGCTCACCCACATGTTTACACGACCCAGGAGAGAGCGCTGTATGACTTGCCCCGAGGCACATGAAAAGCACCAACACCGAGAAGCAGCTTTAAAAAAAGAAAAGAAAAAGAAAGGGGACCTAGCACCGACAAAGCCACATAAAAGACAACAACGAAGCCTACAATCCCTCTCCTGCCCGTAAAGAAATAAACCACTGCTGGATTTGGTGAGATGCATAAATAGTCACATTGTGTGTACCCCCACAATGTGGAATCTACATCAGCAATAAAAACCCTTGGTGAGAACGACTGTTCTGTTATGTCTAGCCTATACCCATATATATATATATATATATACACCCATAGCCTATTACATCCCGGAGCCTGCAGCACTAAAAAAGAAGAAAAAAAAATAGGAAAGCACATCCATCATAAAGAGAGGTTACTTTGGCAGTGTGCTGTGGTGATAAAACTGCGGACATGCTCAATGGACTGTTTATAAGATGTTTGTTAATCTATCATTCGCCACATGAGGAATGAGATAACAATATGGTTTGGCTTACAGTCGGGGCGACCGCGGGCCACGGTACAGAGAGATCGAAGCGTGTCCTTGGAGTGACATTATTTATTGAAATAAATTCGCTTGAGCTAAAATATGTATAGCGCCGCATGCATTATGAACAGTTCCCTCTTGATGGAGGAGAGTGGGGCTTTAACTCGGCGTAACATCGGCCTGGTCTTTTCAACAGATGTCCCTTGTGTGACACGGGACAGACTTTTAATTTTTTTTAAGACGGAAGAGGGGAAGAAAGGATGCGGACGGTTTAATTTACCGTCTTTTCATGAATGGAAAGGATTTCCTTTTGATGGCCGGTTTTGAATGTATAGACAATTTAGAATCAGTCTCCGAGAGAGAGCGGGAGATTCCGATCTTAATTACTTTGTTAATTAGCTGCAATTCGCGGGGAGAATGCTCATCCCTGTCCCCGGGTCCCTTCGTATTGCTGAGAGACCCCTGCGAGAAGCGCTCACGTTCCCACTCTCCTCTCCGTGGGTTTAAAACGTCAGAGCGCACGTTGTGACACTGATTTGCAAGTCAGTCTGCCTTTGCTGAAGGTGGCCTTTTTTTCCTCAAATGTCAGCAAACCCTAGAGAGAGCCCTGACTCTAATTCCACTGCCTAGGGAAAGCACAGCAGATCAGCCTCAGCGCCTCAGCGCCTCCCCCCCCCCCACCCCACCCCACCCCAGCCAGCCCACTGCAGACTTACATTACAGGGACACATTCCGCAGATTTATGTTTATCGTTTTCCAATGAAAAGAGGGACAGCACCGTTGGAGAGGCAACATCCTGCTTGCTCCTCTGACCATGAGATAAATATGTCCCCCCACCCCCCCAGGGCTCGCCCTACTTCATCCTAGTGGATCAATGGACGGAGCATTTAGCTAATCAAAGAGGAAAGCAACCGACGGATTAAATACAACAAGATCATCATGAGGGGCCCATCTGAAGTAGTAGGCATTGAGTCGCTCCCTACGTGCAATCAGTTAGTGGACAATAAAGGTCCTTAATGCTCTTTGTGTTCATGAAGACAGAACAGGTTCGCAGGAGAAGCCGTTGGCCATGACTCCTCAGGCTGGATGATGCCTATGGGCTCTTTTGTGTCTAACCATATCACTGTCGCCAACAATTGGCCTCAACCTTGGACAGTGTAGGACTTGACAAAGACTGGCCCCTCTTAAAATGGTGAATGGTAAATTGACTGTATTTATCCAAAGCACTTTACATTCACACATTCTCTCACACCTCACACAACGGCGGAGGCAGCCGTGCAAAGTGCCAACCTGTTCATCTTGAGCAGTTAAGGGGTTAAGCGTCTTACTCAAGGTCACTTCGAAACACGCTGCCGGGGAGGAAAGTCATACATTTGACCCATTTGAGTCCGTTTTTTATCTTTTCCGATTTCTTTTCATCATCATGTATTTGCAATTAAGAAGTCAACCGAAACCATTCTGAGTGTGAATGTGATACATACATCACACACACACCAAAGTACTCAACCTCTAATGTATGTCCTCTAATAAACACAACATTCCAACTTACCATCATTAGATAGATAATCATGTTAGAAAACGGCGTTCATCTGAAAAACGTACTTATTTATACGGCTCTTCATCCAAATGATTCAATTGACCCAACTCAAGCCCTGCCCTCTTTTCTTGATCCTCCAATCACAACGGTCACTTGACAAGAGACAGTTGTGATTGGAGGATCAATAAAAGAGGGTGGGGCTTGAGTTGGGTCAATTGAATCATTTGGATGAAGAGCCGTATAAATAAGTAAGTTTTATAGATGAACGCCGTTTTCTAACATGATTATCTATCTAATGATGGTAAGTTGGAATGTTGTGTTTATTAGAGGACATACAGAGGTCAATTGAAACCTGTTTGTCTGAGGGAAGGGACAGTTGTGATTGGAGGTTCAAGAAACGAGGGCGTGAGAATGAGATAGGTCAGTTAGTCAACTCGGAATTTCTTGACTAGGTGTGTTGTCTTTTCAGGGAGAGAAAAAGAGAGCGAGAGAGAGGAAGAAAAAAAGAAGGGAGAGAAAGCAAAGGTAAGGTCCAGCTGAGCCAGCTGCTTGCCATTACTCCACCCCCCCCCCCCCCCCACCCCCCTCTCTGGCAGGAAATGAACAATCATTTAGTACTGACAGGTACATGCTGAACCTCACTATCTCTGCTCTTAAAACCTACCAAATAATGGATTACAGCGGTTTAGATTTAACCTTAAACCTCGCAAAGCAACCACGCCAAGGTTAGTCCGTTTCATACCTTTTCCGTGCATGAGCGTATATTTTCCTCTGAAGGATTAATGATGAAGTAATACCAGCATGTGTGTGTGTAGTGTGTGTGTGCGTGTGCGGGCAAGTGTACGTCCGAGTGAGATATTAGCCTACTTGAGCTTGTATTCCCACTGAGGAAAATAATACTCACACACGCAAATGAAACGTGACATAGCCGTGGTGTGTGTTTGTGCGAGCAAGAGTGTGTGTTTGTGCGGGCCCGAGTGTGTGTGTGTGTGCACAAGCATTTTTGCATTAAGAAAAAGGAGAAGAAAAAAACATGGCAGCGAACATAATAATAAATCTCCCTCAAATCCTCCTCAAACATCTGAAAAGCAGTAATTTAGACGTCTCCTGTGAGCTGTAGAAGTCTTAGTGTGTCCAACTGGAACTGGGGTGTAGCTGAGGGCCTGCCTTAATGCGTTGCCAGGTCACTGTTTTGTATGTGAACAGAGAGATTCAGAGCCAAGATGGCTGCCTACTGGCTGGCTTGGGGTGGGGTGGGGGGGCTGGGGGGGTGAAGCAAGGCCTCAGCAGCAGATAGGGAAGGCAAAGCATGATTTTTCACCCATTGGGAACACAACAGCGGTTATTATTGAGAATAGGGAGGGAGTAGGGCTTTGGGCAATATGGTAAAAATTAGGGATGGGCATTGATTTTTGAATATTCTAATAGTTTAATAAAAAAATCGAATAGTTTACACTACCTACACTGTGTAGTGTATTGAGAGGGGAACCTATTAACTGTTACACCACTGGACGGCATGCTGGGTACAGCTCGCTAGCTAGCCAGGTAGCATAACAGTCTGTTAACAGCTGGGAGAACAGAAAAGAAAGATGAAGAAAGAGAGACTGGAGATGTTACATTGTAACAACGTTTTGTACGTTTGCCATATTGTTTCACTGAGCTGACACATTTCAAGTTACTTTTGGAATGAATGATTTTGTTCCTGGAAATGACGTTAACCTGCTGCACCTTGCAAATACCTAGCTGTTAGCAATGACAGCAGCCAGCTAGCTCGCTTGTCTGATTAAAAACAAAATCATATGTTAACACTTTGACTGCCAGGGGGCGTCTTTAGACGTCTTTGCTGGCGATGCTAAAGTTGCCGGGGGACGCTTTACGTCGTCTTTATATCAATATTTCAAAAATCTGCGATCTGATCCATAATGTCCCTCCGCTGGCCTGAGACACAAGTGTGATCTCCTCTCAATCCTCTAGCGGTTCAAGACCGCCATCTGGTGGCCGATCGGCAGATCGAAACCGGATGTCAACCTTTAACCCGGTAGGACTCACTCCATATGGGGTCCGGGCACTCGCTAATGTTAGAGAGACTCCGTCTTCACACAGTGAACATCGATCGCTGCAAATAACTCGAAAAAACAACATGATTTGGACGTATATATTATTATACAACCTGGAAATGGACCGACTATTTCAACATCCCATAATGGAAAACTGTCTACCCCACGCTGATCGCCCAACGGCCCGCGGAGACTGGGGTGAGTTTTAGCGTGTAATATTACCGTGTTCGACACTAACTGCTATGATGAACATTTGACCCACATTAGATGATTGGTATAACGCTGCCCACGGAATTATAAACGCCCCCTCGCCCATCCGGTCAACATCAGATGACGTGTAGTAACTTCTAGAAGTACGTCTAGTTGGAATTTTTTATATCGCCCCGATTGCCATCAAACTGTATTTCATCATCAATATAATGCATTTGGGGCTATATATCACGTTCTGGAGAAAGCTGCAGAAAGAGATGAAAACATACTTATACATTAGACCATACTTTACTATGAATATGTGAATGAAAAAGTTTAACGTTGCTACACAATGAACAATACATATAGGACTTTGAATGGGCCCTAATAATGGCAATGTAGCAATAGAATTTAAAAAGTTATAGCCCTGCAAAGAAGGGGACTTTCTCCATAGACAAATAGCGCTGGCAATCTATGGTATATCATTAATTTAACCTTAGGCAACCAAAGTGTTAATATGTGTGGGTGGGTGGGTGGGGGGGTTGTTGCTATATTGTATATCCGATTAGTATTCTAATAGTTCCCAGTGACTAATAGTGTAGTAATAGATGGATGTCCAGACCAAGTACAAGTATGTACATTTGGGTACTTGCCGATACAGAGTACCGATACTAATACCATTACAGTCCAAACAATGACTTTTAGAACATGTTTTATTTTCATCAAATGTTCCTCACTTTCTGATTGTAACAAATTAAATATACATGATGGTGACATTTTATAACTATAAATATGATCACATATTTAACATTAAATTGTTATTTTGTATCTGAACAAACCCCCTGAGTAGTAGTACTGGAGTGGTTTTACGAGGACGAGTACATGAGCAGTCACTGGTAGGGATCGGTACCTTTTTTCGGTACTTTAGTCTCAAAATATTTTATTTACCTACCTCAGTCGTGAAAAAAACAATCCAAACTTCAAATAACTACAATTTCGACAGTTTTCGGCTTGTCATTGCTCCGACTGCTTTGTTGTTGAAACAAGTAAAATCCTAGGTAAGCATATATTGTGCGTGTGAACGTTGACATGAAAAGAAGTAAAAAAAAAAAAAAAAGTAAAAAATAAAAATAAAATAAAAAATTAAAATATAGTTTTTTTTTAATTTTTTTTTGGTCTCTCACTTGATTCGATACTCGGTAGTACCGACGTGTTTCGGTTCGGTACCTCAAAAGCAGTGGTGCAGTTGCGGTCACACCCGGTTACACGCCGTGTTACCAGATCACTGAGGCAGAAGTACGCGCGATCGCGCACGGATGTGTACTCGCGTGTACGCGCACACAAAAATGCGCTGTATCCATTCGTTGTGACTAGTACCCGGCCACCGTTTTACATAACAAAAAGCGCAGGTAGACTAAGTGTCTGGGTGTTGGCTATCTGAATGCATCCCCCCCTTCATTCTGTGTGACACAGGCAGTGGAGGTGAATACTAATGTGGCTCGGAATTCGTGATGGGGGTCTACCTGCTTATGATATTGAATCAAGCGTCTGTGCTGCGCGCCAGCTTTCCAAGCGCACATTCACACAAATAGAGAGCAAGAAGAGCTTGTATGATAGAAAGATTGCACTTGCGTATATGCGCTTGTGTGTGTGTGCGTGTGTGTGTGCGTGTGTATAAATCAGTTATGTGCGCATGCACGTACCCGCGCGTGCACGTGGCGTGGCGTGTTACCAGTTCCCATATTAGGACTGCACCACTGCTCAAAAGTACCGAATTCGGTACCCATCCCTAGCCAGCGGGCCATTTGATTAGTAGGTAGTGATGCACTGAAGTGAAAATTGTGGCCGATACCGATAACAGATATCTGGCCGATACCGATATTTGTCGATATCTCTGTATAGAAAACACTTTATGATCAAATAAAGAGCTATTTTCCAAAACGCTTTTTTTTTTTTTTTTTTATACTTTTTGTTTTATTTATTTTCAGAAATGACTGATATTTTGAAACAATTCAAGACCAAAACATGTTAGATAAAAAAAAAGAGTAAAAAAATATTAAAAAATTTAAGTAATTCAAAATCGGCCCTATTTTGATATCGGACCGATACCGATGTGTAAACAATTCGACTGATATCATATCGGCAGCCGATATATCGTGCACCACTATTAGTAGGCCTTAGTGGACTCTAGTGGGCTCAATCAAGTCAGCACAAAGGTAGTGGTATCGTATGAATCCCTGGGTGCCAGCCATGTCATGCCTCACCAGAAAAGGGGGTCATTTTCAAAAGGGGCAACCTGATCTCACCTCAACATATTGAATGAAAATGGGCTTAAAAGGAACAGTCTCCTCTTTACAGAAATGCTACATTACATTTATAGTACATTAAGTACAAATATGTTATTTTTACCTTTTTATAAAGTAACACCAGTTCCACATACTATGGTCCCTAAACAGTCTTGGAATTGCATTCATGGCTGTAAAAATGTACCTTTTGTCTTTACTTGACCTCACTGTATAAAATGACCTATTGTGACCTTTAGGATAATCATAGCCTCATAAAACGTCACAACCGTAAATCTAAAGCGAGACCTCAGCCATTCAGAGGACGTATCCTAGGTACATTGACAATGAGTGGGATTTTCTGAGCCATTTTCAGAAAGGAGCGGCCGCCATCCAATCGGTGAAATGGCAAATCTTTGCAGGAAATATCAAATGATATTTACACCAAATCTAACGGTATGAACTAAAACACTGCTGCAGCAACATACTGTATCAGACATAGGCTCATTGAGCATGGGAATGGCAATCATTAGGCAAACATATAATGCTGCACTGTGACAATTGTGAAATTGTCAAAGTGCAACCTTCATCCAACATGGTCTATTCACGTGCAATGCCCATTGCACATTAATCAGGCTTATAGTCCTGCTGCAATGTTTGGTCTAAATGCTTTCCATTTATTGTATTTGTTTTTTAATCCAATATATAGTCTAATGGATGATGTTACTGTAATACTCTCTATAGTATCCATCCTGCCCTACTCTAAAACGGGAACTGGAGACCTGGCAGGCCATTGACATACAGTGCACTATAACCCGTCTGACTTGGGGTTGTGTTGTTAATGACCCCGACGCCGCTTGCTAAAGCTAACTAGCGTCTAGGCCATAAAGATAGAGTGTGCACTTGTGAAGTATCCTGTTCCTCACCCCGACGTCATTTGAGTCAGATGATCTTCTTCTACAACGTGTGTAGGGGAAATTGACTGTTCTCATGTGTATACCGCCACCTAGAGGCTCCCGATTTATTCTGTAATGAGGATACTGATCCCTGTCACTCTTTCCACTAAGTTGCAGTAATGCATACAGTTCAGTGTTTCAACCTCAACCCCCACTGAATCTGCAAACTTTCAATGAATGCTTGGCTGTAGAGTGTGTAGAGCAGGGGTGGCCAACCCGCAGCTCGCGAGCCGCATGCGGCTCTTTGCCCGTCAATGTGCGGCTCTTCCATCCACAAAAAAATAAAATTTATAATTTTTTTTTTTTTTTTTTTTTATGTCACTCATTCCATAAGGACATAGAATAAACGTTTTAAAAAAATGTACATGGTCCATTTGCATGTTCTTGGTATCTGAATCTAGGGACATATATGGATCAGTGTCAGAAATAGTGTGCCTGTTACTAGGCTTGAGTAAATTATAATGAACCAAACGAGAATATCAATTCTATTTAAAAACATTTTTTATCTTTGACTATGAATAACACCATGCTAAAATTGACCAGACGTGAAAAATCTAAGCAAATGAATAAAGGGAAGATGATTAAACAGAAGGTTTTGTAGATACAGTACTGAATTCTGCCATCTTTTTTATAATGTACATTTCTCCACCATTTTTCATCGTATTGCAACACCGTTTTTTGCAAGACGTTCACAGAAAGGTAGATAAACTAACTGTGTTCTGTTTTATGGCAATAACGTTCAGGTTTGTGGGAGATAATCCCAAAAAATAAGAGAAATAATAAAGTTAATCCAGAAGTCAGATGATTGACAGGGGCTGGTGTGAGCTGGGTAGGGTAGTTTTTCGGAATTCGAAAGCCCTGAGTCTCTTCCTTCAAAAGACCACTCACTTTTGGCTGTGCCACTTCCTCCTGTCAATATGTGCCGGTTTCCGACTCAATGCCCTGAGATTTCTATAATCTTATATTTCACTAATAACAGTTAAAAATAATTGGTAAACAAACGTAATGCTGAAAATATACACTTTTACTGTATATCTCGGGCTTAACGCTTTGGATGCCACGGACGACATAACACGAGTTATCAGCCCGCCCCCTGAATGCCCACGATGACAAATATTGTTTAATTTTTTTTATTAGCGATCTAAATTCATATTTCATCAACCGAGTCTACCGTTAGGAAACCAGCCCCATCAGGAGCTCAGATGTGAAAAAAGCGCCCCCTATCATCTCCCAGATGGTAATGCACTCTTTTGGAATGGACTCAATGAAAATGGATGAGAAAAAAAAATCCGGAATCCACATTTTACTTCACGCATGTACCCCGAGCCGATCGGATTCATTGTGGAGCTTCAGAACAGTGTGTAATATGTGTTTACAGTATGTAGCATTGGATCAATAAAAGGGTTGATTTTTGGAATGGTGATCAGGAATTGGAATAATCTTTTTGGATACCATCTGATCTCAGGTAAGGAATCTATTTTACCAGTCTTAGGATAATCAGACCTGTTTTCACGGAGATATAAGCTTTTCCCCTATGTGTGTGTGTGGCTGTGTGGCTGTGCGAGCGATCAGGAACTAAGATAATCGATTTTCAGCTCGCCTATATAGCGTGCATACGTACACATATACTATCGATAATCTAGCGTTTATTTGAAAACTATTCATAAATAGGCCGAAAAATGACAACGTTCTAGAATATTCTAGTACAGGGCGTTTATCACAGAATCTTTTTATTTCCCTTAAACGAGGGCTTTTCAAAATGCTATAAAACGGAAATGAAAAAAAACAATCCGCTTCGACAATGTTGACTGGAAAATTAGTCATTGATAAGCGACGGGCAGATTAGACACATAGCCATAATTTAAAACATAGATTAGGCGATATTAACGCTAACATTGAAGTGGATGATGGGCATTCAAGGGGGTAAAAAGGGAAACACGGCCGGCTCTGAAAGTGTTAAGAGGTTAACCCTGTGAGGCCCAAATTAAAAATACATTAGCAACTTCAGAGGCCAGAGGGTGGGACATAAACACATTTACTATCAAATAGCATTGTGAGGCTGAACAACAGGACCAATTGACTATACATGTGCTTAAACATTTTTAAATAAACGTTTTTTTATTTATTTTTTAAATGGCTAAAAGTGATTTTGTAATTTTGCAACCGTGGGTCTCACAGGGTACTTTTAACCCTGTGAGGCCCAAATAAAAAATACATTAGCAACTTCAGAGGCCAGAGGGTGAGACCTATAAACACATGAAGGGTGCCGTGACTGAAAAAAAGTTGAGAAACGCTGGTATATGGTGTGGCTCTTTGTGGTACCACAGTAATTTTTGTGGCTCTTAGGGCGTGTTCACACCTGAAAGTCCGGGGATAGTCCGGACTATCACTTTCTGGTGGACCAAATGTGAAAATGATACATTGTTTGATTTTGGTCTGCGTTCACACTACCTTTTTTGGTGTGGATCTAAGTTGTGAGAGAGAGTGTCCGCACGCTAGGGGTGGACGGTATAAATGGTATACGGTATAAACGGTATGAATTTGCTCTACGGTATGGATTTTGACTATACCTTGTAACCGGTAGAGCAGCTCTAAAATAGCAATGACGTCATGTAACCACAGCGCGACTATTTCACTCGCATTTGCCCCTAAAAATAGATAGAATTAGTCATAGATAATAGATATGTGCAAACTGGAAAAAGTTATTTAGGAGGCTTTGCGCAGTGGGCGTGTCAACACGCAAAATCATTTCATAATAAACACATATCACCACGGCGCACAGCAAGTTTCAATTTCAGTTCCTGGCATTTTTAACCAGTGGAGAAAGGTAAGAGATTTCCCTATCGTTTTTCTTATATGAATTATTCTACGTTAATAAAACATACCTGGTGATCAACTACAGTTTGCTGTGAACATTATGATATGTGTAGTGCTCTGACGGCTGGGCAGCGGCAGCTGGATGCTGGATTTTGCGAGAAGCATGCAGCTACAGAGCCGCAGAGCGGGGCCGCTGTGCCTGCACAGTGCAATACTCCAATTCAGCCATTGGCAATTCAGCCGTTGGGTGGGGGGCGCTGTTGAGCGGGCCTGTGACCAGACCTGAAAGCGCCCCTGCTCTGCGGCTCTGCAGTTGCATACTATTGAGATTCGTTGGGAGCAGCACGGAGTCTCGACTCAGGACTTATTTTATTTGGAATATAATGACTGTATACGCAAAAGTAGCCTAGTTTTAAGTTAAAATATTATAAATCTACATGCCTTGAGGATGTCATTCTTTATATAGCCTGCCTATCAGGCAAAAAAAATAATTCTAACGGAAACACCGATACCGTGATATATACCGTTACCGTCTATGCTTCAAATTATACCGTGATATAAATTTTAGACCATACAGTCCACCCCTACCGCGCGCCTCGTCATTCATTTGAGTTGGGTCGCGCGCAAGCTGTCACTTGGCGCCGTCAAGTTGGGTCGCGCGCCAGCCTCCACTAGGCGTCTGTCACTCATTTGCTCTAGATTAGGTACTATATAAAGTTCGATCGCGTTCACACCAACAGCAAATGCACCATGGTCCACTTTGAAACGAACCGAGTCCCAACTTTTCAAGAGGACCATGGTTCGGTTGTTTGGTCCTCAATATAGTTCGGTTTGCGTTCACACCTGTACAAATCAAACGGACTATTGATCTAAAGCAGACCTGGGCATTGTAGGATACGGCCCGCGGGATGATTCTGACCGGCCCGCGAAAGATTACATGATAATAATAAAAAAAGAAAAAAGAAAAGAAAAAAAAATTACTTTTTTCTTTTCATGTCAACGTTCACACGCACAATATACGCTTACCTAGGATTTGACTTGATTCAACAACAAAGCAGTCGGGGCAAGCCGAAAACAGTGGAAAGTGTGGTTATTTGAAGTTTGGATTTCTTTTTTCACAACTGAGGTAGGTAGATTACATTTTTAGAGACTAAAAAAGTACAGAAAAAAGGTACCGTTGGGTACCGGTATCAATTCACAGGTACCGGTACCGTATCGGTTCAAATGTGAACGGTACCCATCCCTACTGAACACACAACTGCAGGGCAAGGGCATTTTTGCTCATGAAATGCATAGCCATGTGAAAGCCTTCATGACAAAGTTGCAATTAATTTCAAGGCAACTAGGCAGCAACAATCTCAAACACATGAAAACCCTGAAAGAAGTCAAACCATCAGCTGATCACCGGCACAGGTACTCATCCATGTTGGGAGCACTGCATGATGAATTTTCAAGGCG
Organism: Notolepis coatsorum; assembly: GCF_963971535.1. Classification (NCBI taxonomy): domain Eukaryota; kingdom Metazoa; phylum Chordata; class Actinopteri; order Aulopiformes; family Paralepididae; genus Notolepis; species Notolepis coatsorum. The sequence continues at coordinate 57,995,119 of NC_140176.1, forward strand.
TTTTCAAGATTTCAAAAAGGTTGAGGATGAAATGCAGCTGGTTTCCTCTCCCTTTACCTGCAGTGTTGATAGTTGTTCAGCTTGAACTCATTGACCTGCAGTCTGATTCACTACTGAAAGAGCACTTTAAGTCAGCATCACTGCTAGAGTTCTACTCTGATCTCAAGGAGGAGAACTTTCCAAACATGAGGAGACATGCTCAGAAGATGTTGGTTCTCTTTGGATCCACCTATATGTGAACAGATATTCTCAGTCATGACGTTTACCAAGTCCAGGTACAGATCCTCTCTCACTGATGAACATCTGGCAGCTGTGCTTCGCATCTCCACCTCAGACATGCAACCTGACTTTGATGGACTTGTTAAAGCTCAACAGAGACTGGATTTATCACACTGAATGAAACAAAAAAGGAGCTGAAGAACACTAAAATGTGGAAATATAACAAGTGAAATGGGACACTTGATCTTTTTTTCTTTCTTTTTTTTGCACAGTTCTGAAAACATTAAATGTTTAATATAGGCATGTAAAGTAAAAAAGGCTACTGGGACACTTTTCTTTACACAGTTCAGTGACATGTCTTGTTTATTTTGGCTATAAGATGATGTGATGTCTTTAGAAAGCTAAGACAATCCTTGTTTCAATAGTATATGAAACTCAAAATAATAACTTTATTTGTATAGCACTTTTTCATACATGCCCTTTGTTAATGTTTCACATTTTGTTTATCATTTTGGAAATAAATTCTATTTGAATAAATGATATTTTTGAAAGCTAACCTCACCTTTTAATTGCCAAATAATAACATACACTCTTACCAGGGGTCAAAACAATGCCATTTACTGCTTTTTATATAGAAATAAAATGTATATTATGCATAATTGAGTTTGGAATTTTGGCCCGGCCCTCCAAAATATTTTCAGTTGCTCATTCGGCCCCCCGGGAAAAATAATTGCCCACCCCTGATCTAAAGGGACCATGGTCCACTTAAAGTGGACCAAACAGGGTAGGTGTGAACGCGCCGTTAGTCTCCGACTGGTTGGCCACCCCTGGTGTAGAGGAACTACCCCCTCTAGCTTGTTAATCTCTTTGGTCTAGCACAGGGGTCGGCAACCTGCGGCTCTGGAGCCGCATGCGGCTCTTTAGCCAATCAGCTGCGGCTCCCTGGCCCCAAAAAAAGATCGACGTCATACTGTGACACTGAAATGAAAAAATATTTCATCAACTAAAATATTTAGTCAACAAAAATATATCAACAAAAATATACAGTATGTTACACCCCGCGCCTCTCCCTGCCGCGTGAATACTTTACCAAAGGCAGTTGTCCTTCCGTGTTCGGTTTGCGCGCCCTGATTGGCCTCTCAGCGCCCAATCGCGTTAGCCCTACTATCGCCGCACTACTCGCTCAATATACTACTCACTAATCACTCAACTCGCTACCGCCGTGCATCAGCTTTCAGTTCCACAGCCCAAGTCCTCGCCCATTTCCTCGTATTGTTTTCATCTCCGCCATGCATCATATACTAAAACTAACTATCACTCAACTCACTATCACTCAACTCGCTACCGCCGTGCATCATATACTAAAACTAACTATCACTCAACTCACTATCACTCAACTCGCTACCGCCGTTGATATGAATAGTGCGTTACGTTAATATAGAGAGATGAAAACAATACGTTATTTATATTGATGTAATGCCGATTGATATGAATAGCGTGTTACGTTAATATAGAGAGATGGAAACAATACGTTATTTATATTGATGTGAGAGATGAAAACAATACGTTATTTATAGCGATGTGATGTCGATTGATATGAATAGCGCGTTACGTTAATATAGAGAGATGAAAACAATACGAGGAAATGGGCGAGGACTTGGGCTGTGGAACTGAAAGCTGATCCACGGCGGTAGCAAGTTGAGTGATAGTAGTATATTGAGCAAGTAGTTAGGCGATAGTAGCGTTAACACGATTGGGCGCTGAGAGGCCAATCAGGGCGCGCAAACCGAACGCGGAAGGACAACTGCCTTGGGTAAAGTATTCACGCCTCCCTGCCGTCTGCAAGTGGCTAATGTAGAGTTTCCGACCCCCTAGTAAGCTAACCATGGATAAATCCAAAAAAAGGAAAGTCTGACGAAAATAGAGGGTTTAATTCAGCGTGGACAGATTAATTTGCTTTCACGACTAACGATGCAGACTTACCTGTATGCCTGATATGTGGTGAGAAATTTGCGAACAACGAAAAATTTACTTTTTAGTTTATAGATTTTCCACAAATAAGGGAAAGACTCAAATAGAGCTGCATAGTTCAGGGTTTTATTTCAAAGTAGGTCTACACAGCCAGTATTTTTTCTCCTCTTCATAAGAATTTGAGGTTTTCCTTTGTTATAACAGGTAAAAACAGCAATAAAAAGTCAACATTTTTCTTTTTGTTGCTTTATAATTCCATGAATGCAACAAATTGTGTGCTATAAGTATAAAGTATAATAAATCGCAAATTACTTTGGGTATGCAATTGTCAGGCGTTTTATGCTAAATGTGGGGTATGCTTGAGGATATATAAAACGCTATACACTGTGTTATCTTCATTTTAAGGGTAAATAGGTTGTGCGGCTCCCTGAGCATTTTATTTTGTGGGAGGGGGGAAAAGTGGCTCTTTTGATAGTAAAGGTTGCTGACCCCTGGTCTAGCAGTATGAACAACAAGCAAGGGTCGGAGAGAGATCAAGAGCTAGGGCAACAACAGGCTATATATGGGCTAAATATCATATTACAATTCTATTGATGGATATCGTAGTTGTGCTATGACATGGTGGATTTTTTTAACTCAGGTTTTAGCCAAAGCCAACTCTAAATGACTGATGTGGCTTGAAATGCTTTTAGTAGGTCAATATCTCGCTGTTTCTCGGTCAGGCTTGTATGTCAAAGGCGTCTCTAGTCGCACTAGTTCACCTAATGAATATAAAAAAAAATAAGTGTGGGAGGAAGGGAGGTGGTTCTGGTGCTGGCTGTAGAGGTGAACGTCTGGGGAGACGTGCTAAAGCAGCAGTAGAGGAGGTTAATTGACGCAGGCGCAACTGGTCCGGGTAATTAACCTCTCTCCTTTGTTTCCACAGTGAGGCTGGGACAGCACAGCAGCAGCAGGCTCAGACAGACACACAAGACCACGGACCAAAGCATGTGTGGAGAAGCTTGTGGGAAATAAGACAGCCAGCCTGGTTTCTTTTTTACGTTAACATTATTGAATATTGAGTTTAAGTTTGACCAGTACCTGCTGTCAGGGAAGACCCACCATGCTTGTATGTATCCGTGTGTGTGAAGATAATAAATCAGTGGATAAAGTCTTCATCTGTGAGTACCGTGTTAATTTGACCCAAGGGGTAGCGCCCATAATTGCTACAATAAGAAATACAAATTTATTTTCAATTTAGATCTTGTATTCTTTCTATTGCAATGTCAATACAAATGTGTTACTGTCCAGCCCTATTGGGAAACAGGCCAACTTTCTCAGTAACACAGATGCTGAGAGCCAGAGTAGAAGAAATAATTGTATTCTGCCCTTAACACATTGAGTGCCACGCCCCCTTTGACCATAATGGCTAGAGTGCCAGCACTGAAGTCAATGGGAGGTCGGGGAAATTTGCGAAGGCTTAAACTATATCTTAAATTATGGCTATGGGTCTAAAACACCCCTCGCTTATCAATGACTTGCTTGCAGTCAACATGTACAAAACGGATTGTTTTTTCATTGGTACATTTCCGTTGTATACCGTTTTGAATAAGAGTATAGTTTTGGAGAGTTCTAGTAATTCCAGAGAAATTCCGCAATAATAGCTCTTTTGTGGAATACACAAATTCCACTAAATCTTTCGGCTGATTTATGAATCGTTTTCAAATAAACGCTAGATTATCGATAGTATGTGTACCTATGCATGCTAGATAAGCAGGCTGAAAAATCTATTATCCATGACCTGGTCAGCGCTAACGTCATACACACACACACACATGCTGCGATGGCTGAGAAAAAAACATCTGATTAACCCAATACTGGTAAAATAGAGTCACATCAGATGTTCTGCAAAAAGATTCATCCAATTCCTGATCGCCATTCCAAATATTGATTGCGTTTATTTAGGGCTGGGCGATATAACGATAAATATCGCGATATATTTTAATAATCGATATCGAATATCAAAATTTTTAAAAAAATCGAAAAATCGTTTTTTTTTTTTTTTTTACCTGCAACAGGGCAGTTTTAAAACCAGAGACAGTGGACAGACTTGTCTTTCTTGCCTGCAACTTAAAGTAATGGCTTTGCTTGTCCAAATGACAATACTGACCAAATTCAGATTTCTTTTTCTCTTGTCCATTTATTTTGTTTGCTTTCTAATTTAAAATACATTTTGAAACCGTCTGTACACAGTAGGCTATGTGTGCTAGCAGAACTAGACTCCAGTCACGAGTCACAGTGCACATGTGCGGTGGTTTGTCCACCAAAAAAGCGCCAAAAGATCGAAAATAAACGAGCAGAGCCAGAACTGTTCAACTCAGGGTTCGAAATTAACGGGGGCTTGGGGCATAATGCCCTTGAAAATGGATAAAATGCCCTCGAAAATCAGTTAAGGGGGGCACTTAATGCCCCCGACAGTTTACTAATTATATATATATATATTTATCCGGTAATGGAGCGTCTGTGTATCGTATACGGTTCAGATGACGCGCAAATAAAAAAAATCATTTGGCGGAGCCGGTGTTCTGCACTGGATGCAGCAGCAGCAGCAGCCAGGTGCTAGTCAGTTTGAACTTTGTGTAAAAATGGCATGCACAATATAAATCAATCTTCATTACGACTTTAAAAACATAGCCATTAACATTACATAGGCCTACACACATCTTGCCATAGCGTTAGCAGTTTGTACAATGTTTGTAGCTGTTAGCTAGCTAGCCCTTCACAACAACAGCTAACACCGTAGCTACTAGCTACTGTAGCAGAGGAGGAAATGGGAGTCTGAGAGGCGGGGTGTTTAAAGACAATGATAGGCGTTTATTCAACATCCAAGAAGGCTAACATACAACTGTGTTTTACTAACTCCAACCGGGACTATTGCCGCTTTCGCGCTGCTTGTTGACGTTATGAACTGCTCCTAACGTGACCGGAGCTGAAGGTGGCGGTGCCACACGCTAAAATGTCCGTGGGGACCCGGCGCCAACCCATAGATAGTTCCAACTCACCGAATTACGTAATCCACCACAGTTGCACTCAATATTTAAATAATGTTAGTCTAAATATATGTAGACAGAAACATAATAATTTCAAGCAGAAAACGAATCTTTCCATTAAGAACTGACAAGCAGGGAATTTAAACATGGTTGACATTGTTTTTGTGTGTTTATATTAATTAAAGAAAGGAAAGTCTAGTGCTGGCTGAGCATATTGTTTGTTTGCACTAAATTAATACTTTGACAAATGTAGCCTATATTTTTCAGTCAGTTCGGTCTTTGTGTGCCAAACATTATTTAAGGCTGTAAACACTGTAAACCTTTTATTTTATTTTTAATAAATGAGAAACATGTTTAGATTTGAGTGTTATAGAAAAAGAAAGCAATACGCTTGGACCAGCACTCACAGATTTTGGTATATTTAATGGCAGCCTGAAACAAACATGTTTCGGAACGATTATGTTCCGAAACATGTTTGTTTCAGGCTGCCATTAAATATACCAAAATCTGTGAGTGCTGGTCCAAGCGTATTGCTTTCTTTTTCTATTATACTCGACGGGATTTCAGCACCCAGTGTTATAATTTGTGAGCGCAGTCTATCTTGACTTTTAGATTTGAGTGTTACATTTTTTTTAATAAAAATTAACGTATATCGAACTGAAAACCGTGACCCCAAATTCGTGATATGAACCAAACCGTCCATTTTGTGAACCGTCCCACCCCTACCGTTTATCATAAAAATTCAGTGCCCCCGAAATACAAAAAAAAGCCCCCGAAAATCAATTAAGGGGGGCAAAAAAAGCCCTTGAAAAAAAATTTTAATTTCTAACCCTGGTTCAACTCCTCTGGAGCCACAGCCAGCAGAGAAGCCAGTTTACTTTAGCTTTTAAACCAGCTGCAGCCTGAGAACTGGAGTGTGAGGGGATGTAACACTAAAGATGGCGGCAATGACAAAGAATTGCTGCAAAATAAACATACATCTGTTGTTAAAAAAAAAAAAAAAATGTATTTTTTTTTTTTTTTAATACTTATAACAATTCGATAATTATCGATATCGAGAAATAAAATAAAATTATCATATCGTTATCGCGATATGATTTTTTTCCATATCGCCCAGCCCTACGTTTATTGATCCAATGTTATAGCACCAAAACACATAATCGACGCTGCTCCGAGCCTCGCCAGTGAATGTGATAACACGATACTGCTTGCCAGAGAAGGGAAAACCCCGGACCGGACTTTTTTTCTGATGCACATGCCCACCCAATCCAATCCAATCCAATGATGTGCATTATGATTACCATCCGGGAGACGATAGGCGGCGGTATTTTATTTGCCCTTTTCGAGCTCAGAACCATTCCCAATGATAACGTCAGGATGGATTAGGACTGGGCGATATAACGATAACGATACATATCGCGATATATTTTAATAATCGATATCGAATATAAATTTTTTTTTTTTTTTTTTTTTTTTACCTGCAACAGGGCAGTTTTAAAACCAGAGACAGTGGACAGACTTGTCTTTCTTGCCTGCAACTTAAAGTAATGGCTTTGCTTGTCCAAATGACAATACTGACCAAATTGAGATTTATTTTTCTCTTGTCCATTTATTTTGTTTGCTTTCTAATTTAAAATACAGTTTGAAACCATCTGTACACAGTAGGCTATGTGTGCTAGCAGAGCTAGACTCCAGTCACGAGTCACGGTGCACATGTGCGGTGGTTTGTCCACCAAAAAAGCGCCAAAAGATCGAAAATAAACGAGCAGAGCCAGAACTGTTCAACTCCCCTGGAGCCACAGCCAGCAGAGAAGCCGGTTTACTTTCGCTTTCAAACCAGCTGGAGCCTGAGAACTTGAGTGTGAGGGGATGTAACACTAAAGATGGCGGCAACGACAAAGAATTGCTGCAAAATAAACATACATCTGTTGTTTAAAAAAAGAAAAAGAAAAAAAGAAAAGAAAAAAATTTACTTGTAACAATTTCGATAATTATCGATATAGAGAAATATGATAACATTATCTATCATATCGTTATCGCGATATGATTTTTTGCCATATCGCCAAGCCCTAGGCTGGATGGATGAAAAATGTTATGGATATTGCTAATAAAAGCAAAAACGAGAAAAAGACGAGAAAACTCGTCATTGGCACTCAACGCATGGCGAGTTAGCACGACTAATCTCATCGTCGGCACTCAATGTGTTAAAAACCAGCCTCATCCCTACGTGTCTCGTATATGTATGTGACAAATGCATCTCAAATAAATCTATTGAATCTTGAATCAGCCTGAGTCACAGTGACTACGGCTAAAGCAACCCACCTGGCCAGACACTAAACAAACTCGGGGCTATGATCTAGGATCTAGGAGACAAGGAGAAGGTGGCTCTGATTGTACTGGACTTCCTCCTCCTGTCCAACCTTAATATCGCCGCCATAAATAATCCCAATTCAATCCTCTTATTCATCAAACGGATCTAATCAAACATTAGAGGGGGGCGGTAAATAAGGACGGCTCCGAAGCGGCGAAACGAGCCGACGGGGGTAAACAAGCGTGTCGGGCGTTGTTTAGTCGGTGACAGACCCAGCAGCCCCCGAGGCTCGAGAGCCGCGTCTTCCTCCACAAACAACCCTCTGTCTCCCGACCGCAGATGTCTCATTACTGTAAAACAACTGGAGAGATGAGACGCGCTACTACAAGCCACTGCCCCGCCGCCACGCCGCTTCCCTTTCAATTACAGAGGATTAGCCCTCACAGGCCCCGTCCTCCGTGCGGCGATAGCGCTGCTGCCGCCTTACGATACACAGGGCGACCATATGGCCGGGCAAAATAAATTACACTGGGAGTTGGAAGCATGGCGGAAGCAGGAGAGGTGCTGTGACTCCACCAGAGTGGACAACAACATGCTTTATTAGAGATGCTGTGAGCTTCATAAAACATTACAGCATGAGGAAGAGCACTGACAAGAGAATCTCTCTCTCTCTGCACTGACACAGGCTCTCTCTCTGCACTGACACAGGCTCTCTCTCTCTCTAGCACTGACACCTGGCTCTCTCTCTCTAGCACTGACACAGGCTCTCTCTCTCTCTCTCTCTAGCACTGACACCTGGCTCTCTCTCTCTCTAGCACTGACACAGGCTCTCTCTCTCTCTCTAGCACTGACACAGGCTCTCTCTCTCTCTCTAGCACTGACACAGGCTCTCTCTCTCTCTAGCACTGACACCTGGCTCTCTCTCTGCACTGACACAGGCTCTCTCTCTCTCTGCACTGACACAGGCTCTCTCTCTCTCTAGCACTGACACCTGGCTCTCTCTCTGCACTGACACAGGCTCTCTCTCTCTCTCTCTCTGCACTGACACAGGCTCTCTCTCTCTCTAGCACTGACACAGGCTCTCTCTCTCTCTGCACTGACACAGGCTCTCTCTCTCTCTGCACTGACACAGGCTCTCTCTCTCTCTCTAGCACTGACACCTGGCTCTCTCTCTCTCTGCACTGACACAGGCTCTCTCTCTCTCTGCACTGACACCTGGCTCTCTCTCTCTCTCTCTCTCTCTGCACTGACACAGGCTCTCTCTCTCTCTCTCTCTCTCTCTGCACTGACACAGGCTCTCTCTCTCTGCACTGACACAGGCTCTCTCTCTCTCTGCACTGACACAGGCTCTCTCTCTCTCTGCACTGACACGGGCTCTCTCTCTCTCTGCACTGACACAGGCTCTCTCTCTCTCTCTAGCACTGACACAGGCTCTCTCTCTCTCTCTAGCACTGACACAGGCTCTCTCTCTCTCTCTAGCACTGACACAGGCTCTCTCTCTCTCTCTCTAGCACTGACACAGGCTCTCTCTCTCTCTCTCTAGCACTGACACAGGCTCTCTCTCTCTGCACTGACACAGGCTCTCTCTCTCTCTCTAGCACTGACACAGGCTCTCTCTCTCTCTCTAGCACCGACACAGGCTCTCTCTCTCTCTCTCTCTCTCTCTAGCACTGACACAGGCTCTCTCTCTCTCTCTCTAGCACTGACACAGGCTCTCTCTCTCTCTCTAGCACTGACACAGGCTCTCTCTCTCTCTAGCACTGACACAGGCTCTCTCTCTCTCTCTAGCACTGACACAGGCTCTCTCTCTCTCTAGCACTGACACAGGCTCTCTCTCTCTCTAGCACTGACACCTGGCTCTCTCTCGCTAGCACTGACTCTAATAACATGAATACAAAACGCCCACTATTTGCACCGTCGCACGTCCACCTCTCTGTCTCTCTTCTGCTACGTCTCCCTCCTCCTTCTGTCTCTCTGTGTCCCACTATCTTGTCCTTATTCAGTCCCTCCGTCTTGTCCTCTCTGCTTCTACTCTCACCCTTCCTTCATCTCCCTGTCAGTATTTATCCCTCCCTCCACCCCCCCCCTCTCCCTCTCTCTCTCCCTCCACCCCCCCCTCTCTCTCGCTCTCTCTCCCTCCCTCTCTATCTCCCTCTCTCTCCCTCTCCCTGCGTCCATTAATCAAGTGATAAAGAGCAGCCAGTGAAATTCCTGCAGCGTCATGCTTTGGCCCTGTGGACCACTAACGTCCCCCATCACCCAACACCACACACACTACAGTAGGAGGGAAGCCATCCCTAACAAGGTGGCAAGCCCTCTTCTCCCGCCTGCATCACTCACTTTTATGGGAATAGGGTGGCGTGGGGTTTAACAAGACGTTTTACTCGTCAAGGGAACCGAGATTACATAACCATAAAACGATGAGGTCCACAAATCTCCGGGGCGACTTGTGACGCATGCGAGGGCCGGGCTTGTTGTGCGGTCCCGCAGCGTTGGCAGCTAACCGCCTCACCGAGCCATATTTCTGGGTGTCTTCCCTTCCGTCAACCGGGACAAAAAAATATCAAACAACAAACCATGAGTCTAGGAGACGTCTAATGTTACCTTTTTCCTCATAGGCCACAGCCAGCCGAGTCAAGGAGACATCTAACGTTACCTTTTCTCATCTCCTGGCTGTAGCCAGATGAAATCAGCCTGTCGGCTGAGGTCCAGCTCTATAAGACCACATCCCTCCCTTTGTAGCGGAGCATGACATACAGCTGTGGGGCGACGGAGAGCCGAGCTGCCTGCCGCTCACTGGACCATGTCATTTTCCTGGGAGGCTGTGGCATGGCTGGAGAGCCTCCACTGACCAGGGGCGTCTGTGGTTCAACTGCGCCAGCCCACAGGGCCCGGCGAGGCACTGCAGCGGGCAGGCAGGCAGGCTCCGCTATGCCTGACACAGAGCACCCTCGCTGGGGGAACGACTGAGTAATGGCAGGGTAACCCGATCCGCGGCTGGGAGGGAGTGGGAGCCGCCCTGATGCCTAAATCATAGCTGTGGGATGAGGGAAGGAGAGAGAGCAAGAGCAAGACAGGCAGAGCGAGAGAGAGAGAGAGAGAGAGAGAGAGAGAGAGAGAGAGAGAGACAGTGGTGAGGCGGGGGTGGAGAGTGTGTGAGTGAGGGTTGGAAGTAAAGGGAGGTGTGCAGTGTGTTGGGACAAGGCCAAATGACAGAGTATAAAAGTGAACATCTCTGTTGCCTTCAACGTGCCCGTCAGCCCGTGCCACACCCACTGCTGAGGTAGGAGGAGCCTGGAATGACGAGGCATGGGCTCTGGTTTCAGCTTCAAAACCACAACATGGACCGGGCGCACGTTGAGCAAACAAAGCTCAGGGCCAAACATGAGTTCTATTTTCCTAAATGTCTAAAACTAATTGAGTGATTCGGTAGTAATGGATAAATTAGGCAATTCCTTTTTCTAGACCGAGAGCTTGGCTTTAAGGTTTTCGCTCGGTTCTTTTTATAGGAACCAGAGTTTTACAGTTGAACATCTCGTAGTCTGTGTCCTATCCTATCTAAACAACTGGAATCAAAGGCCTCTATAGGCTTCCTGGTTTCCATTTCACCATTCATCATGCTTGCTTGCCAGGCTTTAGACACGCTGGCCGGGCCATGGCTAGTCTCTGACACAGGACATGCCGCCTCTGATCAATTATATGCTCCGTCATACATGCATGCCAGGGCATTATGTCATACGTCAGTAGCAATACATACCATGTTACGGGACGCGTCATCGGTGGCCAATCGGATCGCAGAATGCGAACGCGGAACTGGAGGGTAGTTGGTAAACTGTGCGTCAATACTTTTACCAACTACCCTCCAGTTCCGCGTTCGCATTCTGCGATCCGATTGGCCACCGATGTTTCTGGTCATGTGACATGTGCGCGAATCATGCAACGCCTGTTTCTGCGCCTATTTCCGCCTCGAACAGCCTGCAAACTACCTAACGCCTAGTTTATCACTGGTTAAGCTTAGGCGACTCTTTCGAAGTTGGTTAAGGTTAAAGATCGGAATATGGGCTGGTGTTCTATCGTCCTGCTCTATCGTGCCTAAGCTTAACCAGTGATAGAAACAGGCGTCACACGATTGGCGCAGATGTCACATGACCAGAAACGTCAGTGGCCAATCAGAACGCGAACGTGGAACTGGATGGTAGTTGGTAAAAGTATTGACGCACACAGGACCCATGTTACGGGACCGATGTAGCCAATCACTATTATAGTTCTCCCTGTGATACTAGTAGAACACAATTCCCTGTTGGGACACTATTACAGGCTACTATTGGGACACTATTGAGTCTAACCAGACTGGCTTAGGAAAGAGAGAGTAGCTGGATTGAGATGAGAGATGGTTAAGCGATGGTCAGCTTACTGTAAGTTACAACCCGTTACTGTAACTGGGGCCTACGCTCGAGTCTCCTCTCATCAACTGATAATGACTGTGGCACCAGAGCATTATTATCCGTTATTAGGCCCTATGAGAGGCTATATAATTTAAATTTCTAGCCAGACCGACTGTTTACCAGGAAAATGTTCACCAGCCTATTACTGAACCACATGCCTTTCCAGCCACAATATGGTCACCTCACCATTCATTATTCAAACTTCAGATGCACTTCCCTTGTTCTTCTCCTCCTCCGTGCTTTTGACAAGGTGTCCTTCTGATGCACTCCATAGAGCAGGAGAGATACAGTATCGCTGGGGCGGACGGCCTTGTTAAAGAACGTCTTTCAAGATCAAGTGAACAGCGTCCAACGTTTATTCAATGTAGACATTGCCCAATATTCTGTAGATGTGTCATGGACTTTCATTTCCTTCCCAAAACTGCAAAACAAAAAAAATACTTGTCATTTTATGTATCATTGAACTAGCTTATAGATTACTGTATCGTAGAGGTAGAGAATTTGGTTTGCGATCCTTCCTGCATATGGCTTAGGAATAGGCATAGGTTCTGGAGCCCTGTGGGCCTAGTTTGGAGGCAGCACACATGAAATAAAGTACACCTTAAAGGAATAGTTCGGATCTTTGGACATTAAGTTGTGTGAAAATACTTGCCAGTGTAGTCGATGCAAAACTATTAACTTACTTATCGTTCTGGTTACCAATAGACCTCTAATGGGAAGATAGTGTTTCACTAAAAAGGATTTTATGTTTTGTTAATGTTCCAATTTTTAAAAGCCAAACTGCTAAGCTATTTTTGGCTAGCAATTTCAACTGCAGCTTCGAAAATCTAATTCCTTATCAGAGACAGAGAATTATATTATTTATTATATTTACTTGTTCACTGGAACCAGCCTGCATGAACCACAGATGAAGCTAGGAGGGATCCATGAATAGTCAATTCATTTTCCTATAGCTGCAGCAAATTTTGGAGAAACTGGAGCAGCCAGAAATCACCCGTGAGAGGTCCATTTCCAACACAAAACCACCGTCATCCCATGATTCCGCTATCACTTTTATTTTGTTTCTAGAAAAAGGCCAGTGTATTACTATGTGCTGGAGCCTGTTCACAGGTAGCCATTTCAAAATGCTGGCGGACCATGGTTTTGTTTTGGAGGTGGGTGACGGTGACCCTTTGTCTGCATATTGTGGTGTGGATTAAAACTTTAGTTTTTGTGACCCCCGAATCCCTGTTTGCTGCCCGTCTAAAGCTTCCTGGTTTGCTCGGAACCCGGCCAGAACTCAAGAGCACGGGACTCCGTATAGCCTAATAGCTTTGCAACCACTACACTACTGGCAAGTGGCAACTATGTCCAAAAATCGAACTATCCCTTTAAAAGTGATTTTCCACATAGTTATACAACTAATATACTGTGTGCCAAGCCCCACTTGTTAACCTGATCATATCAGAGTACTGGGTTAGATATAATAGCATACACCTCCAGTAAAAACTTTAACTACCGGTAGAACTGCAGTGGCCTTGTCCTTCCTGTGTTATTATCTGTAGCTAGTAGGACATAGACCTGCAGAGTCACGTGCTAGTATGCATTTCTGCCTACTATGGTCTTTACCATAGGAGTTTATCAGGGTAGCTGGGTTTATATGGTTCCACGTATTCAACTGGTCTGACATTTGATGGGAGCAGAATTTAGCATAATTAAATGAGATCTGCGTTTTGCAATTTGAGAAAAATATGGATATATAAAATAAATGTATAAAAAAACTAAATACACTATTGAAATTATATACTCATTATCTGACTGGCCATAGTTTTCATGTTGGGATGGAAATCTTCATGGCGATCAATGAAAACATGTAGTAATTTTACCATGGAAATTAGTAAAGATTACAATATAAAACACATTTTCCCAAAGATTAAGTTAAAACATTTACCTTTATTGGTTACAACAGTAAAATAATTAAATAATCTACATCTCCCGTCAAAAGATTATGAACCTATACAATACGGTATGATAAGAGTTTCACTGGGCAACTGCAAAGGGGAAAAAATCACAGTGTAGCCCAGGTCTATAGGGGCTTTCCACAGAATGTGTGGAATTGACCTACTCTTCCACTGCACAGAAACTAGGCATTTTCTTTTAAAGTAGTTACCAATGCATTGCTTATAGGCAGCCATGTTGGAAGAAATACAGCTAAAATAATTCTCAGGTGCAAATCCTCCATTGGAAAGGGTCTACAGAAGAGGAAAAACGAGCGGTGGTTGAGTAAAGAAATGTGTCTGGTGTAAGTGTGTCTGTGTGATACGATCTCGGTTATGATTGAGCGGAAACGTTAAGCAAGCAATGTGAGTTTCCTCTACCCTCTCCTACCCTCCTCAGCTAGCCACATGTGAAACCACACTGGAGCTGCTCACTAGCCAAAGTCAATTCCCCCACTTTTCCCCCAAATGAACTGTGTTTCTTAGATGCCAGGTTTATAAGCCAATACTCTTATTAGGCTTCCAATAGCCAAAACACCATCAAGTAGTCTAATGCTAGATTAATAATCATTGTGTGATGCAGTCTAAAGTGCGATCAAAAGACATTTCCTGAGAGATTTCCAACAGTGCGATGATGAAAGCCAAAGCAGACTGTACAGGATGGAAAATCGCTCTAAGCCAATCAAAGTATATTGAGGTTTATTGGCCCCTCACATGTCAAGCTCACAAACTACAGAATTGCCTATATTAATCATATAGGCTAATGCCAAATAGTTAAGGCTTCACAGGCGATATCTACTCTGATAACAGTCCTGTAGAGGTGCGTTTAGTTTTGACAGTATGGCAGAGCCTGTTCAAATCACAGCTCCTGATGTAGGCAGAGATAGGAATTACTTGTACAGCCATGTTTTTTCACCGAGATATTTAATACCGCCATTGTGCTAACTAGGGCTGTCTTAAATACTTCGAAGCTTCGAAGCTTCGTTCGATGGCACAAGCTTCGAACATTAAAAAAAAATCGAAGTTTAAAAAAAATAAAAATAAAAAAATTCAAAAAAAAATTCAATTTTTTTTTTACTTCGATTTGTGTGTGTGTGCGTGTGTGTGTGCGTGTGTGTGTGTGTGTGTGTGTGTGTGTGTGAGAACTACCCATCCCAGTTAGGACAGCCGAATCCCGTCCAATCTTTCGCCGTCGACTAAAGACTCACTTCTTCAACCATTATCTGAAATGATTAAAAAAAAAAAAAAAAAATCTAACCGTGACTAACCTTACTGTCATGCACTTTTCCTAATAAACTAACCTACACTGTAACACGCAACACTTTGATAAACATTGTTACTCAGCTGATAGAGTTGTACCCTTCTTGCTGTCTTGTCGTACAGAACTTGTAAGTCGCTTTGGATAAAAGCGTCAGCTAAATGACTAAATGTAAATGTGTGTGTGTGTGTGTGTGTGTGTGTGTGTGTGTGTGTGTGTGTGTGTGTGTGTGTGTGTGTGTGTGTGTGTGTGTGTGTGTGTGTGTGTGTGTGTGTGTGTGCCGCGCGCATGGGGCCATTGGGTGGGGCCGGGGGACAAATACACTGGAGGAAAGTAACCCAGTTCAGCACTGCCCAAATTATATCATCACTATTGCCTGTTTGAAGGATATCATCCTCAAATACATATACATGCCTTGTAGAATTCCACACATAAGAAAGAAAGATACTGGGATGAATAAACAAAATAGGAAATAAAATTTAGATAAGGTGCTACTGAGATGTTTTGGTGAGTTCTTTGTTTTTTTGTGGAAGTTACCTTCTTAAAAATGCATGAACATTCACTGATAATTGGTCTGTAGTGGAGTCTACAAGGTCTACATTGCCGGACCATGTAGAATCCGGACCTTGTAGACCAGGGAGGGGCAACTGGCGGCCCGCGGGCCGCATGCGGCCCTCACCGACGTTCTATGCGGCCCCAGGCCAATATTAAAAAAAAAAAAAAAAAAAAAAAAAAAAATTATTTTTTTATTTTTTTATTTAAATTTTTACATTTTTTTGTATTGTATTCGACTAAGAAGAGTTGGCAGTCGACTATGGCTCCTTTCGATCGATTAGTCGACTATTTGACTAATAGGGGTCAGCCCTAGTGTGGACATATGAAACGCTGTTGAAAGTGCCGTGCAGCAATATGGGGGTTTTGATAAACTGTCGGCTGTTGTTACCGATGGAGCACCGGCAATGAAACGAAAACGCACAGGATTCGCCGGGCTTCTAAGGCAGAGTGGCATTGAGTGTCCAATGCCGCACTGCATTATACATCAGGTAAGTTCGCTAACATAATTTCCATCTATTGTGGGTCATTATAATGACCAATGTGAGTCGAGTGTAGTCAAATTATATGCGAGAGTCGTTAAATCGTTTTTTTTTTTTACCTGATATAGGAGGCTCTCTGTGCCAAGAAGCTTGACTACAGCCATGTTATGGATTTGGTTACCAAGGTTACCAATCTAATTCGTGGAGGCAACAGGTCACTAAACCATAGAAAGTTTGTCTCCTTTTTGGAAGAGATGGACACTGATTATGGCGACTTGCAGCTACACACAGAAATCCGATGGCTGAGCCGTCGGAAAGTACAGGAGCGACATTGAAACACTGCAAATGCAATTCAATGATCGGTTTGAAGATTTCAATGGCATGCCGTCACGGATAGCGCTGTTTGCCGGCCCCCTCACCGCTACGGTGTCAGAGCAGCCCCCACCGTTGCAGCTTGAACTGTGCAAGCTACAGTCAGATCCTTTTTTTCAAGCAAAGAGAAATGAGAGGGGAATTTCGTTTTGGAAACTGCTACCTGAGCCCCGCTTCCCACTCCTCAGGGACTTTGCCCTCTCTATGTTTGGGAGCACATACATATGTGAGAGCAATTTCTCAAACATGAAGCACATCAAGTCAAAGGAGAGAAACAGGCTGTCGGATGAAACATTATTTCATCTGATGCAGATTGCATGCACAAACATTGAAGTTGACATTCCTGCTATTGTGCGCCAAATGGAGAGACCACAAGTGTCTCATTAAAGACAGGGGGGAGGAGGAGATGATGAAGAGGTGTAGAGGGGGGGAAGGAGATGATGAAGAGGTGTAGAGAGGGGGGAAGAGATGATGAAGAGATGTAGAGAGGGGGGGGGGGATGATGGAGAGGTGTAGAGAGGGGACCATTATTATTATTATTATTATTATTATTATTATTATTATTATTATTATTATTATTATTATTATTATTATAACCATTATTGACCCACTGTGGGGCGAGGGTGAATGTCATGCCAGTTTGATAAAGGGTCAATGGGAGGCATGTAGTATTGCACTTTACTTTACTTGCACTTTACTTGTTTACTTTTGTAGTGTTCAGATAACACTAATAACACAAACACAAAGCAGCATTCCTGCTGCATTTCACTACAACAGTAAATCAAAAGTGCAATAATAAATGATTTTGTTAAATGTATACACTTTTATCCTGCTACTAAACAAAACATTCCTGAGTGCTTCATATCCATAACATGCATTTCAGTGTTATAATGTTTTGTTTAGTAGCAGGATAAAAGTTTATACATTTAACAAAATCATTTATTATTGCACTTTTGATTGACTGTTGTAGTGAAATGCAGCAGGAATGCTGCTTTGTGTTTGTTGAGCAGTGGGCTTTAAGTTCATACATTTATTTTATTAGAAGCCTTAATTATAATTGATAATTTTTGTATATATTTGGGGTTACACAGCAATACTTTTAAATTCAGCTGTTTATAAATTCATAAAGTTGAAATTGCATTACTAAATGCATTTGAAATGGAATAAAAACAAAGTTACAACAAATTATAATTGTTTATATACCTTGTGGCTATTTGAGTGATGGGGTACTACTGGCGGGACTGCCGATAAACAATGCGGCCCCCCAGATTGATTGTGGACATTTTGTGGCCCTCACCATATACAAAGTTGCCCACCCCTGTTGTAGACTGACATAATTCTGTGCATAGTTTAGTCTACACAGGCCATATTTCAAATAATCAAAATCTTACTTCATTCATCTTAAACATTCTTGATTTGGGGGATTGGTAGTTCCCATGAAATCTGAAGTTGTTCAAACGACAACAGCGATCCACCTTGAATTAAATCACACAGCCGAGTGAAACCTTGTTGGCTCAGTCACGAAAGGGGCTACTTAATTAATTAATCCAACCCACTTTATTTATAGAGCACATTTAAAAACAACAAAGTTTATGAAAGTGCTGTACAAGTCCCACAACATAAGATAAAAAATAAATAAAAATTAAAAAAAATAAAAAATAAAAAATTAATATTTTTTTTTATTTTTTTTTTTATTTTTTTTTCTGAGCTTCGAATTAAAATCGAAGCTCGGCCCCGAAGCTTCGATTGCCAAAAAAAGCTTTGAAGGTCAGCCCTAGTGCTAACTGAACAATGCCATAGACTTCCAGTGCATCCGACGACGTACAGGGCAGTGAGGACAAAGTATGGAACCTTCTCTTAACCACGTTTGATGAAATCGCTCTGCTAAACTGAACCGTTTTGCCATGATGCACCCCCTAACGAAAGACCCCTCTTCCTCTTTAAGACGCAGATTACAAGACAATAATCAATGGAGAATTAAGAAGGAAGAGTACGGCTACTGAGTTCATAATAGCATGTCCATCAAATGTAGAGATATTCATTGGTTTTCAAGATGTTTATGATACAATTTCAGATACGGCAGAAGTTTATGGCCATGTTCAAACTGCATAAACCAAGTAGGCTATGTCAATAATGGAAAGATAATGTGCCACAGTGGTAGGGTTTTCCCAGCTTATCTGTCACTTAAGCGACCCAAGTGATTTTAGCCACTGCCCAAATGAAATTATCTTATGTTGTGGGACTTGTACAGCACTTTGGTAAACGTTGTTTTTAAATGTGCTCTATAAATAAAGTGGATTGGATTAATTAATTAAGTAGCCCCTTTCGTGACTGTGACGCAGCCAACAAGGTTTCACTCGGCTGCGCTGCCTGGGTGCAGTGGGGCTGCTCTCACAGCCAACGACATGACATGACATAATTATGTTGCAACCTTCGTCTATCAAGCAAACAATTATTATATTTAATTTATAATTATATCAGACAATGCACCTACAAAAGCAGATGATTACAATTAAATTAGCCAACTTGGTAACACATTAGTCATAGCAGCATAGGCATAGCCTTATTAATGTTTTGTGTGGCGTCGCCGTCGTGTACAACGATACTTACGTTTTTTAGGTGATTTGACAAAGTTGTTGTAGAGTTGAACTTTTTCTTCTGGCATATCTGGCACTCTGCTTTTTGGGCATTGTCTTTGCATATTTTAAAGTGTAACCACACGTCTGATGACTTCTTCGACATGTCTGCTGCACATGTCCTTGTTGTTTTCAACACAGATAATCTCCACGTGCTTGTTGTAGAGAGGTGGAGTCGAGGCGCCGCTTTCTTTAGTTTAATTGGAATGGAGGCGGGAAGGCGCCGCTTACTTTCGTTTCATTGGAATGGAGGCGCAAGATTTTGGAGGCAAAACTATTTGTTTTTTTACTGTTTGAAGCTTGTGCCATCGAATGAAGCTTCGAAGCTTCGAAGTATTTAAGACAGCCCTAGTTCTAAATAAATAACAATGTTTTTAACTATTTTATTTACAACTGAAAAAATTAAAGTATTATAGAGAGAGTTGAGTACGGAAAAAAGGTACAGCTGGGTACCGATACCGAATTCCAGGAACTGGTACAATACCCAACCCTAATAGCAGTACACAGATACCATTTCTTTTGGACAGCCCTTGGTTCACATTGGTGTGAGGACAACCATTGGTCCAAGCTTTAGCTGTGACATATTTCTATAGGCTAACCTCCAGCTGTGGCACAGCATAACACAACCCCGGCACTACCCAGAAGCCTTTGCTACTCAAATCCCTCAAAAAGCCGATCCTAATTGGACTCTATCACAGCAAGGGAAATGATACTGGAGTAGGATCCACACATGAAGCAAAAAGGTAGAATTGTCAGTGAAGGGAAAATTAAGAGAGCTATGCAAAAATCACAAATCTTAGTTAAATTAAAGGGGACATGCATTTCTATTCCTAGCACTATTTGGGCAACTTTACACAATTCCTGTAAGTCTATTGAACACATCTGTAAGGTTTTATTCAAAAAAATTCATTGTTTTATATTTCTAATCAAGTACTCAAAAGCCAAATTTTTCTCACTTTGGATTTCAGGCTGTTTTGGCCTGGCTCCGCAAATAAGCACTTTGAGTGACAGTCATCCACACAGTCTGCGACTGGCACAGAGAGAGATAGAGAGAAACTGAGGGGGATACTAATTAATTTCGCTGCAGGGGGCATAATCCCACGGGACAATGCATTGGTAACTTGTTTCAAATGACAATATATAACCCTGTGAATATTATTGTACGGCTCGGAATACGGGTGTGCGCGTGGGAGCATGCGCAAAGATATTACAGTGATATGCTGGTGCTCCCGACTGCGAGGGAGAGAGAGAGATAGAGAGGGAGAGAGAAACACACGGAGGCACGGAGCACTTACACACAACCTGTGTAAACGCTCTGTGTGTGTTTGAGAGAAGAGGGGTCCCTCGCTCTCTCTCTCTCCATCTCTCTCCCTCCCTCTCTCTCGCTCATCTGCGGACGAGCGTAAGCGGATGAGCGAGAGAGAGGGAGGGAGAGAGAGAGAGGGACCAGTCTTCTCTCAAACACACACACGGAGCGTTTACACAGGTTGTGTGCCTCGCAGTCAAAACCCATTTGAGGAAGTGTCGGGTTTAGGGCTGCAACGATTAGTCGACATAATCAACGACGTCCATCATAAAAGTTCGTTGACGCAGAATTTTAGTGTCGACGCCAGGCCATGTGAGCGGATCGGCGCGGGCGTGAAATCCGCTCTTCGCTCTAGACGGCTTGTTCCGCTCCGCTAATCGCTCATGTTGACCCCGCCCCCAAGTCGCTCACCTTGAATCGAGCGCTCCCCGCTCCACATCGCTCGGCAGATTTCTTTATTTTTTTGTGAGTGACGGTTCACCCTTCTCATTGGTTGAAAATGGCCTTCATGTTTGTACATCGCCATCTGTTGCTTTGGCATTGTACTACATGTATATTACATCAGTGTTAAACCACTGAGCGGCCCGGAGCGGATTGGAGCGGAGGAGAACTCTCGCTCCGGACATCGCGCCGACCCATTTTAAAACACACTCCGTCGCTCACGTCAAAACCGCCCGCTCCGCTCCCCGCGCCGCTCACATGCACTGGTCGACGCGTCATATAAAAAGTAAACAAGAGAGCCGGTAATGTTCATTCAAAACTGCGCAAATGCACCACAGAAAGTGCTGGGGCAGTATAATTTCCCTCGTCTGCCATGACTGCATTCTGTGTACTAACGACAAAAAAGAAGAAAGCAGCAGCGAGCACTCTGGAACCGTGATGACAGCTACTCGGATCATGGGTAAGTTTTAGCTTACATGTTGGAAAACAGAATGTCTCATGATAATGCTTGCTAAGCGAACGCTATTTCAGTTAATATGTTGAGGCTGCGTGTCCACCAACTACTATGTAACGTTAGCTTAGGGCTGGGCGATAAAACGATAACGATAACTATCACGATAAATTATTTCCTCGAAATAAACATGAAACGTGGTCGCAAAGTTTCGATATATCGATTTTCCAAGCTTGGATATGAGCACACGCACTAACAACCAATCAGTGAAGGAGATGGCCGACAGCGAAGGAGACCCGCGTTGCACCTCTGGGTAGAGAGGTAGGACTCTAGTAGTAAACAAGGCTGGCTAGGATAATTAGCTTGCACGCCGCTATTTTATAGTTTACGTGCGGAGTGGGTGTGTGGCGTGAATTCTGAGGCCACGGTTAGAGTAATGTGGGGTATGCGGTGGACGTCGTTGCAATGTATTGGGGCGGAACGGAGTATTTTAGGGTGATATAGTACATTGGAAACAAGGTTGGCTAGGATAATTAGCTTGCACGCCGCTATTTTATAGTTTACGTGCCGAGTGGGTGTGTGGCGTGAATTCTGAGGCCACGGTTAGAGTAGTGTGGGGTATGCGGTGGACGTCGTTGCAATGTATTGGGGCGGAACGGAGTATTTTAGGGTGATAGTTAGTACATTGTCATGGGATACACCGCTTGCTCTGGCTAACTGTTAGTGCGCGGACTGATGACGACATCAACTCGAGACATTCGCAGCAGCAAAACAAGTCTATTAATAGCCTGTCCATCGGCGCCGGGCATAAGAAGTTAATTAAACTTGACAGAAATGATATCGACGATAATTATCTATATCGAGTTATATGAAAATAATTTTATAATTTTATCGCGATAACGTTTTTGGCCATATCGCCCAGCCCTACGTTAGCTAACGTTAAACGGCGCCAAGCTTACAGGCTACTAGAGCTTGACTAGGCTACCGGTGTTTACAGCTCCGTGAATTAGCACCAAGTGTCGTATTTTTGCAGACTGGAGTATTAATTAGGTAAGTTAAGATAGCTAGTGCTAACGTCCATTGTCTATATAGCGCCATGGTCTAGACTAGGCTGCTTTTTTTTCTCAGTTGAAAAAAGTTTAACTTTTTGGGCTAAGACTGCAGAGACAGGGAACGTTAGTGCTAGCTATCTTATATCTGATGATTTATAAGTTTGCTATAGCAATGCAATCACAGGTTCCGTTATGGACGCTGTCATTTGTAAATGGTGTGTTCCTCTGCAGGAGATCAGAGTAAGACACACACACACAGCTCCTCTCACTCACACACAGGCACACAGCAAACAAAATACCTAGAAGTCTGTCTGATCTGACTCATCCACCTCCTCTCCTCTCCCCTTACAGCTGTTGGAGATGGTGGAGCCTAGTGAGTGGATCCACATCACCCTCCTGGACCAGGTTAACAGCCCCATCAGAACCACAGTGCTGGGGCAGAGGCTGCTACTTTTAAAACATTATCTTTACATTTAAACTTGCACTTTAAATTTGTATTATTTAATTTGTTTATTATGATTGATTATTGTATTTGTTATTAAAATACATTTGATTAAGCAAGTAGCTTAATTAAGATCCAAATTCAAGTGTTTCATGAGTCCTTATTTAAATTTGCTATGGGATCATGTTAAGGCAGAGGGAGGGTGACATTCACAGGTGTGCAGACTTGAGCATGTGAGGTAAAACATGCACTGGAGCCCTGAAAAATCAGTGCTATATTCACATCAGCAAAACAGCTTAGTTGAGTGAGGGAGGATCTCATGAACTCGAGACTAGACTGATGAGTCAATATGATAATTAACAACACAGTTACACAGACCATTGATATAATCCCCAATTGCTAGGAAAACATGCTAATCACTGGAAAAGGCCATTTATAATGCATGTTCCCTTTAAATAAAGAGGGGGGGGGGGACAGAACTAGGCGTATGCACAGTCAGTGTGACCATAAAATTGTTGAGCACATTTTCTTTTGCTAGCCATACAACTTGGCTATATAAAAAGTGCTCAGATGATTGACTGGCTCTTCCTATAGACATTTTCTAACTTGATAACACAAACATTCTAAATAGGGAGGTTGTTGTGAAGGGCCAGATTAAACCGAATATATATATTTATTTATATATATATATTTAATTGTATTTGTATATTCTCTAATATTCCCCGATATCCCTTGTATATTCCTTGTACAATATGCATTGAATATCCATTCTAGCCTACTGAACATCCCATAATAGTCTCCATTCTACTATTGGTCGAGACCTTGGTGCCAGGCTGCCATACCCCTCAGACCCAGTTCAAACGTACCGCTCCACATGTACGAACAAGTCCTAGTTCCGCGTAGGAATCTGACTACCGCACCACTAATGGGACTATTTGTTCATAGTGCGTATATATACTGCGTTACTAAAGTAGGACTTTCTTTTCAGTCCAGTTTCTTACCCTCCAATAGAGTCACAGACGTAAAGCCTCCCCGCGACGCCACGTGTGGGAGTAAGGCCAAGTTCGCCTACCATCGGTATTGAGACATTGTGTATATTAATATTTGAATAGTCATATTTGGCACTATATCGTCGAGTTGGACGTAGTCTATTAAGCTAATAATAGTCTGTTAATATATAGTGCTTCGTGCGGTGAGAATACTACCGTAGTCAGTACCCCATCGTTTCGGGCAGAGAACTGGCTGCTTACCCAGGGTGGTTGACCCCACGTGAAGCTGCACCCGAGGAGCCCCAGAGCCGACGAGCGAGTGGACCTGTATACCGGATTATTCTACCGACGACAGCCCGCCTTCCCAGGCACGGATTATGCTTTGTACACATTGATTATTCCATGGATAAAGACCCCCGACACTGCCGTGTGTTGGAACCCCCCCCCCTGGAGAGGACGCAAGGTGAGGAGACGCTCTGCAAGACGAGGTCGCTTCACGTCTCTCCTCCGTGGACCGGATGACGCCGGCCCACAAAGAGTCCACCTGCTTTCATCTGTGGTCCAAGGATCGCCGGCGCATTGAACGGCACTACAGTGGGTTCACCTGGGATACCCTTGGCCGGATGAGGCAGTCGGATTCTACCCCCCCCCCCCCCTTCCTACTCCTGTCGGCTTACAAGCGACCGGATTAACCCCCTCTAGTGTATCCAGTATATAATCATTAAAGTATCATTGCTGTTATTCCTTAAACTATTCCAGGTCGTATATGTACCACCTGCGCCTTCAGAGATTGGACATTCTCTATTGATATACCGACGAATACTCTTGCCATAAAAGTGCATACTAATTCCATTCATAAATGTGATTGATTTGATTAAGTGCTTGCTCTACACACCATCGCTGTGTAGAAATAAAGACCTATTTCTAATTCGTACATTTGTGTTGGATCCGTTTCATCTACGTGACAGTGTTCATCATAATATATTTATGCCGTGTACTGGGTGGCCGAATATTAAGTACAAAGGTAGTGGTAGTAAGTATCATATCTAGTAATACAGTCAGGGAATTGTACCCCTCAGTTACAGAGGTGGTTACGTCATTGCTGTTTCCGGCCGGTCCACCTCGCAAAATTGCAACGTATTTCCACATTGCCCATTTCTAAATCGTCTCATTTAAAACAAATAAAGCATGAACGTTTGCATGGTGTACCTTTCTGTGCGTATTCATCCACAATCTATAGCTCAACAGGAAAATATTCGCAATTAATCCTAAAAAAATAAATCACCAAATTGTATTTCAAGCAAACATGCTTAAACAATAATGTTAGTGATAGAAGGGAACTCATTTTGTGCAAAAATGGAAAGCTTGCCAATGTTCATGAGGCAGAATTGTTACAATAGCCGATAATGCATTTTCCCAATGATAAATCCCTATACGGGTGGACCTCGCGGGCGGTTCAAAGTGACGTCAGACTACACCTCCCTATAGGCCCCTTTGTATTTCCTGTTGCAATGTTTGTTAATACAGTTGCTGACAGGAAATAAAGGGGGGGGGGGGGGCAAAGCTGTTCCCCTAGCAACAGAATAGCAACAGAATACTTCGGTCAATAGTGACTGTTGTTTCAGCCTAAAGGTAAGAGTAGGTCAGACTGCTGCTAACCGGCGGTCACCAACACATTTTGACCATAATCGCAGGCAGTCTAGCCAATACTTTTTGGCCTCTGCGGTATCTTTTATGAGACTAAAAAAACTGGGCTGCTGCCGATAGTGAGAATGATAAATCTTAAAGAATCTGGAGGGGAACACCCGAGAACTCTCTCTGGAACACGTGCACCACGGAGGAAAAGATGTTCCCAGTTACTTCGAGATAGCTCAGGCTTTGGGGGAATTTTCCTTAGATTTTCCTCCATTTCTGCCAGCGTCTCTCTGACTGCCCTTCAGCAGATAATTTTCTTCCTTCTTTTACAAGGCTCCTTCAAAGTGTTCGTGACTCTGACATTTACTGAAAACCCTCCAGTGTCTGGATTTATAAAGTGTATTTGAGGAGCAGCGGCAATCTGAGACCAGCTCGACTCTTTTGAGTGTTTGTGTAGTAGTTGGTCATATGACCCGAGCAGTGATCCTTGGATCAGTACTATTCTTAGAATCTTTATGAATACAGGTCCTTGGCCTTGACTGAGTGATAACATACTCATAGCTTTCCTGTGTTACCGAGGCTGGAAAATGTGTTCTGACATCATAACACTCGAGTACAGGTGCTTGGAAGGAGCGTCTGTATCACTGCGGTCTGCGGGTTCATTCGTTTGCTGGTTTGTTTGTCCCTGGTATCCCTTGTACATGGGCTCGATCTCTTCCCTCTGTCACAGTTTGCCCAGCTACAATGACAAATTAACTCCTCGATTGGAGGATCAAGAAAAGAGGGCAGAGTTTAAGATAGGTAAGGTCCATTCAGATTCACCACTAGGCTATCGATTATTTTAGTGATAGAGTATTCTACTCATTATTCCATCGATAAATATTATGTCGATAATAATAATGAGTAATCAGATAAGTTAACTTAGTTAACTTCGGTATCTTAACATATTAACTAGCCATCATATTGATTTACCTTCTTAACCAGCCATTACATGTAGGGTTTAACGCATTCTTTACTAGCCATCATCAACTAGCAATCATAATATTATGACAACATCACCTTGTGTCGACTCCACTCTGTGGACTGGATGCTTTCTGCAGAGATGCTGAAGCATTAACAAAGTGCTATTGTGGTAGACTAGTTTGATTTTACAATAGACAGAGTTCCTTTATTTTCAGCTTGTAATGATCCCAAACTTTTGACCATTTCTGGCGTTTTCTAGGGCCAGTCTCTCTTTGCTCATCGCTATTTCCTAGGGGTGGACGGTATGGTCTAAAATTGATATCACGGTATAATTTGAAGCATAGACGGTAACGGTATATATCACGGTATCATCGTTTTTGATTAAAAAAAAATTTGATTTTATATAATTTTTTTTTTTTTTATATAAAATATATATATTATATAATTAGACTTGTACTTGTATTATCTGCGAGACATCGCCACCACGCAACAAGCTCCACTGTCTGTGTGTACTCTAGTAGCCTCCAGCTACGGCCAGGATTCTCCGGAGCTGCACCTGGACCTATACTCGAGTAGCCTCGAGCAGAGCTACGGCCAGGATTCTCCGGCGCTGCACCTGGACCCTATTGTATTGGTATAACGTTAGCAAGCCCTCAGCTCGAATACGCATCGAATCAGTGTTATAACTTATAAGACATTGATATCAGGAGCCATCTGTAGCTACTGCTAGCCGGATATATAACGTTAATACAACGCCTCAGTGAATTATTTAGTTCAATGGGACATTTCGTTTTGAACGGTGAACTAACTTGCGTTAACGTGAGCTAACAGCTAACGGAGCTATCATACACGTCTCTACTAGACTTGATGGAGCGTTTGTTGATGTCAGGAGCTATCGGTAGCTGGCCGACTAGATACCGTTCGGTTAGACAATGCCTCATCATGTATTAAACTAAAAGTGAATAGTTGACTGAGTCATTTTGTAACGGTAGCTAAGCTAACGTTAGCTCAGGGAGACGCCACCGTCCTCCCGTGTGTGTCCCGTCCCACAAGACTACTAGACCCGTGTTTACATGCGTGCGGGAGGGGCTGGCACGCCCACTGCGCGAAGCCTCCTAAATAACTTTTTCCAGTTCGCACATATCTATTATCTATGACTAATTCTATCTATTTTTAGGGGCAAATGCGAGTGAAATAGTCGCGCTGTGGTTACATGACGTCATTGCTATTTTAGAGCTGCACTACCGGTTACACGGTATAGTCAAAATCCATACCGTAGAGCAAATTCATACCGTTTATACCGTATACCGTTTATACCGTCCACCCCTACTATTTCCTCCATCTACTTCCATTTTGCAATCCGTGCCCGAAATCTCTTCACGTTCACGTTCCAGCATCTTTGGTGTTCCACAGCGAAAGCACGTTGTGCAACACTAATAATCGTCCACAGTGCGCTGTGGGTTAAATCAGGCCTTGAGGCAAATCATTTTTCACTCAAGGAATTGTTTCAGCTCTATTCACCACAGACTCTGCGACACACACACCTTGCTGAGCGCCTATAGAGCATGAGCGACTTCCAGGTCTCATGAAGGACTTTCCACCCCTTCACTTTCCAAAAATCAATGGCAGTATGAATGGCTTTTAATAACGTAAGCCAAGGTCAGTGGAGGGATAACACACAATACATGTAATAATGAACACTTTAACTGCCGAAAACGCCGGAACTCGTCATTCCCCGCCATGCTCAAGTTGCCGCGGACGCCGGAACTCATCTTTGATATCAATATTTCAAAAATCTGTGATCGGAATCATATTTTCCATCCGGAGCCCTTGACACACAGTTCTGATCTCCTCTCAATCCTCTAGCGGTTCAAGAGCGCCATCTGGTGGCCGATCGGCAGATCGAAACCGGATGTCAACCTTTAACCCGGTAGGACTCACTCCATATGGGGTCCGGGCACTCGCTAATGCTAGAGAGACTCCGTCTTCACACAGTGAACATCGATCGGTGGAAATAACTCGAAAAAACAACATGATTTGGACGTATATACTATTATACAACCTGGAAATAGATCGGGCATTTCTACATCCCATAATAGAAAAAAAATCTGTTCCACGCTCATCTGCCAGCGGCGCGAGGAAGCCACGGTAAGATTCAGCGTTATATTCTAACGTGTTCTTTACTAACTCAATCAAATGCACACAGCACACACACCCACACGCACACACTCACTCAAACAAACAACACACTGCAGCACCCACTCTCCACACTTTAGATCACACAAACACACTTACACTTTATATTTATTGATAAAGGATTTGCACTACAACTCGTACACCTACTGTGAATTGTACCTAAATTGCACCTCGTCCCATTTCTCCATTTCTGCCTTGCACTATATAGTATTGTATATTAGTACACTGCACAGTATTGTATGGTAACTACGTCTATTCTGCATCGAACATTGTACATATGTCTAAACTGAACACTGTGACCTCATTTTTTTTACTTCTAATTTTACTATGTTATTTTATTTCATACTTATCTTGTCTTGCACAGTCTCTGGAGCGCAACAGTAAGAAGCATTTTGTATAAAAGTATTCTGTACTTCTGTATGACAACTATTAAAGAAACTTGAAACTTGAACTGCTCTGATGAACATATGACCCACTCTGGATGAATCATCTAACGCTGCCCACGGAATTATAAACGATCAACCGCCCATCCAGTCATCATCAGATGATACGTAGAAACTTCTAGAAGTACGTCCAATTGAAATTTTTGATCTCGCACAGATTCCTACCAAACTGTATTTCATCATCAATATAATGCATTTGGGGCTATAAATCACGTTCTGGAGAAAGCTGCAGAAAGAGATGAAAACATACTTATACTTTAGACCATATTTTAGTATGAATATGTGAATGAAAAAGTTTAACGTTGCTACACCATGAACAATACATATAGGACCTTGAATGGGCCCTAATAATGGCAATCTAGCAATAGAATTTAAAAAGTTATAGCCCTGCAAAGAAGGGGAACTTCTCCATGTTAAATAGAGCTGGCAACGGATGGTATATCATGAATTTAACCTTAGGCAATCAAAGTGTTAATGGAGATGTACTAATCTCTCTGGCTGGTAGTTTTTTTAAATCTAAAAAGTAAAGTTTTTCAGCATAAACCTACAGGCATGGATACATTGTATCATGTAATGATAAACAATGTCATAGTAACAGACGGGTCACGGGTGTTATATTATTTCAAGATAATAAAGTAGCTATAATGAGTCAATAGATCAAAAGCAGTAATGGCATGTAGGTTACTCTCCCTACTCATGTACAGTAGGCATCCACACTACGCAGCATTTATAGAGATAAATAAACTCCATGGCTCATCTCCTACTCTGGGTATTCAGTAGGTGGTGTCAAAGAGGCAACTACTCATGTGACCTGAGGATACTAGTAAAACATTTTGAAATATTAAATTGCAAATAGAATCAATTGTTATTTTTTCTGGTAAATGAATCGTTTAGTCGTCAACATAATTGTTAGTTGCAGCCCTACTACAAACACAAGACGGACAATCTCTGGTAATAGCGAAAAGTCAATTTGACTGATATGGTCCTTTAAAAAATAGATGTTGTGATAAAAACAATATCACATATTATTGGCCCAAGATAGGTTCGACGGACCCATTAGTGACATCACACATGCAACTCGGATGTCAGGGAAGTACAGAGAAGCTGTCCCTCTCGGGGGGAGAGAATGTGAAAGAGCTGCTCTGGTGACAAGCTCTGCTTGTAAATAACAAGCTGTATAGTCAAAAACACGCTCCCAAGAGGAGTTAAACAAAAAAACATGTTTCTGAGTGGAGAGGGCCTTTAATAACTTGGCACTGAATATTTGATACTTTTTCAGAACAACCACCGAATACTGCACCATAAAAATGGGGGAAATGCACATCTCTAACAGCAGCTGCTCCAAAGTGACACCTATTCGACTGCTGTTTGTTGCACATGCTGCAACTAGGCCTTGTTGCGTATTGGTTTCTTGCAATCCAAGTATCGCCATCATATCAACGTGAAGTGTTATTTACTCTGACAATTACTGAAACTCACTCTGAGCCTGTAATGTTGGCTCCATGTCATATTAACCTATAGCACAGCCTCCCCCTTCTTTTTAGCCTAATAACAGGAAATACACTGATTGAACAGAAGACCTGTATAAAACAAACCTTGAAGTGCTGAACTGAAGTAGCTGCTAAGGCCAATTTGACCATCATCATGCATCATACAAGACTAGAAGAAATAATGAACACTACCCCTGGCCACATTACAGGCTTAGCCTATTTCATAGCATTTTATTTCACTATAGTCTAGGCCAGGGATCACCAACACGGTGCCCACGGGCACCAGGTAGCCCCCAAGGACGACCTGAGTCGCCCACGGCAAGCCTGGGTGTATATAAAGTGTTGAATATTGATATTATCGGTTTCCCACCTTGTTCAGTCATTGTTGATCATTATAGTGAGAAATCATTAACGTGATCAGTGTCTTCACAAAGATGAGTATCATTTATCATTGATAATATATAACTAAAAAGTCAAACTGAGAAAATGTGTTATTTCAGAAGAGTGTATCAAACTGGTAGCCCTTGAATGAATGAAAACTTTATTTAACAGATTGCAGAATGGGTACAGTACGGCTCAATACACACAATTGTTAAGGGGATGCAGACCAGAGAAAGACGTTTGTCTTGTTTACATCAGGGTCCCCCATTTTCAATTGATAGTGTGACTATGAATCAGTACCCAGTACCCATGAAGTAGCTCTCAGTTTCAAAAAGGTTGGCAACCCCTGGCCTAGGCTATATCTAATCGAAGTGTGTCAAAAAAGGAACACACACACACCCACGTTTAACATCCCACCTGCCATTCCATGTACAGTACATCCTCCTCACTGGGGGACCCTGATGTAAACAGGACGAAAGTCTTTCTCTGGTCTGCATCCCCTTAACTACTGTATTGTACCCATTCTGCAATCTGTTAATAAAGTTTTCAATCAATCAATCAAACTCCAGGGCCTTGGCCATAGAATGGCTGGTTTTCCATGGACCATAAATCGCATGCATTCCACATCACAACCATAATAACAATTAAATGCATTTAGCCTTGGAGGTTCTAATTATTCGCTAAAACGAAGTGTCTTTGCACATCTGGCAACGACTTGTTGGGAGCAACTTCTTCACCTCGTCTACAGGGAGTCCCTCTGGTGGGAGTGGGACGTGTTTATGCTCTGCATGGCTGCAGAGAGGCTAGCCATAGCAAGGCTCTGTGTAGCGAACGCTAATCTGCTGTTTGCTGCACAAGCAACAGTACAGGAATCTGCACTTTGAGTACAGTATTACTTGGTCTAAAAGTGGCTATGCTTAATGTAAATATAGGCCAAACCCTGCAGTGTATTCCTATTGGGTGTCAAGGCTACCGTGATAACACTGAAAAGGAGCCCCATTTGAGTCTTATTTTCTATGGATACAAGCGACAGAGACCATGGAAATCATAGACGAACTATAAACGAATCTCACCTGTGTCCCCGGTTGTTTGGAGGGCTCGTCTTTAGATTGCACACGGGTTCATTTTTTGGTAAATACGTTGTTAATCGGCCGATCCTCATAACAGTTTCTCTGCAGCCATTTTGAGCTGAACCTTCGATTCAAGTCCGCGGGGGGAGACAAATACGAGTGCGGTGTATAATCATTGTGTTTGCAAGAATCTGTGGACCAAAACAAATAAAACATTACAAACTTGAGTAAATATTATTTTGTTTTGAACACCGTGTCTTAAACATGGGAAGAAAGAACCACGTATGCTCCCTACAGTCGCTAGTTATCTGAACACCCCCTTTTTAACCAAAGTGGTACGGCTCGTGAGATTCTGGTTCATCTCGGCAAATGTAGCCAATGAGCTTCCGCGAAATGTAACCATCTCACGAGATAAAGCTGGGAACGAGGTTACAGAAAGCTGTCATGATCTGTCAGACATGTAGCATGATGTGAATAAATGTATAAAGGAATGATATTTGCAAATTACCAAAAAGAGGAAAGGGGAGGAGACTATTGTCAACCTTCTGGATTCTAAGCTGTTGTTTATTTAAAAAAAAAAAAAGGTACTACATTATGGATACTGATATTATTTATTTATTTTATGTTGTTTTCAATGTTTTGATGAAGAATTATTAGTAATGTGGATATTCTTCATTATATAATTTAACAATTAATTAATGTTCCCACTTGGAAGTGGCGGATAGGGGTAGGGCATGGTAAGCTTAGGCTTCTTCCTACTCCTTTTCGAACAGTGATATGTATATTTTTCATTGTTTGTCTTTTTTATTCTTTGTTTTATTTATTTTATTTATTATTTGTTATTCATGTTCGCAATAAAGATTTATTCTTTCATTCAACATTTAAATACAACAAAACGTAGTTGGTGGCACGGTGGTGTAGTGGTTACACAGGGTTCACAGCTAGGTCCAGGGTTCGATTCCCGCTTGGGGATTAGGTTTCCGCGTTGCCAGGTACCCAGGTGGGGTATCTCCCAGGCCCTTCTGTGTGGAGTTTGCATGTTCTCCCCGTGCTCACAAGGGTTTCCCCTCCCGATAAGATAAACCCAATGGAAAAACATGCACAACAGATCGCTAACACTGTTGCGTTCCCTGACGAAGACGGACAGAAGCACATGGATTGGTCGCCGTGGCGTGGCCCCGCGCCACAGCCCCTATCTGCTCCCGGCTGCCCTTGGGGGGAAGGACGACGGGATGGGTCAAGCGCAGAGACTCAATTTCATCGGCGACCCAAAAATTATAATTGCATGTGTGTCTGCCGCCCATCGCATGTGTGTGTCACTGCATGATGAATAAAGACTTCTTCAAAAGTCCAGTTTATTATTATTATTATTATTATTATAAACGTGATTTTCTTTTTGGTTGATTTGTGACATTTGAAACTATTTCCCATATCACGTCTGGAGAATCAATATGTAGCCTAGAGGCTTGCATAAGTCTAACTCAAATGCACCTTTCATAGTCAATAATGTAATAACAATATAATAATGATAGTAATAATATGAATAATGATAATGATAATGATAATAATAAGAATAATATAATGATAATAGCTTCATCATCATCATCATCACCATCATCATCATAATCATCATCATCAATAATGGATGGAAGTTTATGAATGCTAATTAATTATAGTGTAGCCTATGGCATGGATGAATTAATGATGTATACAATTATGAACGCCAACAAGCACACATACTGTACACAGTCACACATACACACACACACACACACACACACACAAACACACATGCATGCACACACACGTACACACAAGCTTTCTTAAAGCCTTACTGGTGTCTTTACACACAGTTCTTGGTGCACTGAAGCGTGGTGTTGTTAGTTTTGCTGTTTGTCACCAGGGGCTACACATGTCCTGTTCTGTTAACTGCTGTCACACGCCACAGACTATAGAGCCTGGCAGGTGGCGTTGTTGTTCTTTGCTGTGCTGTGCCTGTGTGTACGTATGTGTGTGTGTGTGTGTGTGTGTGTGTGTGTGTGTGTGTGTGTGTGTGTGTGTGTGTGTGTGTGTGTGTGTGTGTGTGTGTGTGTGTGTGTGTGTGTGTGTGTGTGTGTGTGTGTGTGTGTGTGTGTGTGTGTGTGTGTGTGTGTGTGTGTGTGTGTGTGTGTGTGTGAGTGTGTGTGTGTATGTGTGTGAGTGTGTGCGTGTGTGTGTACATGTGTGCATGTGTGTGTGTGTGTGTGTGTGTGTGCGTGTGTGTGTGTGTGTGTGTGTGTGTGTGTGTGTGTGTGTGTGTATGTGTGCGCATGCATGTGATATTTAATATAACTCTTTAAGGATTGTAAAAGGAACAAGGAGACAGAGGGGGTGTTTTTAACAACTTATTCCCTTACACATTGTGCTAAGGACTCCTCTCCCTTCCTCTCCCTTTCACAAACACACACGCACACACACATACATGCACACACACACACACACACACACACACACACACACACACACACACACACACACACACACACTCACACGTTGTTGAGAAACAGCAATGCCGGCAGAAGGCTTCAAAACAGAGAAATGTAATCAGGAACTTAGCTACAGGTGTGTTGATAACTGCTCTGCTGCTAGCTTCTGTTTCATGCTGATAGTAACGTCAATATCTGTCACCTCCCAAAACAGGATGTGAAAGAGATCTGGTTGTTTCTGTAAGCCATGATGAAATTGTCTCCACAGAGGGCAGCACTCAATGATGTACGGCATACAGTTTGTATCTGAAAAAACTGAGGTAGCACTCATAAGGTAGCTTATGACTGATAGAAACGATTCACATATCCACGATCTAAAGGCCAAGAGTTGTTGTTGGTTTATTCATACAGGTCTTTACTTTAGAAATAGCAGTTGTGGCATCTCTACTTTGAGATCAATATGAGGATCTTTAGCTCAGGGCTAAATAGAATTAAGAATTGCTTTAGGATAATGACAGTATCGACCAGTGCTCACTAAAGCGTTTCAAGCACTGGCAGGTTAATTCCCATCTATGAAAGTGTGGGGCTGGTCTGAAAGTCAAGATAATTCTCTCAGGCATACAGTGTCTACTGTGACTATAAAGTACCACTGAGCAGAGGACCTCATTTCACTCTTTTCCCACACTGTTTACATTTAAATTCCAATCTGTTTTTATTGTGTTTTCCACACACTTTTTATATAACATTTTAGGAAATGAAGGATCTGGGGAAAGTACAGCCTCGATGCCACTTTCAGACTTGAAGATCATAGGAATGCACCACAGCGTAGCCCGCTCATACTAAACCTGGCGGTGAGGCTATGGAATGATTTACACTCAATATACCTCTGCATTACCTGCAGAGTCCTCGGGCAGCTAAGGACGACATGTGATGAGCGAGAGGTCAAAGGTGAAGGATTATTACCCGGCCTGGCCTTGCCACCCTGGACAGGCTATGAAGGCTGAAACCACCGTATAATATAATCACAGTATACGGTACAGGGTTAGAAAAATAAAATAAAACTGAGGTAGCTTAGAATTGAACCCTTTTGTATTAATGAATCGGCTACCTTTTTCAATCGTTTTATTGTTGTTTTTTGGAGTCATGTTTTTATGTTTTTTATTTAATTTTAGAATCAAGGAAAGCACGTCTGTAAACGTTGTAAAAAAGCTTCCCTGTTGCCAACTCCCTCTGAAAAATAAAGGGAATTTACCTCCTCATTATGGGAGACGTTGAGGTGTTTTGATGTTTGGAGATGAAATGCTTTTTGAGATGAAATATTCATTTTTTAGGCGGCTTAATTATGTATGTGTACTGTCCACTGTCAAGTTGAAAACTCCTGCTCATGTGAGGGATGTTTCAGGCGTACATTTTTGCCACTGGCGTGGAATACATTACTCCCTTATTACAGGAGGGCCTGGCGTACGCTCGTATGCAACCTTATGGAAATATTAAATGAAGCGACTGCACACCTCAGTGGACACACTGCATAAGCATGAGCTTCTTCATGACTCTCTAATGTGAAGGTTTGTCTGATTGTTGTTGTTTTTTTGTTTTTTTTTACTCATCTGCCGGGTCAGCCATTGTCCTTACCTAAGACTTGTTCCTATACGACTATTAGCCAGGGACTTAGCTTAGCATATGACTCTACCTCAGGCCCATGCTGGCTTTACTTTAACCCTTTGTTGTATGGCATTGAAAGGGTTAACATTCTATATTGTCACAGTGAAAGGCTTAACCCTTTGGTAGTGTGGTAGTGAAAGGGTTAACCCATTGTTTATCAACCTTTCTCATGTCAAGGACCACCAAATCCAATCCGTCGGAGTGGATCTTTGTTGTTGGATATCATTGGTCTGGGATTCTGTAGCTGAGATAACAATAGACAGTATAAAGACAGTATGACTACTACTGGCCAGCAACATATCCTACTCTTACTAGTATGCTGCTGGCCAGTAGTCATACTGTCTTTATTTATTATACAACAACTCTGTACATACATGATCTGATTAGCACTACACTCAGTAGTACTAATTTGTATATTCTGTACCCAGTTTAACCACCTGTACATTATATATTGCTGTTGCACATTACTGCTACATTTGCACTCTGGTTGGATGCCAACCTCTTTTTGTTGTACTGTACTTGAGCTGTATGATGACAATACATTGGAATCTAATCCAATAGAAAGTAAAACCTGATCAGAATAGTCAGTATATATATATTGTTTTACTGGACTATTGGCCCTATTTTCCTGGGGACCCCCTGGAACTCCTTCAAGGCCCCTGGACCCATGGCTGAGTAGCACTGCTTTGACCCATATTGGCCTTATTGTAATACTGAGTGATATTACACGTTGATAGCATGAGCCAGGAACAGATGGTACAGACATGTCTTCGGTTTCACATTATGAAAGTCACAACCCACCGTGTGTGTGGCCTTGTAGTGCTGTTAGGCCTCAGCACATTAAGCATAGTGGATATTTTCAAAGGGGCCATGTTAAACAACTGAACCAGGGGGGGAGGGGGAGAGAGAGAGAGAGAGAGAGACAGAGAGAGAGAGAGAGAGAGAGAGAGAGAGAGAGAGAGAGAGAGAGAGAGAGAGAGAGAGAGAGAGAGAGAGAGAGAGAGAGAGAGAGAGAGAGAGAGAGAGAGAGAGAGAGAGAGAGAGAGAGAGAGAGACTCAAACATCTGGGACCCGCAGGGATGAACAAATGAGATTTAGTTTTTCCTTTCTCGCTGGATTACCAGGATGCATGCAGTGGGTGTGCGTGCATACAAGTGCACGTGTACATGCGAGCATGTGTTATCACATACCTGTGTGTGTGCGTGTATGCCTGGATCTGTCTATGTGTGCGTGTGTGTGTGTGTGTGTGTCTGTGCGAGCGTGTGCGCATGTGTCAGGGGGGTTTACTATGGCCTACAGGGCCACTCCCTCTCCCTTCCAAGCCATGAGGTCGAGGCACCCTCGCCCTCCCCAGAGTTGTAAAACATGAAAATGAAACACTTGGCTATATCTCACTTTTGGTTTGTTCCAGATGCCAGATTGAGTTGTGACATGTGACACTCTCCTCATGGGGCATCTTGGTGTGCAGTTGGCTTTTACACCTTTGGACTGAACACTTAAGAGGTGATGAGGGTTGAACTATGGGGCCTGGTTAGAGTTACAGTATGCATATTCAAGTACACACGCACGCACACACACACACACACACACACGCGCACGCACGCACGCACGCACGCATACACACACACACACACACACACACACACTATTTCACATGCACACCACCCATGGTGATTTGGCAGTGTGAAAGTTTATGTCATTTTTCTTCCTTCATGAGTGACTTTCACAAGTCTTAAATTATTGGAGTCAATTACTGATGTCAACTATATTTTATCCATGATCACTCTCTGTATGTTATGTTACTGTATACTATACTGTACTGTACCACATTTCCACAGTCCATCTGTTTCAGTTACGCTACAGACATACATATGACATATATACACCATTACTTCACCATTTAAAGCCATGCTAATGATGCCTGACTTATAATTTCCATATGATAATCTGGTATAATAATAATACTAATTTCTTACAAAGCCTTCCACATGGGATTGGTGAAAAGCATCCACCGCTGGGCTGGTTTTCCCCATATCACTCCACGAACGGCAAATGAGGATGATCTCCGAGCGTGTTTGTTTCCAACGTTTTTCCAGAGTGTCGGGTTACTATTGCAGTCATTTCCTGTGCTGGAATTACATTTTGGGGCTCCCGTTTGCCTTTTAAAACTTACCAGCGGTCCATCACCCTTTCAGCACCTCTCTGCGGCCCTTGTAAAGGTGTGTGGGTGGCCACGGTCGGGGCCGAAGTGGCCTGCGTGAACGCTGAGCTGTGAAATTGCATTAAGCCGCCGGGCTGAGGTCCTAAAGGCAAGGCCGATGGCAATCCTCCCTTAATGAAATCTGTTTCACAGGACAGGCGGCTTGGAGCAGTGGAGACAATCTGTTTGACAAGCAGGACTTAATATGGAGTGGTTGAGTAAAGGGATACCATAGTGATTCGCTGGCATCTAGTATGTTCATTTATAGTGCACCACTGTTCACGTCCGAGGGAAAATGCAGTGTGTGTGTGTGTGTGTGTGTGTGTGTGTGTGTGTGTGTGTGTGTGTGTGTGTGTGTGTGTGTGTGTGTGTGCGCGCATTGGGGAAAGAGGGAGTGTGTGTCGTTGCGGAGATCCCACATATACAGCGTTGAGATCCATATCGAAGTGAAATTAGCATTAGTGCTGCAGACATAATACAGTACATACAGCATAAACCACTGAAATACCTGAGCTGTATCATATCATGTCAACATCTTTTTGCAGTGTTTTGTGCCGTGCAAAAGAAGAGGTGCAATACTCTCGGTTACAAGACATAATCATCTACTTATTAATAAAGAAAACACTATGATAACATCAGCGATGGAAAGTAATGAAGTATTTTTACTCAAGTACTGTACATAAGTAAAGTTTTGAGCTATGTGTACTTCACGTGAGTATTTTCATTTTAGGGAACTTTGTACTTTTACTCCACCACATTTCAAAGGAAATATTGTACTTTTTACTCCACTACATTAATCTGAACCCATCAGTTACTAGTTACCTTGAAGAAAAAGATTTAGCATTGAAAACAGGGACAACATCGATGAAGATTATGTACTTTCAAATTTGAAGCCTGCCAACTTGTAATCAAGATGTAATCAGAGCAGCATGACTGGACCACATACCACTTTAGCACAACCTTTAGAGGTCAATGGATCGAGGATTGAATGCTCCCAAGCACTGGAATACACAAACACCACGTAGAATGTGTACTTTTACTTTCGATACTTAAGTACATTCAATATCAAATCCTTCTCTACTTTTATTTGAGTAGAATTTTGAATGGAGGACTTTGACTTTTACCAGAGTACTATTTTATCTGAACTTGCCATGGATAGACTATATGACTAGTTTAGATGTACAGGGGTATGGGTGGTTTAGATGTACAGGGGTATGGGTGGTTTAGATGTACAGGGGTATGGGTGGTTTAGATGTACAGGGGTGTTACATTCAAGCCTAAATTGACTTGCCCTAAGGCCTGAGCAGTCAGGAAAATATGGCTAGTTTCCCCGGTAGGCCTTGAATGTAAGCAGGTGGACAAGTGTTACCAAAAATAACAGTATTTATTTGATAAAGGGACACAAATAATGGGGAGCTGGGTGCTCCAGACTCCATAGGTTCAGGATAACAAAATAAAGCACATAGGCAAAAATAGAACAAAGCTAAAATAGTCAAACAGCAAAAAAGGCAGTGAGAGCAGGTGAGTACACTTCTGGTGAGACTCTGGAGAACTGCGACGAGCGACACGAGCGACAGCTGCCGACTGGTACTCTGAGCTGCTTTCATTGGGCGTGGTGCCTCATCACCACACCTGTGTAAATGATAAGGGCGGCCATTTTAATGACAAGATAAAAGACAACAGAAAGAAACAGTGAGTCAATCACAACCACCAATTAGTGACAGCACACTTAAACCACAATGTGAATATACACCACAGACAGTAAGAATCCCTCCACCATGTGAAAGTAATACATAACAAGGTGTATGGGGGGTTTAGATGTACAGGGTGTACAGGTGGGCATTTGTGGAGTGTTGCCATTGCAGTCATCCAGCAAGGCACCTCCCATCACAGATGTTTTGCTGAGTTAGGCCCACGACACCCTCTGAAAAGCTCAACAGTGAATTCCAGCGTCCTGGAACCACCCCCTCCCTAGACCCAGCAGCACTGCTATCTGTATCTACACAGCCTCACTGACGACAGAACTACCTCAACATCTACAGTACATCGCACTCAGCTCGATCAACATCTACACACTACTACAGTACGTCTCACTTTAAAAGCTGAAACTAGAGCTGAAATAAAGAATCTACTGTACAGTACCCTGGGTAAAGCGCTAGGGATGTCAACAAGGCTAAGTTGGATTTAAGGCAGCAGTAGTAGCAGCAGCAGCAGCACCCTTCTACATAATGGATAATCCTTCCATTCCTCTCAAATAAATTACAAGCAAATTAAGACTGCATAAATTAGCTGCAAATCTACACTCTAAAGGGCTTTTGCTTTTGTATAACATTCTTATTTGATGATTGCAGATGCTTATTCACACATTTACAGTACAGTGAAGAATACTGTAAAAGGAAACATGGGGGAGAGAGAGGGTGGATGATGTGCAAGAAAGGTCATAGGTCAGATTCAAACCCAGAACACTGCGATCACACAGTGTGTACGTGCCTCCGCTCGGTAAGACGCCGGGATGCCCCGCGCAGTGTCATTTAACCGCGACTCTTGTGTGAAAAGTATTTTCCACCAGCACGGTTCAAAACCGCAGGGTTCGACAATTTTGGGAAAACATTTCAGTATGGTAGATCAATATTAGAGCGACGATGAAAGAACGGGGAATAGGGAGACGGGAGTCTGGAAAATATCCTTCCTGCGTTGCGTAAAAAGTAAAAGTTTCCCCTTTTCACCACAGTGCATCTCACTTCACAGGTATTATTTCATCAGAGACCGATTTCGACTCAGAGAGGAAGACGCCTCCAAAAATAACACTCTTGATAGACTGAGCTTGACGTCTTCTGCAACGACGTACGGCGGTCGTTCCAGCAAACAGGACAAATGAGCGGTACAATGCAACAGCCGGTCCAATAAACACAATATAAATTTAAACTGGGCTTTCTGTCTCCTCTGACAATCACAATTGGAGGACAACTAAAGGAGAGATTGTCTGGGGGCTCTGGGGTTGCCACACTTTTTTAAGTTTAGTGTGGATGTGTGGATTTGTGTGTGTGTGTGTGTGCGTGTGCGTGTGCGTGTGCGTGTGTGTGTGTGTGTGTGTGTGTGTGTGTGCGTGCGTGTGTGTGTATGTGTGTGTGTGTGTGTGTGTGTGTGTGTGTGAACTAAACGTGCAGGGATAACTTTCACGCACACGTCTGCATTTACACTCAGACCGGCCAAAACAAGTATATATCTTGGATCTGGCTGGCCGGCACCGCTGTGTTCACCCACAGGTCGGCGGATCTCAGCCCCTCCGCAGACAATCCCTGTGGAACCGTCGGGAGCGAAAAAGCTTGTGTTTGTTTTAGGGTGAGTGTCGGGAGGCGCTGCTATGTGGGCCTGTCCCACTCCTCTCTGTCCCCTCGCAGGGTCCATCCCAGCGGTTAGAAGAGAGACAGACGAGACAGAACAGAAAAGGTCCAATGATTTCTACTTTCTAAATGTACTGTATAAAACAAAAGACAAAATGGCTTTTTTTGGGTGCGTGTCTGGCCTGCTCACCTCTCTCTCTCCCTTAAGTGAGATGTTTGGGGTGTGGCTCGCTCCAACCAGTCTGTTACCACTTCCTGCCCCGAGAACAAATCCATAGAATTGGAAAGGAAGCGTGTTGAGAATACCCCGGGCTCAGAGGAGGAAAACTAAGTGAGATCGACATCTATCTCCTCAAAACATTGTATTGTTTGGGTCTCTGGGATTTGATAACATGCATTCAACGACTATTGAATACTTTTGATATTTGTCTTGGCAATTTCTCAAACAGTGACTTAAGAGAGAGAATTGGGAGAAAGGAAAAGGTCTATTATTTGGAATTTGTTTACGAGCATCACCACACAAGCAGCAGAACCCATGTAGGCTACTGTAGGAACGATATATCAGCTGTAGGATATACATGGTCCTTGGATCATGCCACTGTTAGCATGAAGTCCTTTTTCAACAAAGAATAACAATAATATGACTACTAGCAATAATGGAATGTCCCGGAGACGGCTCGGATGTGTTTCAGAGGAACTGGCGGTGCGTCATACAGCAGGATTCACATATAACATAGTAATTAGCTTGGGTTTAAATAGTGAATTTTTGTAAGGTATGTCACAATTGTATCAGGAATTAGAATCAGTATTAGAATCTCTTTATTTGTATATTTTGCACGTACAAGGAATGTATATACCCTCCCTGTATTTAATCCTTCCTAACTATTTAGGATCAGTGGGTGTCCATTGTCTGGTCCAGGCCTAATGTCAGTGACTTGGTCAAGGGTAATGGCAGGATAGCTAGCATGCATGTCTTCTTATGGTGTGGGAGGAAACCAGAGTACCCGGAGGAAACCCATGCAAACAAGAACTTGGACATGCAAGTACAGAAAGTCGTCGTCCCCCCCCCCGTCCCCCCCGGTCAGGGTCAGACCCAGAACCTGTGAGGCTGTGAGTTCTAACCACTGTGCCACTATGCCATGAGGGTGAGTCATATAGGAAATACATAATAACATATTTTTACCAGGGTAATTACAAGTACGATGCTAATTCCCCTCTCCAAAATAGAGGGGAAATATCCCGGCTCAGTTTCATAACCTTTTTAACACATGGTGTGTCAGCAGCACAATTATGCTCTTAGCGCTATCGGTTACACTGTGGGCTCCACCTGGACATGTGTGTGTGTATGCGTGCGCGTGTGCGTTCATACATGCGTGTGTGTGTGTGTGTGTGCGTGTGTGTGTGTGTGTGCGTGTGTGTGTGTGTGTGTGTGTGTGTGTGTGTGTGTGTGTGTGTGTGTGTGTGTGTGTGTGTGTGTGTGTGTGTGTAGTGTGTGGGTGTGCGCACATGATATGCACTCTCTAGCCTGATAACAGCCTTGACTGCAGCTGAGCGCTGAGCAGAGTGCCACGGAGGTGGTGGTGTTGTGTGGGGGGTTGGTGGTCTGCAGAGGGAGGACGACCCCACATTTAGACTGCGTCTCCTGGGATAGATTAAGCAGTTTAGTCTTCAGAGTGTCTCTCTCTCTCT
This sequence comes from Notolepis coatsorum, assembly GCF_963971535.1. Classification (NCBI taxonomy): domain Eukaryota; kingdom Metazoa; phylum Chordata; class Actinopteri; order Aulopiformes; family Paralepididae; genus Notolepis; species Notolepis coatsorum. Next base: position 58,038,589 of record NC_140176.1, read on the forward strand.
CTCTCTCTCTCTCTCTCTCTCTCTCTCTCTCTCTCTCTCTCTCTCTCTCTCTCTTTCTCTCTATTCACTACCGCTGCCTCCCCCTCTCCTCTCCTCTCCTCACCTCACCTCTCTCGTGCTGCTGTCTTTTCCCTTGTGCTTGTTTTGCACTTTCAGTTCCTCCCTTCTACTCTCAGTTCCCTGACTTGCGTTCTCCTTTTCCTTCAATCCTACCAGTTTCTTACAAATACTTTGTTTTCTTGCTTTCCTTCTTCTGACGTAAATTTAGCAAACCCCCTTCTCTCTCTCTCTCCTGCTCTCTCTCTCTCTCTCTCTCTCTCTCTCTCTCTCTCTCTCTCTCTCTCTCTCTCTCTCTCTCACTCTCCTGCTCTCTCTCTCTCTCTCTCTCTCTCTCTCTCTCTCTCTCTCTCACTCTCCTGCTCTCTCTCTCTCTCTCTCTCTCTCTCTCTCTCTCTCTCTCTCTCTTCTCTGCCCCTGCCCCCATCACAGCTGATGCTCTTAGCTGACAAACGGCCCAGATGGCACGGCATTAGTGGGGCCGTGTCTGCATGGGGGTGTGGGCCTGGCCCCCCTATCTGAGTGCAACCCCACACCAGGCCAGCCCCCCGGCCTCCGCAGGCACCGCAGGTCCCCCAGGCAGGGCCAGGGCAGGCAGGCAGGGCTGGATCCTCAGCTCCCCTGGCTGGAGTGCCATGGAGCTCAACCGCTGCTCGCATTAATCTCCTAAACGATCCTGGCCCTAAGAGGATCAATACTCATTTTCAGGGAGCAGCGTGATCCCTTAATGCAGTGGAGGATGGCTTCTTATCCTCCCTCCCTCCCTCCCTCTCTCCTCTCCCTCCTCCACTCGCTCCAACCTCCCAATAGGGGCCAGCGAGAGTCATCCTTTCATTTAATTTCATGGCCTGCTTTAGTTAAGACAATATCACCTCGTTTTTTTTTTTATTTATTGCTGATGTCATTATTTCACCGAATTGCACTGCATCAACACCCGTGTGTCTTATTAGGCAGGGGGGGGGGGGGTATTACTGGGCCTTTTCTGATGGCGCAGTGTGTCTGCTGTTATGGGTATTACTGGGCCTTTTCTGATGGCGCAGTGTGTCTGCTGTTATTAGCGGAAGTATTGGTTTTAGTGCTACGTGGCCATTTTTATGAAATTAGATCAATGTCTAGTAATTGACTTCTCCTCCTAACCTGCCTCCGTCCCACTCTGAGAGAGGGGGGGGTCATGCTGAAGCCTGTATGTGTGTATGGGACGTGTGTGTGTGTGTGTGTGTGTGTGTGTGTGTGTGTGTGTGTGTGTGTGTGTGTGTGTGTGTGGTACTGCAACAGCCACCCCTGTCCATTTCTCATTTGCTCAGCAATGAATTTGCCCTTGTATAAAAATACAGAGAGTTTTTCGCCAGAGAAAATAAATCACGGCGTCATCCACCAGTTCCTCAGAAACACATCCGAGGCGTCTCCAGGTCCGTTCCCGTATTGGTAGTACTAGTCATATTATTGTTATTCTTTGTTTTCCACAGACGTTGAAAAATGACTTCATGCTAACAGTGGCATGATCCAAGGAAAATGAGAAAAGATTGGACTTTCCATTGGATAACAAGCGTTCCATTTTCCAGGCTCGGTGTGCGAGGAGCGTGGCTGCGACTGCACGGATATAACTGAACGCCTCATCATTGATCTCTTGCTGATGTCAACGATTTCTGCTGGCTTTTTTCATCAGGGAAGGAGGGGGGGGGGGGGCGAGAGGAGTCCTTACTCACCTCCACGGCCTGTCTCATACAGGAGGGCTTATTGGTGGGAGAGGATACCTGGAACAGGTCGGGGGTCGCTGGCAGTGCCGCAGCTATTCCTTCCCGTCAGGTCATCCCCGGCCTGAGCCGGACCACTCTTCTGTTACTGAATTATTCAGCCGGGTCTCTGCCCTCCGCTGTATGCAGGCGCTGTGTGTCATAGAGGCAGGTACCGCACCTCGTTTCGGATAAATGAAGAACTTGGCTCCTCCAATAGACTGTGTTGTGCTGAGCAGTTGGAGAGATTATAGATTAAGAGTTTTATAACCTTCCAAGGCTATGAACAGTGTGTCATCAAAATAGATGCCTTTATGTGTCTCTTCTCCAACCATTGTCCAAATCGAATTAAAAGATGTGCCTTGGCCATTAAATGGATGCATTGAATTTTACAGAATGACAACAATCCGGTGATCATTTCTGACCACTTAGGGATTATATTCAGGCCTGAATAGGCCCATATTTCTAATTGCATTTTAAGAGCACTCAGAGAAGCATTCTGGCCTGAGATTTCGCGTGTTTCTGAGTTTGAATTAGTTACATTTGATATCAATTTGATATATGTAATGTAATTATTATTTTTTTTTTTTTTTATCCACTTTTTCTCCTCTTTTTCTATTTTTCTCCCATCCCAATTACCGCTGTGCCAATTCTCCCCTCCCCTGTCTTGAACATTGCTCGCCTATGCCCCCCACTGGCCGGTTGTAGGGAGGATAGAAGCCTTTCATCACGTGTCCCCTCCGATACACGAGGAGGCAGCCTGTCACATCTTTTCACCTGCCAACGCGGACTCTGTGGCGAGGTGTAACGCATGGGAGGCTCACAGTACCCCCCCCCCCCCCATTTCCTGTCTCTGCTGTGCAGGCGTCCCCCAAACGACCTGCAGGAGTCACTGTCCACAACGTCCAGATTACCACCCATCGACTTCCACCCACTGACTCTGCCAATTGAGTTAGTATGACGACTGGCCCAAGCCGGAGGCAACGCCGACAGCCGGAGTCGAACCCGGTGTCTCTTGCGTTGGTGATGAGCGCAATGTCCGCTGCGCCACCCAGCCGCCCTCATGTAATTATTATTATTATTATTATTTATTTATTATTATTATTATTACTTTTCTTTTCATGTATTTACACATGAATACATCTAGAAACATGACATAACAAGGTCAAAGTGATCCTGCAGCTCAATGGGTAGATATTGCCAGGGTTAAGGGTTCAATTCCTGCTGGGGCCACCCAACGTGAATGAATGAATGAATGAATGAATGAATGAATGAATGAATGAATGAATGAATGAATGAATGAATGAAAACTTTATTTAACAGATTGCAGAATGGGTACAATACAGTACGGCTCAATACACACAATTGTTAGGGGGATGCAGACCAGAGAAAGACGTTTGTCTTGTTTACATCAGGGTCCCCCATTTTCAATTCATATTGACATTTATGACATACTCAACATACATGACATTTATGGCATAGGGACATATAGGTATTTAGTACTGATACATTTGTGACATATGCGGTATCCAAATATACAGTACTGTTACTCATAGATCCTGACAGAGTATATACATATGATGGGGAGGGGACTGTACATTAGGAGGGGGTGGGTGGGTGGGAGAGAAATATACATCCGGTGGTGAGGAGACTGTACATTTGGAGGGGGAGAATATATACATGCGGTGGGGAGGAGACTGTCTATTAGGAGGGGGTGGGGGGTTTGGACATTTACGGTGGCCAGTTTCGAATTGCAGCCTCCCGTAGGTGCTCTTTAAGAGCGGTTTTGAATGTGGGTAGGGATTCACATTCCTTTACAGCTTTGGGTAGGGCGTTCCACATTGATGTGGCATAATTGCGAAACGTGTTTAGTCCCTTGTTTGAGCCGAATCTGGGTTTAACATGATTTGTTGAGCTTCCTCTGGTGTTGTGGTCGTGGTATTCACTGACCTTTGGGAAGTATTTTGACATGTACATGGGTACCTTAGTCATATAGTGTATCTTGTAGACCAGGCCCATTGCAAGTTTCTGTACTCTGTCGTCTACTCTAAGCCATCCTAGGTTGTCAAAGTGGGCAGGGGTGAGGTGGGTTCTAGGAGTCAGGTCAAGCAGTAGTCTGACTAGTTTGTTTTGAGATGTTTGTAGTTTGGTTTTTAGCGCCTTTGAGGTGCTTTGGTACCATGAGGTGCAAGCATAGTCGTAGTACCCTTGAATGAGTGCTCCTGCCAGAGTCTTCAGGGTATTCTTGTTTACCAGAGAGGAGATCCGGTACAAGAATCTAGTTTGTTGGTTGACTTTTTTTTATTATATTGGATGCCATTTTGTCACAGGAAAGATTAGCCTCTAGGATGGAACCCAGGTAGGTAATTTCATCTTTCCTTGTGACAATATTGTCACCCACTGTAACTGAGAAGCCGTCGGTCTTGCTGAGTTTGTTATTTGAACCGAAGAGAATGGACTCTGTTTTGCCCATGTGTAATGATAGTTTGTTATCAGCGAGCCATATGCAGATTTTGCCTAGTTCCGAGCTGAGGGTTTTTTCAACCTGCAACTTGTTCTTGTCAGAGACCAGCAGGGCTGAGTCGTCCGCAAACAGGAACAAGTTGCAGTCACAAGCTGACGACATGTAATTTGCATAAATTAGGAACAGTAGCGGTCCTAGTATGATGTAATCCATCATGGTGCTGTAAGGCGCTTTGGATAGAAATGTCTACCAAATGGCATCATTTTCACTTGATGAGAGTCTTTAGTAACAAAATGTCATGGCGTCACTGAAAAGAGTATACATAAACAAGTACTGCATGTAGTGGAGGGTAAATCCTCCTAAACACCTTTTTATTTGTGAAATAGTAGGTATCCACCTTTTTCGGTTGATATCAATCTTAAAGGGCCACTTCATTTACTTCACCAAAAGAAAACTATGCTGATAATCTCATAATCTCACACACATTAGTTTAGTTTAGGCAGTTATTGCGATGAAACTAGTTCACCAGTGATGTCATGCTTGTGTTGTATTAATTACAGGTAAATAAAATGATAAGGTAGCAGTCCCTATAATACAAGGTATTGCTATTCTTTTATCTACATAATTGTATGGTGCTGTAATTAACACAACACAAGGATTCAATGTGTGTGTGTTCATCACTGGCGGCCATATTCAAACTAATTTACTGCCAATATTTACTGCCAATAACTGTCAAACTAAATTAATGTGTGCAAAACTAGTTTTTGGATGTGTGTGAGGTAGGTGTAACGGTCTACTTTTTCTCCCATTTTCTATTTTTCTCCCATCCCAATTTCGTATCGTCCAATTCTACCCTCCCCTGTCTCGAACGTTGTTAGGCCATGCCTCCCACAAGCCGGCTGCAATGTGGACTAAGCCTTACATCACGTGTCCCCTCCGGTACTCAAGGAAGCAGCAGTCGCATCTTTTCACCTGCACAGCGCGATCTCTCAGCGTCGGGGGTCTGCGTTTGGAGGGCACGCCGCCCCCGTCGCTTCCTGATTCTGCTGCGCAGGCGCACCAACCGACCTGTAGGAGTCACTGTCCACAACGTCCGATCCCCACCCATCAGCTTCCCACCCCCTAATACTGCCAATTGTATTAGTATGAACGACCAGCCAAGCTGATAGCAATGCGGAGAGCTGGGCTCGAACCCAGCGTCTCCTGCATTGGTGGTGAGCGCCTTGCCCACTGCACCACCTAGCCGCCCACGTACCTTGGTTTTGAAGTCAAGGTTCGGTACGGTTTTCGGTACAGTGGGGGAAAGTTTGGCTTTCCATGTTCCACTCAGGGGTGTAGTGTGCAGTAACTAATTGTCCTTGTAGGGCTGTCAACGAATATTCTATATGGAAATTAATAATCGACTTGTAAAAAAAAAAATAGAAAAATAATAATTATTATATTAGATTGTGAAAAAAAACAGCCCCCGGTGGGCGGTCGTTAGTGGTTAACATACCGTTGTAGTTGTTCGGTACACTACACAGCCGTTCGGTACGGTACGTACGGTACACACTGAAACTTGTTCGGTTCGGTACGGATACGTGTACCTTTACACCCCTAGTGTGAGATTATGTGCAAAATAAATCAGCATTGTTTTTTGGTGACTTACTTACTTACTTATGCCTTTTACCCCGGTTGGGGCATAGGTCGTCAACAAGGGATCTCCAAGCATCCCGGTCCTGAGCCAACCTCTCCAGCTGGCCCCAGGTGTGTCCCATCTTCTTGGCATCATCTTCCAAGTCTCGGCGCCAGGTGTTTCGTGGTTGGCCACTCTTTCTTTTCCCTTGGGGGTTCCACCTGAGAGATTGTCTTGTGATGCTCAGGGATGGTTTACGGAGTGTATGGCCAATCCATCTCCAACGCCGTTTTTTGGTGAACTGCCCCTTTAATGAATGAAATTCAATAACACAGATTGAGATTAGTACAGTAAGTAGTATCAGGTTGATGCGAGTTACATACAAATAAGGTATCTTCGAAGAAACAAAACAAAATCATACTATTCTAAAAGATACACACTATATTGGTGATTATTGACGTTACTATATGATCATCAACTGGAGTTTTATAACTGTCCTGACTTTTATTTGGCCACTGCAGCACTGAGGATAAGACATTCGATACAGTGTGACTGGATTACACAGTGGAGTTGACACAATAGACATAATCATGACAACCTCTCTTAGCCGCATACCACAGCAGCTCCAGCCACTAGAAACCTTATAGTAATCTGTTTCAAGAATAGCCACAGCAGAGCAGCAGAGCAACTGGTGCTCCTGTGACCTATAATTGCCCGTCATGAGACCTGAAGGATCATTTCTTTCTGTGCTGAGATCATAAAACTCCATCTTTGCTGCCTCTACGGTACACATTTCCAAAATAATTCACCTCAAAACATGTGACCCCCCCCCCCCCCCCCCCACACACACACACACGCACACAATTTATCCAGAGTGTGAAAAGCAGTGTGTGTGTGTGTGTATGTGTGTGTGTGTGTGTTTTGTGGGTCCAGGGATGATTAGCTGCAGTCAGAACCTGCTGATTGTGTTGTAAGTTGGTCAACTTTATCTATATAGCACTTTTCAAAAACAGCAGTTTGAAAGTGCTACAGTTAGAAAATGCACATTTAACTAAATTAAAAGACAAATCAAACCAATAGGAATTGCAGAGCAACAGACTTGTAAAATCGCCAGCCCATACAAGTGGGTTTTTAATTTTTGTTTTAATGTGGTAAAGACTCAGCTGACCTGACACAGTGGGGGGGGGGGGGTGATTCCATAGTGTCGGAGCTGAAACGGTAGAAGCACAGTCCCCCTTTGTTTTGAGCCTGGACCGTGGGACACTTAAGAACAATTGGTCAGAAGATTTGAATAATCTCGGTGCGGAGCATTGGGTTGTAAGGTCAGAAATATAAGAGGGTATATCCTGTATAAGACATTGGTATAAATGGTAATTTCGTTGGATATACACTGTATATTAATGCTTGTGTATCTTATCGTGTGTTGTCATGTTTGTTTATATGTGTGTTTAAAAAATAATATAATAAAAAAAAAAATATATATATATAAGAGGGTGCCATGGAGGGCTTTGAATGTGATCAGGAGGACCTTGAACTGGATTCTGAAGCGTACAGGGAGCCAACGTACGTGGGCCAGAATGGGGGTAACATGTTCTCCTCGTTTAGTGTTTGTCAAAAGCTTGGATGCCGCGCTCTGAACTAGTTGATGTTGAGTATTTACAGACTCGCTTAAATAACAAAATATGGAGTTACAGTAATCCAGGTGGGAAGAGATAAAAGGTTGATTTGCTCGATGATATTCTTCTGACATTGCCGCACTGATTTTGGCAATATTTCCGAGTTGTAAAAATAAAAAAAATAAAAAAGAGAACAAGCCTGAAATTCTCAAACACAACACCAAGATTTCTAGCAGATGGTTTTATATTCCCTGCTAAATGTCCGAGGTATGCACTAATACTCTTTGAAACTTGGTCTGGGCCAATGACCAAGATTTCAGTTTTGTCCGTATTCAGCTGTAAAAAAATAAAAATAATAATAATATATTAAGTGACATCCATCTTTAATAGCAGTAAGGCAACCATGTAGAGTATCCAGATTTATAAGCTCATCAGATTTAAATGATACATACAATGGGGTGTCATCCGCATATAGTGATAGGTAACAATGTTAAAGCGCAAATAATATGTCCAAGGGGGAGCATATACAGTACAAGCCTAACAGAATGGGACCGAGGGTGGAACCATGTGGGACCCCACAAGACATATGAGCCGAAAATTAGACAAAATTGTGTTGGCATGTCTGTGTCCTTTTCTCAGAGGGAGCTGGAGAACAGCAGCCTCTTTCTTTAGCTGGAGGATTGAATCAGCCATGACAGTCTCATGACCCCTTGTCTCTCTATCTCGCTCTCTCTCTCTCTCGCCTGTCACCCTCTCTATCTTCTCTCACCCCCTCTTCTTCTCTCTCCTTCTCTCTCCTCTCTCTCTCTCGCCTGTCACCCTCTCTATCTCCTCTCTCTCCTCTCACCCCCTCTTCTTCTCTCTCTCTTCTCTCTCTCTCGCCTGTCACCCTCTCTATCTCCTCTCTCTCCTCTCACCCCCTCTTCTTCTCTCCTTCTCTCCCCTCTCACTCCCTCTCTCCTCTCACCCTCTCTTTCTCTCCTCCCTCACAGCTATACCTCTACTCATCCTTCGTCCACAAGTACACGTTTGCACGCACACACATACACACACCTATGTGTGCACAAACAAAACAAATCACTGTGGTGCTGGTGTTGAACTGTGTTAGTTCCATATCGTCTGTGTTTGACCTCGGGCCATCCTTGACTAAAGACATTCTTAGTTGACTAATAGTCAAGGACTCATTGATTTAATCGACAAATCTGTACAATTTTACTTTCCCACGTGCAATAATGCAAAAGCACCTTTAAATATCACACTTAACAGAGATGTGCTTATAATTCCTCAGGAAATAACTCATTCAGTATGAAAAGAAAACTGCATAAAAATCAACTAATCTACCAATTCTTGGTTGACTAAGACCAAACCACAGACTATGAGGGGGTAGCCCTATCTTGACCTCTAATCATCATCGAATGTCTATCTGTATGTCATGTATGTCATATATGTCCTGATGAATTGAAAATGGGGGACCCTGATGTAAACAAGACGAAAGTCTTTCTCTGGTCTGCATCCCCTTAACAATTGTGTGTATTGAGCTGTACTGTATTGTACCCATTCTGCAATCTGTTAATAAAGTTTTCAATCAATCAATCAATCAGAATGTGAAAACATAAAATCTTACACTTATTTTAACCAATGTCATTGATTGGTTTGTGTGTGTGTGTGTGTGTGTGTGTGTGTGTGTGTGTGTGTGTGTGTGTGTGTGTGTGTGTGACATTACTTGTGCAAACTTACATAAGCCCCTCCTACTACCACCATTGTCTTGAGTTTGGATTAAAGGCAAGACAGCACCCCCAAAATTGCCCTTTTGCTTTTTTTTTTTCGATGATATTGAGATTTTGTTATATTTTGCTTCCTAAACATGTCTTCTATGAAGCTAGTGACAATAAAACGTCAATAACACACATTTAGTTTTTTTTTTTTACTTCATTTTGCCTCATTGCATCCATAATGTGCACATATTTAATGGGGAAGTGCCTAATTGCATATATAAACATAAATTTCAGAAAACTTGCAATATATTTTTTTTTAGTTTATATGTACATAACAAACTGGGAAAGTTTCATAGTGATATCTATTCAAATATTTTTTTGCCTATTGGAGGGTACACTGTTTGTTTGTAGCCTGTGTTTTTCTGTTCAGTTCAATAACATCATTATTATTATGTTATTCAGTTATTATCAGGCATGTGTTTGTTTAGGTTGTCTATTACTAATTGTTTGATTGGGTGTTGTGTTTGTAAATAGCTGTTTCAAATAAAAATGTATGGCATTTTACAATACAAAACTTTGGGGTCGTTTTCAGAAAAACTAGCTTTTATGCATTTTACTTACACACAAAGTCTTGGAACTCCATTTCCCTAGTACCTACACACACCAAACTTTCCACATTTCTTCCCATCCATATTATGCTTCTTTCTATACAAGGGTTTGTTGATATATATCATTCATAGCCGGGTTTATAGTGCATTCTATACCAAAACTAGGCGAAAAATCGTTATTTTTTTTATGACAGTATAGTATTTCCTGATGTATGGGCTGATAAGAGGACATATAGCCACAATCCCCTCTATACAAAGTTTAGTTTTGAATGTATCAACAAAATGAAACCAAGTTTTTGAATCTGGCAGTATCCATGTTGGTGATGCAAGTCATGCAAATGTGTGCATATTTAAGAAGTGCCTCATTTGCATATATAAACATAAAATTCAGAAAACTTGCAATATATTTTTTCTTAGTTTATATGTACATAACAAACATGTCAAAAAAATTCCCTATTGGGGGTTGCTCTCTCACCTTAAAGTGATAAATAAATAATTGGTAATAATAATAATAATAATAATAATAATAATAATAATAATAATAATAATAATAATAATAATAATAATAATAATAATAATAATAATAATCGTCGTCGTCGTCATCATCGTCATCAGCATCATCAAACAACTTATGATGTGTTCATTATAAATAAACTATAATCAGGGTCATACCAAAGCCTATACCTGATCAAAGATGCTTTGTCTTTGCGCGCATGCAGGGAGCGGTGTGATGCTGGTGACGCATGATGGCCACAACACGGGAGACGCGTGAAGGGGAGTCATCACTGGTCCCGTGGACTTCTATCATGCTGGCGGATGGTCCGAGGGTTTGGGAGGTGTGGAAGGTGATGTCGTAAAGCATGGAGTGTCGTAAACCAGGTGCGGGGAAGGGGAGGTGAAGCGGAGAGAGGTGGTGGTGGGGGGGAGGGGGGGGGGGGGAGAGGGGGTGAGAGAGGAGGTGACTCTCCAGCAGCATTTAGACAGAGCGAAAGGATCATGGCGGATGGCCCCAGGTGTAAGCGCAGAAAGCAGGCGAACCCGAGGAGGAATAACGGTAAGTAAAAGAACTTCCACCGCCGTGGTTCTCGTGGGACGGAGGGGTCCAGAAGCCGCTCTACCCGGATAGTATTTCTGCGAAAACTTTGGGAGCCCCACATTGTGTTTTTTAGTGTCCGAAAGTGTTGTAAAGTAGCAAGTGAGCGCAGTATTGCAGCCCTATGTGGTACCGTTATACCTGGCTCTCCCTCCGCCTAGCGGCTCGCTGCGCCGTGGACCGTTATACGCACCTAACCCTGTAATAAGTGGACGGGCTTTTGTCTCTCCGGTGTTACACGCTTCTTTGTCAATTATTTCAACACACTTTGCCCTTCTTTAGAGTTACTTGTGTCATTTTCTTTTATTCATTATTTCGCCTTTTTTTTCGTGCTATGAAACTCGCGGACCTGCTCCGATGGGGGGAAAGGCTGTATACCTGATTGTTATTGCGGACCTCCGACAAATGGTTTTCTATGTCAATTTGTGTCGAATAGATTGCGGTGTTTTCACCGAATATGTATAGTGGAAACGCATCTATTTGTTTTGCAAACAGGCAAAACACACAACTGTTTTGTTTGCTGTTTTTTTTTTTTTTTGCATGGGCTCCTCGTATTATAGCAGGTAGCGGTACACTGTTGCTGTGAGGCGAGCCCGATCCCGTTATGTACACTCCGCTCCTAGAATAATGACATTATACTATTACTAATAGTTTTAAACGGATTTGGGGCTGGGGATGGGGATGATGAGCCCACGTTATTGACTCTTAAATCAGGTTTTTACTTGGCCATAATAACTTCTCGATTTTTTTTTAATGATTATTCCAATGCGCTTATAGCCCGTGGGAAATGTTTTAAGACGTTTATCGGTCGAAACATGCAATAGCCTTGTGGAGCCTGCCTGTGGACACAGAGTGGACATGGACAGAGTCCCGAGGTTCCGGAGAACGGGACAGACCTCATGCGCTGTGTGAGTGTGTGCGTGTGTGTGTGTGTGAGCGTGTGTGTGTGTGTGTGTGAGCAGGGCAGCCTATATAAGGACAGCGTATCCTCTCCAGTTGCGCACTGAGAATCCTGCTTTTATTCTCTCTCACAGGGATCTTGGTGGCGACGAGCTAACCTTGTACATATTATATCATACAACTAAAAGCCGCTCCGTTGTCCCCCTTACGATATCACTGGTTGGTCGATTTGTGTGTTGTTGTTATGGTTTTGAAATGCAAAGCCTCCGTTTCTTGGGTGAATTAATGGCAATCTGAAAAGTGTTTAAACTTTTAGGTATCTAACGTCTTCACTGCTGTTTTTGGTCGGCGGATTCTTTGCTTTTATATAGGCTACTCGCTACTGTATATAACCCAGACGAGATTTAATAAGTTTGTCATTGGTGCGCAAACATGATCTATATTCCTGTTGCCTCAGAGCGTTTTGGACCATAAGCTGTTTGGATACCTCATACAGGCTTCTTTTACGCACGAGATATAGCTATAAAATAACGTCATTTTATTGGTTTTCTTTTTTTTCTTTCTTTCTTTTTTATATAAATGGCTGTTTCTTGTGTATCTCCTTGACGACATGTGTTACTACCTCGTGTACTGTGTAACAGTCGGCTCAAAGTGTTGTGCCACCCAGTGTAGCCCACGGGAACTGAGAATGTGTTTACCTGATGCGGGGGGGGGGGGGGGAGACAAAATAAAACATATCGGCTAAGTAATTTACGATACATTTGCTGTGTAAGAGAGATCGCGGTTTCTCGTCGATATGTTTGGGTGAGTCCATGTGCGCTGCGGTAAATAGCAACTTGTGTGACAAGTCTAGAAAAGACAACCCACCCAGGCTCTCTCTCTCTGCTGTGGCGTGGTGCCGTCACGTCAGTATGTTGTGGCAGGGTGGGTGATGACGGAAGGATCCCTTCTCTTGCTGTCCTGCTGTCGTTGCTTGTTTTTATGTCGTCGCATTATTAAGCTGGCTTATTTTGTGTGCGCCTGTGGTGGGCATTCAACCAGGTGCTATATTGGTCACTGCCCAAGCCATGGCGCCGTGGACAGTTGGACAGGACGCTATTCCTGGAAGGTGCCGGGAGTGGAGCGGGACACACCTTAGATAGCCGTCCTGCTTGTCAAGGTGCGCATCTGACTCGTCGTGCATGCTGTCGAAAGGGTGTTGGCGTTGCTCACTTGTACGTTGCGTTATTTTACTATACTGTTTTGAATCGTAAAGCCTTTTTTCGCCTCTTAATTTTTTTGTATACTTCACCAGCTGTTCTTTTAGGCTCCTTGTTGCAGAAATGACAGAGTCGAATGTTAACTAATATAATTGATCAAATATAAAAATGTCTTCCCTCACTTGTATGCTTGAACGAGAAGAAATTACTTCAATTAGATTAGAAGACACAACCCATAGTTCTCCAACTATAGGCTGTACCACCATTTAATTCTACAGGTCTGCTCTGCCCCCCTGGCCTGTAGGGAATTCCGTGGCCAAACCAGAGAGAGAGAGGGGGGGGGGCGGGGGGGGGGGGGGGGGGGGGTATGATTGGATCATGTTATGCTGTCATGGCCTTGGTTTGATTCCATCTTTATCTTCCCGGTTAGGTAATGTGATGTGATGTGACAGGAAGTAGCCCACTACTTTAATAGCCTTTAATCAATCACAGCATGTGGACTACTTATCTAGGTTTTATGCATCCAGGTAGTTATAGTTGCTTTTTTTAGTAGCCATCACCTGTCTGTTATCAGGAATGCACCTATACAGTGCTCAGATAGTGTAGACTAGAGGGATGCATACTGATACCGGCCTCTTGTACTGAAACCAAGCTATAACAGGGTGTCAGTATCAGAGGTATACCACCCCCCCCCATATCTCAGCTCAGAATCGGACAATATATATTTTTTGATCCACTTTTTCTCCTCTTTTTCTATTTTTCTCCCATCCCAATTACCCGCTGTGCCAATTTTCCCCTCCAATGTCTTGAATGTTGCTCGCATATGCCCCCCACTGGCCGGTTGTAGGGAGGATGGAAGCCTTGCATCACGTGTCCCCTCCGGTACACGAGGAGGCAGCCTGTCACATCTTTTCACCTGCCAGCGCGGACTCTCATTGGCGAGGTGTAACGTGTGGGAGGCTCACACTACCCCCGCCATTTCCTGTCTCTGCTGTGCAGGCGTCCCCCAACCGACCTGTAGGAGTCGCTGTTCACAACGTCCAGATTACCACCCATCGACTTCCACCCGCTGACTCTGCCAATTGAGTTAGTATGACGGCCGGCCCAAGCCGGAGGCAACACCGACAGCCGGAGTCGAACCGGTGTCTCTTGCGTTGGTGACGAGCGCAAATGTCCGCTGCGCCACCCAGCCGCCTAGAATCGGACAATATATCGAAACGTAGGTATCCGGAGTGAAAAGTGGTTATCATGCATCCATCCTCGCATGGCAGTGTGATGAGAGCAAGGTGAGCTGCTGTCACGGCTTATAAACACGGAGGTGTGAACAGCCACGGGGACGACAGGTGTTTGCAATTGGTGGGAAACTGCTGCTTCCTTTGTCACCCCCCCCCCCCCCCCCCCCCACCTCTCTGTCAGCTCCCCCTCAGGAATAGCAGACGCTCCCCCGGAATGGTAATTTAACACGGCAATTGGGAATAGAGGAATGCGCTCCGGTATTAACATTCTCAGCAAAAATAAACAGGGCCACGCTAGGGCCACCTCTGTAGCCACGTCAGAGAGGCCGGGTCGGCGGCGCCGCTGTCCCAAAGAAACTTTGAAACGTGTGTGTGTGTGTGTAGGTAGTTAACTAGGATTTCTATTTATTGTAGATTATTATGAGGCTCAGTTTTTCTCTCCTCCCCCCCCTCTCTCTCTCTCTGAAACATAGACACACACGCACCTTGATGAATCATCCATCAGAACGAGGTTGACGGGGGGGGGGGCTCAGTTCCTTGGCTACTGAAAAGTCATGTGATCATGCACGAGGATGTTTATTGGCCCTGCTGAAACTATAATTAGTGAACCTGGACTCGTTTTCCCTCCTCTAAAAAATGATTGAATGCAACCACATGCTGTAAACTTGGAGCACAATAAAGGCACAATGTGGTTTATCTGGAGTTAGCCGGAGCTACGGTTTGTTAGGTGGTGGAGGGGGGGGGGCTGTTTTGAGCCAATAGCAGAGACTTTAGGGGCGATGGGGATGGCTTGGTGGTCCCGCACGCCGATTCAGTGTTTTAAAAGGC